>NC_022011.1:81835837-81883478 GCF_000317375.1 Microtus ochrogaster | reverse complement strand
AAAAAAAAAAAAAAAAAATAGAAGAGGTCTAGAGCAGAGGGAGGCGGGATTGTTTTCCGGACCCCTCCCCATGAAAAGCTGACATTTATCAGTTTGTCTCTGAGAAGCTGGCCAAGCTGGAGGTCAAGAGGAGGCCCAAACTGAGGACGACTGATAAATGTTTTTTCTTTTTGTTCCTGGTGATCTGAATGAAACTATTCAAAGATTAGAGATATTTTTAGTTGCTTCTTACTATATTATAACAAAAAACTAACAAGTGGTACCTAGTTTAGTTTACTTCAATGACTTTTTTTTAATTCCTTGGAACCTCAAAAAGGAAGTATTACTGAAGCAGGATGATGTATCAGGCTTCAACCAGAACCCTCCCTTTGATCTGTGACTTCTAAAGGCACAGAATGCATACAAGGTTCGCTCAGCTGGACAATCCTGGCACCAGTGCCAGGGCCAAAAGGCTGTTTCATCTGTTGAAAAGCAAGGTTCTCAAAACCTTCTCCACCTCAGAAACATCAGGCTTGGGGCGACACCATGAATGGGTGCTTTGGGAGAGAGGATTTCCCTTTATTTAAATAAAGCCTGGGAGGGACACATGCAGGGCAACGTGGAAAGGGTTCTCTTCAGAGAACAGGACTTAGAAGGACATACTGCGTTCACTCAGGAGGTCTGAGAAATGGCACCTAGCTGTGAGTGGTGATATAGACAGACTTGAGACAGGCAGGCAGGGTCCCTGGGAAACCATCACTGGTGAAGGTCTGCTCAGGGTCCCCAACGTGGCCAGGGTGACTACATTGCTTTTGGGTCTGTCTACTTATTTCCAGTTTGTTTGCTTTTGTTGTTCAAGTAAATTTCACCATGGCTGTGTTACAGAGAAATAAGGATAGCAATTGTATTTTGTGAATAGTTAGGAGGATAGACATAATATGGTTATATTATAAAGTAGTCAAGTAGGAAACCCTGCCCTAGAGACAGGGTTGCATGTGTCTACCACACTCCTTTATCCATGCTAGCTCCTCATTTTACCATCACTTTCTTTTTCACTGAGAACACTAAGGCCAGCGGTGTGTATGGGCTTGCCTGAGCTCATATTGCTACTCTCTGGGATTGCTGGTAGTTCAATCTATTTATAGCTTACTCTAGTGCCTACACCATAGGATCAGGATCATAAGTTCAGTTACCACCACCTCCATTGCAGCATCTACCAGCAACACCACCACAGCCTCCGTCACCAACCTTTTCTTCTAGAAATGACTTGACAGTCATGTTGGAAGATTTTGTATGTTGTTTGATCAAAGTTCTTTGGAAAGTACAACATGCTAGCCATCCCTTCCAGGTCCAGGTATCAGATTTGGTCATATACATTTTCAACAATAAATCATCACTTTTACTATCTGAAATCATATCCATTGACAGTATGCAGCATGCTTAGTCAGAATTAACTTTTTTAAAAGCAACTTTATAAGAATAAAACATTTACACCGAGGAACTGATCTCTAGGGGATAAGATAAATGTGTCAGAGAAAGGATGTCACAGAAGTCCACCCAGGAGAACAAAAAGACACTCAGAGATCTGATCAGGGACAGACCTCTCTGCTGGGGAAGAGTTCTACAGGCAGAGGGAGATGAGGAAGCCAGCCGGATCCACTCAGCCAAGCCCCAGGTTGGCAGAAGAAAGCCTTTGGAAAGAGTGCAGAGGAGGAAGGAAAAAGCCACCAGGCCTTGATCCAGGTACCGGAACTTGGAGGGCGTCAAGGAGCCCTTGAGGCATAGCAATGGTTAGTGATGCCACCAGTCTACCCACTGTCAAGAGGAAGGCAGGATTCTCCATGCCCATTCTCCCTCTGGACAGAAACTAGAGCTATGAGGAAATCATTTCATTATATCAATTATTTCATTATATAGACTAGATTAAACAGAAGAGAGAGAAACAGCAACATAGCAATATTAGCGAGAACCAAAGGAAGAAAACCAGCCTGAAGGTCGGGGAGCCAGGAAACATGCCTCCTGCAGCTTTTAAGAGCATTGGAAGGACAAAGAGGTGCCCTGAGGGGCCAGCCCTACAAGGCGGTCACAGCAGCCACAGTCTTGGGCAGAGCATCACCACGCAGTACCCCAGCCCTCTTGTTGGCCTATATCCTCCAGGTACATTTTCTGTGCCAAAGAGGAAGGCAGATGGGAAGCCAGTACGGCACAGGGGCTTCATTAATGATGCCTTAGTTTGTGTCCAAGAGCTGGCCTCTGCTTTGACCTGTAGCTAGAATGCACACGGCACAGGGAACTGGCCGGGCAAGGGATGAGCCTTCTCTGATTAAACTGCGTACATTTCAACACATTCTCGAGTTGATAGAAATTCCTGTGGGCACGAAGGAGTCCAAACCAGGCTGTGAACATGTGATCCTCAAAGGCAGGCAGGAAGGACAGATAAGGGCAGAAGCCTCCAGCATTTTCTTGGCTGTCTCCCCTGAAGGCTTCCCTCAGGATTAACCATAATTGGTTTTTGTTTGTCTCAGGGAAGGGGTTTCTCTTTCAGCGGCTTTTTATTATGTTTCTATTACCAGTGAAAGGGGAAAATAGTGAGAGAGAAAAAATATTCCTTTTGGCATCCGAGCCAATTCAGAAATACTAATCAGATGATGAAAAATATGAATTTAGCTTCCATTACAAGGTGCACAATAACCCCCACGTGGATATAATGAGGTAGACGAGGCCTTGTAATAGGCCTCACGGAAAAGCATATTCAGGTCCCTTTGAAAACAGGGTGATTCTTTTTAGTCAAGTGTTTGCTCACAGAAGCCTTTGCAAGACACAACATCTTAAGCCAAGAGGAGACAAGAATAACAAGCCAGAATGGGGCCACGGAGCTCAGAGCAGACGCTGGCAATCCGGGGCAATGAAAAGTCATGGCAGTCACATCCAACTGGATCTGGAGATTTAATGAAGGCCTACGGTGTGGCAAGCAACGGGAAAGGCTAAACTAGGGATGAGGACAGAGCGCGTGCCCGATTTAAATGAGCTCTTGAACTTTCTCTGGGTTCGCCAGTCCGCAAGTCCAGCTGAGGCCATAAATAAACGCTACAGCGCCGTGGCTTTCAAATCCCATCAGTTTTCTTAATGCTGATGAGCAAAAGAAAAGAACATTGAATTTCTTAGTGAAAATGACACACTTCTCAGAGTTAATGTCCCTTATTTTGATAATTTGAAATAATACAACTAAGCCTTTAAAATGATTGCTTTCTTCTTACCATGCCCGCCACGCCACCACCCTGGTCCTGAAGAGATGAAATACAACTCAGGACTAAGACACATAGGCAGATTCCATGACTCAGAAATAACCAAGCTTTTCCACTCCTGAAACCATGGGAACCGCATCTCTAGACTCCTCTGGCCTCTGCCTGTGAGGCCTTTCTTCCTCTGAGACTTTCTGGTTCAAAACTGGTCTACAGAGAAATGCTTCAATGCAAGAAGCTTGGAAGGCTGAGCAAAATGAACATAACTTCTCCTGGGCACAGAGAGCTGAGGCCACAGTCTACACAGACCATCTGGGAGCTGCAGATATAGACAGGCACTCCCACCTGAGCCGAGGTCAGCTGACCTATGGCAGAAGCAGCACAGGGGCAGGAGTCCTCGCACTTGGGTCCTGCTGAACTGCTGGAGGCCAAATGTGGACCAGTTTCCATGGGAACCCTTGGTAGTGGTCAGCAGTCTCTGGTGGGCCCCGTAGTTTTGTGTTTTGTTTATTTCACCCCTAGTAGGCTCTCATGGTTGTGGCTCAGGAAAGAAGGGGCTGAGTGTATTGTGAACTACACTAAGGGCATTCTTCAAAGCAAAGGCCCACTCTCCAGGAAGAGATTCCTTGGAGTCTGAGCCCACCTGGAGGAGGGAATTTAGCATCCACCATCCTGCATTAACTGAGAGGGAGAACAGAAGCTAAGAGGCAATCGTGGGAACTCATGAAATCTCACTCCTAGCTGAGAAGCTCTGTGCAACTGACTGGAGTGAGAGAAACAAGGAGGGGAGTTGGGAAAGAATAGGAGTAGAGGGATGGAGGAGGAGTTGGGGATGAGTAAGGGTGGATTTGATCAAAATGGTATGTGTGCATAAATCTGCAATAAAAATAATTTTAAAAAGGAAGGTTCCAGACTCAGAATCTGGAAGTTTAAGAAAAGCATATGAAATGAAATGAAAACAAACAAACAAACAAGCAAACAAACACATAACCAGTTGTAAAAGTCACAGACTGGAAGTTCATGCTATCGAGGCTGTGGAGTAAGGGGAATACTCATCCATTGCTGGTAGGACTGCAAATTTATATAATTATTATGGATTCCTCAGAAAGATAGGAATCAATCTTCATCAAGGTCCAGTTATACCATATTTTAGGCATATACCTAAAGTAAGTTTTATCCTACTACAGAGATACTTGTTCAACCATGTTCATTGCTGGTCTATGCATAATAGCCAGCAACTGGAAACAACCTAAATGTTTCTCAACAGATGAATGAATAAAGAAAATGTAGTACACTTACATGATGTATGTGTAACCATCAGAAAACTATGTAGCCATTAGAAAAAAAATGAAATCATGAAATTCATCAGTAAATGAATAGAACTAGAAAAATTCATCCTGGGTGAGGTAATCCAGATCCAGAAAGACAAAGAGGGTGTGCATTCACTTATATCCAGATATTAGCTGTTAAGTCAATGAGAGCCAATCTACAATACATGGAACCACAGAGCGTAGATATAGAGTAAGGGGCTGGAGAATCCCTAGGAGAGAGAAATAGAATGAATGATTATGTATGGATAGGGTACTGAAATGTGAGAATCAGGGGATAGGATAAAGGGAGGGATTGGGGGGGTGGGATGTAGGGAGAGACAGCTAAAATTAAGGGTCATTTGAGGGGTGGTATGGAAAATTAATACAGTAGACACTTCCTAAAATATATGCATATACGGAGGTGACCTAAGTGAAATTGTTGATTAATGGGGAGATGTTCCAACTGGTCATCTCTTGTCATCAAGCAAAGCATTCAGTCCTGAGACTGGGTTATATCTACCTGAGTTGTTGGCCAAAGAGGTCCCATGGAAATCCCAAACAACCCAGGTCAGGCTGTCGCCATGACTACAGGTTGTTCTACACAAACTGACAGCAAGGGCTCATTGTTGAAGACAACATCTACACAATTCATTGAACATGGAGAGGTTGAGGTGGTGCCTACACAGAACCTTCACCCACTGTGTGCTATTCTCTTGGGTACAGGAAGGTATTCTGCGCGCTACCAAAAGAGAAATGTACACACCAACAGAGCTACAAACCCTTTGTCTACAATGGTGTCCTTCCTGCAAGATATACTAGTGCAATGGTGGCACAACGCTTGTGGGAGTCACCAACCCCTCTTTTATTTGACTTAAGGCCCACTCCACAAGATAAAACCCACACCTGACACTCCTTGGATGACCAATAACCTGAGACTCGATATCCCAGGGGCCTAAGGTAAACCAAATACTATTGTTTAAAAAAAAATGTAACAATCAAATGACTCCTAGTGGCAAAAAAGGAAGTCATAGATGGGGACACAGGCCACCTACTAACAGGACTCTCACACCTCCCCAGCACCAGCATAAAGACAGTGCAGTCTAGTGGAAGGAGTTGCAAGACTCAAACTCTTTCTTTCATTTATTTATTTACTTTCTTATGTGTATAAATGTTCACCTGGACATACATTTATGTATCACTTGTTGCCTGGTGCCCCCAGAAGCTAGAAGAGGGCATTAGATTCCCCTAGAACTGGAGCTACAGAGGGTGGTGAGCTGCCATGTTTTGGTTTGGGAACCAAACCTGGATCCTCTACAAGAGGAGCTAGTCCTCTCAACTCTGTGATATCTCTCCAGCCCCTGATTCTCACTCTTTTTAAGGAGATTTTTGACTTCTCATAATATAGCAAATATTAAGTACCACCCATTTCCTGGACAGATTAGCAGAAAACTTTAGGCTAAAGGAATGAGAAAGCCCCCCATAGGCTCACATGTTTAAATGCTTGGTCCCCATTTAGTGGAACTGTTTGGCAAGGATGAGTAGGCTTAGTTAGGGTTTCTATTGCTGCAATGAAGCACCATGACCAAAAAGCTGGAAAGGAAAGGGTTTATTTGGCTTACACCTTCCACATTCTACGTTGCTGTTTATCACCAAAGAAAATCAGGACATAATTTCAATTTCTCTCTCTCTCTCTCTCTCTTTCCCTGCTTCCTATGAATCAGGAGGTAAAACTTTCAGCAACTACTCCAGTACATGCCTGTCTGCTTTCCACAGTGATGATAATGAACTAACCCTCTGAAACTGTAAGCAAGCCCTCAATTAAATGCTTTCTTTTATAAGAGTTGTTTGGTCGTGGTGTCTTTTCACAGCAATAGAACAGTAACTAAGACAACAGTCTATTTACCTCCATCCTTACTACAGATTCCACCATGTCTGGCTTTCAAAAATAAAAACCACAAGGCATGATAAACAAGAGAAATTTCAGTTTGAAGCACAAACCAACACTGGAATAAAATGTAGCTGTAGCACCAATTTTTGAATGGTCAAACAGGACATTTAAATTAGTAATGTAAGTTAACAATGGAATATTAGTCTATTGATAGCACTAATTAAATTATATGCAAAATGCAAAAAATTGGGTAACATAAACCAGAGAGGTAAAAATATTAAGAAAAAAATCCAACAAAACCCTGCACATCAAAGCCCTATAAAAGGAAGAACGACATTGACATTCTTAGTAGTAGAATGTACACTACCACTAGGGAAAGAGTCAGTGATCCTGAACATGAGTCAGCAGAATCTTTCCAACTGAAATGCAAAGAGGGAAAGATACCGTCCCTGTGTCCACACCCAGAATATCTAAGAATACGGAGACAATTTCAAAGGCAAAATACACATGTGACGAGAAACACACATGTACATGTGATGAGAATCACACATGTACATGTGATGAGAAACACATGTACATGTGACGAGAAACACACATGTACTGTACATGTGACGAGAAACACACATGTACTTACAATATTACAAGGAAAAAGTAAAGAGAATAAATACTTTATTGGCTCAGAGTCTCTCAAAAATTAAAGGCGGACACCAAGCTACAGATCCAGGAAGTTCACACAGAACACCAAGCAGAATAAATAAAATCAAACAAGAGCAGCAACAAAACAAAAATCCTGCACAGAGGCACATCAGATGCACACTGCAGAAAATCTAACACAGAGTAGGCAAGATAGCCCTGCAGGTAAAGTATTTGCTGAGCAAATCTATGACCTGGGTTTGACCCTCAGTACTCACGTAAAGGGGAAGGTGAGAACAGAGTCCACCAAGTTGCCTTCTGACCTCCATATACAGACCATATACACGTATTCACCTCTAAGCACCGTCTCTCTCTCTCTCTCTCTCTCTCTCTCTCTCTCTCTCTCTCTCTCTCTCTCTCTCTTATACACACAACATACAAGGAAAGAAAACATCAGCTTTCTGAGACAAACAATCCCCAAGCCCCAAGGGGAGATGAGATGTGTGTCAATCAACCACAACATTCCACAAATACCACCGCCTTCTCGACCCTCACAACTGTAATTTTGATGGAAATTTAAGTTCTGTGAAAGATTACTAAACCCTCTTTCCTCCCATCTTACAGATTTAAGCCTTGACCTCCATCACCCTGACTTCCATTCTGAGAAATCCTAGCACCAAAGTTCAAATCTGGGAATAGTGTGTTCTGTAATCTCGGGAAACAGAAACCATGATTGAGAGTCACATCAATATTCACCATGCCCATGGATGGAGACTTATTAGTGGTAAGTCTAGGGCCATTATTTGCACCATTAAAGTCTCTGATCTAAATCTGGGTGTGGTAAAATACTGAAAGTTTTAGCACTTACTTAACACTTAAAAATATGCTGGGCATGTAAAGTGGATATGAAAAAGACATGATTGAAGCTCCACCCACTCGGAACCCAGGCTCCAGCTCCTGCTTAGCATGCTTCCAAGGCTGCAAATAATTTGCATAGCACATTTTAGAAAATCTAATTGTGCCGAAATGCTAATTACTATACACAAACTAACATGGAAATATATATGATCTCCCCTACTCTCCCACACAAATGATATAAACATTGGCCTCATTCTTGTATTTATCACCTTAAAAGGATCTTCAAAAATTTTCATATCAGGACATAAAGAGTTTTCTCATGTGGTTTTGCACTTCAATGCATTGTTTTTGAAGCTGTTTGGTGATCACAGCATGGGCATGGCATGACTTGTTGAACAATCATCTACTGAGAGACACTGAGCACTATTAACCTGAGTTTGGGGCCCATCAAATAAAAGATAAAACCAATGAAAAGTTATGGGATGTTCTGTTATCTCTGTGCTCCTGAAAACCCAGGATTCCATGGTGGGGAAAAGTATAGTTTTAAACAATGACACAGCAATAACCACAAGTGTATGACATGACTTCCTGAGAGGCAAGCAATACAGCTGCAGCAAGCAGACTTGCAGCAAATCCTTCAGACGCTTTGTACAGAGCTTGCTAGAGCAATTTTCCAAAATTCTACTTCACTGCACACTTGGCATGCAAGGAAAAGCCGGACACTAAGACAAGACATTGGAAATGACAGTGTGTGTTATTTTTCTGGTATTTTAGTGGGTTTTGTTTTTCCCCACAGCCCATGCAACATCTGCTAAAACACAGTGGATGGCCTGCGTGACTGAAATGTTCTCAGGATACCAACTGTAGTGCCAGTCATGTAGAAGACACTGGAAAAGGCCAGAATAATTTTGGCCCCAAATATAAGTGTTTTAGGATTGATTGGGAAACAGTCTTTTTAATTCATGAATTATTACTAAGTACTACCTGTCAGTAGCCCATGACTCCACAAACACAAGCCAGCAATCAAAACCATGGTGATATTATCTATGAAGTCAAGAATTACACAGTTCAATATATTAGCCACTGGCCTTATATAGGCATTTACATTTATAGTAATTAAAATGTAAAAATTCAGCCCCTAAGCTGAAGTTCATGAACCACATGCCAAGAGCTAGTATCAGGATGTGTTTTGTCCCAGCCAAAGACTTCTCTTGCCTAGAAACTGTGATGGTGGCCTTAGAAGTCTGCATGTCTCCATCTTTCTATATTTCCCATCATTCTCAAGTCCATAGCTAGCACATCCTACAACAAACACGGATCAGAAGATGTTGCCCTGCAAAATCCAATGCTCCGACCTCTTCTTCCTACTCATAATGCAAACTGAACTCTACAGCCTGAGCCGTTTAGCTCCTGGCCGCTCTCTGATCTCTTCTGTTCTCTGGTTCCTCCTTCCCTGTCACTTCCCACTCTTCCTTCTACCTAGACACAATTCCAAGATGGCCACTGGCTCACACCCCTTCCAAGTCTCTGTTCAAACACCCCTTACCAGAGAGGATACTCTGCCCATCCTGGAGGATGCTCTGCCCATCCTAGAGGATGATCTGCCTGTCCCTGCTGGATGGAAATCAGTATTCTGCTCCTCTTGCTACACACACAGCCCCTTAAACCTTTGACACAAAGGTTATCATTTCTTGTCTGTCCTCTCCACCAAAACACTGGCTTTGTGAACTTCTCCATGCTCACTCTTTTGTCCCCCGGCTCTTGCCATACAGAATTACTTGAGAAGCCATTACTGATGAATGGATGGTTTTCTTCATTAATGAATTAAAGTCTCTTATAAGACTTCATTTATCTGTGACCAAATATACAATCTGTATGTTTGAGTATGTGAAGGAATGTTGGGAGGAAAACGGGGCTGTTTCCACTGAGCTGTGATTGGTCAGAATCTCACTGGGGGGTGGGGAGGCAGGGGAGACAGAGGAGACTTAAGTCAATGTTTTGCATATCACACAGGGATCTCATTACAGTGCAGATTTGGGTTCTGCTGATCTGGGATTCTCTACTTCTGACTAAAAGGTATTGATCCTGCTGGTATGTGGGTGTCAATTTGAGCACTGGAGAACTCAGGGTGTGCTAGTGCAGTCTGCACATCTGTAACACAATTCTGCACTAAGATGATGTTTCCTGAAGATTGGGCCAAGGTAACATAGTCAAGAGGTTATCACACTAGCAATATTCACCTACATAAACTGAGGTGACTCCTTCAAAGGAATCATTTCCCAACCAGGTTTTGGTTATTTGTTTTATATAAAAATATTTTATATGAAAAGCCAAATACTAGTAATTTAGTAAAGAAAATATAAGCCTATTTGAGTAATGTACTTAATATTCATGAGTAAAGGGCTTTATAATTTCTAAATTACAAATAACTAGTTTCAATCCAAATTATTGCGCAAACATAAGGATTTCAAGAATAGTTAAAATACAACAATCTATGCTGGCTATTTTTATGCCAACTTGACACAAGCTGTAGTCATCTGAGGGAAGAAGCTTCATCTGGAAAACTGCCTCTCTAAGGTTGAGCTGTAGGCAAGCCTGCAGACCATTTTCTTAATTAGCGATTGATGGGAGAAGGGCCAGATCATTGTGAGTGGTATCACCCCGGGCAGGTGGTCCTGAACTCTGTAGGAAAGCAGCCATAAGGAGGAACCCAGTAAACAGCACTCCTCCATGGCCTCTGCATCAGCTCTGGCTGTAAGGTTCCAATCTAGTTTGAGTTCCAGATAAACCCTTTCCATTCCAAGCACACTTGTTCATGGTGTCCCTTTACAGTAATTGTAACCCTAACTACAACAACATCCTAAAGGAAGACAGAAAAAGACTCCACATTTATAAAACTAGTACTTGAAAACAGAGGGAAATGTTTACAAAGTGAACCTAAATTTCTACAATCTATAGTACTCTCAAATTGGGGGCAGACATAATAGGTTATATTCTTGGTCTGGCTAGTTAGGGTAGAATGGAAATGTATTCATGGAAAATAAAAATATCAGAATCTCTAAAAGAGCCACAGAGAGACACACTGAGGGTCGATAGACTCAAATACACCCCTTGACTGCGACTTCCCCAGAACAGACAGTGGACTCTGAAAACCTGCTCCACCCCTGATAAAGAAAACGGATTCTGTTAAGAACGGCAAGAGTTTAGGCCACATACCGGGGGCTGAACTGTTTTCAGGGGAGCTGAATTCTCAAGTGTGGCGACACCTCGATTCAAGTTAGCATCCGTCCCTGAGCAAGGCAGGAGGAATGACTACCAGGTGTAGTTCAAAATCTCAGTACAGAGAACAGTTACAGATCCCACAAGCATTGACATGTGTGCAGTTTGTAACCAAGATTGCAGCAATCTTAGATACCCTCAAACACAGTTAAAGTTTCATGTCTTATAAAATTGTAGAAATATTTTCATAACCTCCCCCCCCCGGGGCATAGACTATTCCTTAAAGTCGTGCAACATAATGACACACAGTAATACCCTATCTGTAACAACATGGGATGACGTCATTGTCTGTCATTTTAATTTGACTCCAAATGTGCAAATGTCAACCTCATGCATATTTTAGAACATCAGCAGAGCGGCGCTAAACTTAACCCAGAAGAATTTGAAGACGACTATTCTGGTAAATGATGCCAAGCTTGGGTTATAGTCCCAGGTTTGGGTGACAAAATCCTTAAAAATAAAATCGGTCTGATTGGGACACACAACGGAATGACCTGAGAAGCTCTAGAAACTCAACTCGCTACAGGGGACTTTTCTCATCCTTGGAAGTTTTATAATCAGTGAACTTGGTGAGACAAAGAAGAGAAGCAACCTCTGGAGAAAAGGGCATGCGCTCCTGTTCTTTTGCTTCTCTGTTTGTTTTGTGGGATCTCTGTTTCCTCCCCTTACCAGCTAGATCTGCCCTGGGGACCCCTCTGTGTTTCCCCAAGCTCTGCTCCTGCACACGCTTCACGGCTTGTACCACAGTTATTTTGTGTGTTTATTTTGCTAGATACTATATGAATTCCTTAAAATCAAAACCCAGGTCTTTGTTATCTTGGAGTCCCCATGGTGCTGTACATAGATTATTCATTAAATATTTACTGGAACAGCATAGAGGCATCTCTGAGGCTGGAAAAATGAAAAAGCAAGGGAAGAATTTTCCTCTTTTCGCATCTGACATTCCGGTTCCACTTTTCAGAGTTGGGTAAGGAGATCCTAAGTCTACCGGATGATGGCAACTGACCTGTGACGTTGTTCCTACTGCCTTCCTAGACAAACTTCTCTCCAATCAAATCTACAACAAGGTGTTGTGCGCTGGGAAATAAGAAACATGGATTTCAAGGTAAAACCTTTGTATTCCCTTCAGATTGAGGAAAGTTCTAGAAAGTAGATCATCCTCAAGACTGGAAGCTACTGTTTTTCACCATCTTTTGTTTATGTTTTCCCTTGATATAAACAAGATCAGTTTGAGAGTTTTCACTGTTCAGCTAATGTTTTGGGGGGACAGTTCTGAGACCATCATAAAAGTGATACTTTAAGACACAACGTCCAAGATGCTGCTTGTAATTTCATGGATTAACAGACTTCTGGAAGTCCCTACACAGACCCTAAACCTGAACAAGCATACTTTCAACTCTCCAGACACCAATGGTTAAATAAAAACCCAGCAGAAATGTACAGATACATTCACCAAAAGCCATAAACCAAGATGTCCAGGCCATGCTGGTCACAGCAGCCCCCTGCCAGCAGGAGATGTGATATGTTCCCACACTGGAATGCTGAAACAGTTTAAGGCTGCACACCCATGCTGCCTAAATCCCCCCCACAATGCTCAGTAGAAGAGAGGCCATGGAAGGCAAGCGACAGATGGTTTTCATTGACACAAATCACTGGTCCCTTAGAAGACAGGATAGCAGGGAGAGGTTGGGAGGAAATGGGGTGGGCGGGGCCTCAGTTACAGCTCTGCTCTGCTTCCTGTACCGGACAGCTTTTTGAAATAGTATTGACATAATGGAGGTGTGTGCTCTCTAGGAATATATTATGTTTCAATAACGAGTTAAAAGAGAAAAGTCTGAGCTACAACAAGAAATCAACTTCATCTCCTCATAAAACAAGTTAGGAAAGTATGTACTTAGCACCCTCATGCAGGTGAGGCCCACTCTGAAGAGGCATTAGGGTTTTAGATTTCATCTTGAGCTGTCCCTGTGACCCTGGAGGGAGGGTAACAGTTTTCTACAGAATGGCCAGCCTTAGTCGGGGACTTAACGTTCCTTTGAAGTGTGGCCTGAAGGGGAAGGGAATGCATATACACTTCCATCCATGCAAGCATCTTTCTCTATGATTGCACCAGCAAGCTCCATGGGCTTGTACAGGACAGCAGGCTGGAGACTGAGCCTAGCTGACCACACGGCATTTTCAGAAATATTTATTCTTTTGGTGCTTCTGGAGACATTTAAAAGTACTCATTGCAAATTTCAAGTACCTCTTGCTTAAGACACAAATACTACTCTCAAGGACATGCAAACATACACAAAATGAAACAAAGAGGTGCAAAAGTCAGCACGTAATTGAACGTTGTATAGCTTTATGGCTTCACTGGCGATCTCTGGCCAGGCACATATTTCCCAGCAGACCAGAGTGTTATTTTATTCCTTCGTGTATTTCCCTGCAAATATCATCTGATGCCTTCTTCTCAGATTCAGCTTCTTAAGAAACCCAGGGATCTGACTCCACAGAGAGACACAAGCTTTTGTCTACAGGGTTCTGAAGACAAAGGTAGTGGTGTAGGAGGTCCTTCTGTCTATGTGTTGCTTTCATTGGTTAATAAAGGAACTGCTTTGTGCCTATAGCAGAGCTGTGGGGGAACAGAGCTAGTTTTCATATAATCTACTAAATTTGAAATTAACGGGCCACATTTAACGTCGTGTGCTGTGGGAGTCTGCAGTGAGGAGCCAAGTGAAAACACCCAAGTTATAGGTGACAGGGGACCATTCTCCACCTGCCACCAGTCAGGGGCACTGATAATACATGTCGGGGCTTCCCAGGGTCAGAGGGTTGTGCAAAATATGATCATTTTTTTAGGATACGGATAGAGATCCTCTCAATGACACACGGGATTTGCTCTGTTTTCAAGCAAGGTGTAATTATACTGTACATTAAAATACATAGCTTCTTGCTTACATAACACTAAATCATAAGCAATATCCTATAGTACCGTAGATTCTTTTAAGGGGGAAATTTCTTTAATTGCATATTGATAATTTAATAGTTCTCTTGCCATTATACCCTAAACGTGGATCTAACTCTATTTTATACTCTATTTTATACACACAGGTCTCTTAAAGAGACAGGCTTGTGCTGGGGAAGTGGAAAGAGAGGATGACAACCGGCCTGGTGGCTAAGGGAGCCTTCCTAGGTGGGTGGCTCTCTAGCCGCCTTTAGCGTGAGCGGGATTCGATGGACACAAAGGAAGCAGAATAGAGCTGCAGACTGAAACCAAAGTCACACGGGTGGGAGCTGAAGACAGCAGGAGTTCCTGAGTCTGGCTGGTGTGCAGCCAGGGGTGGGACAGAGCGAGGGAAAGCCTTCGAGGAGAGGATGCAGAAAGATACTGCGGGAGACACTTCGGATGCATCAGTGCTGGTGACGGACACTAGAACGCTGCGTTGTGAATTACAGTAGAAGCTTATGATTAATATTTGGATTTTAGCCGTTTTCTATTATAAAATGATGCATGCTCATCAGAAAGTGTAAAAATCTCAATCATTCAAAGCAAAATATGACTATTTCTTTAGGATCTGAATATTAATCCTTCTAGATATGGGGTTTGCTCTATTCTTAAATAAGGCAGAACCACTCTAAATAAAATTTTATATTTCCTCATTCTTAGCTAGCAATAAGTCATAAAAATTTTACCTATTTCTCTTTTGAATGAGAAATTTTATTAAATATATGGCATAATTTAATGGTTTTCTTGTCATTGTACGTTCAAGTTGGTTTTTTTTTAAACAATTTTATACTAAAAATATGCTACACGCTTAGGCCAAAAGTTCCCATCACCCACTCGCTGAGGTCTACCTCACGGAGTCAGTTTTTAGAAGGTAGAACATGAACACCAGGGTTACGGTTTTGAGACTCTGACAGATTAGGATGCTTTCCCCGAAGGCAACTTCAGATGGGCTGTTTCCTGTGGATGGACTCTTAGGAAAGTGGTCTATCTTCGGCTTCCTAAAAAGACTCATTCTGTATTAAGATTCATAAATATTAATAGGAACAAATTAGTCAATTAAGAAAAAAAATTCCAACAGGAAAACACAAATACATTTTCCTAACATGTCAAAGCATCCTATCTAAAATGCCGGCAGCTATTATTTTAATAGCTTTATAGCTCCCAATTGGGAAAGGCAAAACAATTACTAAAAAGAAAATGGGATTCTTTGTCTTATACTTTGAGTTGAAAATAATGCACTCAACTGACTTTTGTACAGTCCTCCCTCTACATGGCACGTATTTATCTGTATTGATTGTAAATTCTAAAAGAGTACAGTAAACAGAACCTGGGGACAAATACAAGAACACACAAACAAACGACTCTGATAACCTTTAAGAGTCTGAGAACCCGAGAGCGGAGCACATTTGATCCACGCTATACAAAATTCCTGGAATAGTAAAGGCCTATTAATGTTTTCAAGAAAGCTTTTAAACCTTTACAAAGCTCATCAAAACAAAAATGATCAAAGCCCTAAAAGCATACCATATAAAATATGAAAGCAGGCTGGCCCAGCAGCACACTGCGTAAAACACCAACTCCATTTCCGAGCTGGCTCATAAACCAGGTGGGTTCCCTAAACGCGGTCCTGTCAGCGTTTCCTTTCAGCCAGCAGGCTGGGCTGGTGCAGACAATGGCTTCTATTGCGCGTGCGAGATCTGAGTGCTTCCAAGGCCAAAGAAATGAGTGGCCAGATACACTGGACATCTAAAACCGCTATCACGCATATGTTTTTCTTCCTTCCTTCTTCCATAATTTTCTAAGTGCTTGTAGTGTGCATAAAAAGACCAAAACGTCTCCAAAATTTAAAGCCTCCTTCTTACTGGGGTAACAATAAGCTTAGGGAGGCATAAACGTACTTCTACCTCAGTGGTGCAGTTTGTTCCTTTAATCCAAAGTCATTGGAAAGATTTTAGAAATACTTGAAACATTTGCAAGTACGATGAGAAAGAATCAAAGGTTTTCATGCTCCTTTATTGACTAGAAACGTAAACTCTGTGGACAGGATCGTCACGGGTTTTCAGTGTCTTGGGTGTGATGTGCTAATTGCCACTGCCCCTTGATTAAAGCCGTCGAGCAGACTGGGGTTAAACACTGTGGGAGTTGATGAGTAACAGGCTCCTTTTCTTTTTTTTTTTTTAAACCAGAAAGTACCAAAAACTGTATTCTCTCCCTTAGCCAAAGTTCCAGATGCTGTACTGAGTTTTACAGCCATGAAATCAGCAGGAAGGGAGTCACAATTTGCTGAGTGAGACAGACCTCTGGCGACACTCGTCCCAGGGTCGTAGGACTTGTCTTGGCTCTCACTCTCTCTAACTTTTGGAACACTACACATCTCTGTTTTGTGCAGCTTAAATTTTTTTTAAAATGGTAGGCATCATTTTAAAGCAAATCTCTGCCAAATAAAGACACAACTATTAATACACCATTGTCTTACCACTTAAACCTAAAAAGGATCGCCAAGAACTGATTGTGCTCTTTTCCCACGGTGTGGCTCCCTCCAGAAGGCAAAGAGGCCGCTGGCCTCGCCAGCACAGGAAGGAAGGGGAGGACAGCTGGCTCTGATGGTCACACATTTCCTCTAGGAGGGAGGGAACCCCTGTCTGAGTGATTTAATCTCTTATTAAATGTTCTTACTTCAAAACTTCGCAAGCCAAGCGCCTCGAGTGATTGACAATGCCGGAAAACACTACGAGTTCCTGTTTTCGTTTTCCCTTAATAATCTAGCAATATCACTTCTGTTTTTACTCAAGTAGCCATTTCAAGAGGCATTTCTCTTTGGTTACCATTCGGAGTTAAAGCCTATGGATCCTCCCACATTGCTGAAGGAGTGTGTGGGCATCTTTCTGAGGATACCCGGCAGAGGACCGTACAGTTTCCAGAACTGTTTCCCGGCATAGACCGGAGTGTGGGTTCTTTTCCCCACTGCACATACAACTATCCTCTGGTTACGAAAGCAGACACATGCACAGACTAAAACTGAGGTGAAACGCAAGCTCTTAAGTTTTCTTATCTGATGCAGGGTGGTGGGGGAGGGGAAGCCATTCCATTCTTCATAGCTCACCCTAAAGAACCCTTACAGCAAAGCACACTGTCAGAAGTAAGTGATAGAGAAGGAGAGGGCACAGAGTCTGGATTTATCCAGAAGCTGCTACAAAGGACCCAGGAGAGGGCAAGAACAATTATTTATTAATTTCGACATGTTGGTGCTTCAACTCAATGCTGAAGACTAACAGCAACACTTTGGTGAAGGGACTCTGGTTAGTCCCATTTCACAGATGAAGAAACCAAGGCAAAGCAAGGTCAAGTCCCTTTGATCACCCTTCTGGCATCTCGGTTACTTATGCAGCCTTCCTAAAGCAGGCTAGAGTTCCCAGTAGCAACAAGACATCTAGGACCCAGACAATGGTTTCTAGTACATCGTTGAATAAAAGAGAAAATGAATTATTTGGCAAAATGATTAATTATAATTGTGGGTAAGGGAATGTATTAGAAGCATTTAGTTATAGCAGAAGATCGTGTTCAAAAAAATAAACACCAAGAAACAGTCGTGGAAGAGAGGGGCTAAAATTAGAACAATGTAAGGAACAAATTCAATCAAGTAGTGCTACTATAGTGCCTAAAGTATAAAACAGATATCCAAGACTCCATAATGGTGCACAAAGAGAATGAATTAATAAGTAATCATTGAGAAGAGACTAACTTCTCATGAGAAGGAATTCGAACACTTCTGTTGCTGTTGTGCCACCAAGGACTTGGGACACAGCTCCCTGATCCTTTAAAAGCTCACCATGGGTTGTGCACGGAGATTCCCTTCCATGGTTGTATGCAAAGGGGGGGCAGGTAGGGACAGTGACCTCACGGAGGAGAAACTTGGCAGTTACACCTTAACCAGGTAAGGAGCAAGGTCAGCAGCAGCGGCTGGTCACACTGACAGGGCATATCTGATAGGACTGGACAAAAACGGTCCACCTCTGTGTTTTCTTCCTGGAGCCTAGAATGTGAACCTAATTTGAGAAAAAGACCGGATAAATCCCAACTGAGGGAACATGCTACAAAACACCTGACAATGCCCTGCAAAACAGTCCAAATTCATCCAAACAAAATCTAAGGGACAGGCAAATGTTGCCCAAAGAGGCGAGAACTAAATGCACCACGGTGTCTTAGATGGACCCCTGGGAAAGGAGACGGACACTGAGCAAACGTGAAGGAAAGCTGGGTAGACCACGGGCTTGAGGACCATGGTACACATTAGCATCTTCACACGATCTCAGGAAACCATCCTTAGGGATGAAGAGGAAGTAAAGGCATTGTCAGTGAAGGAGGACGTGGGAGGACCTGCAGTCAGCCTCCTGCCCTTCCAGAAATTCCGACAGAAGTGATACCAGAAACCAAAAATATTAGGAACAAAGGAAGAACTGTAGTAAAGGAACCAAAAATAACTCTGAAAATGGGAGGGGAATAATGTGAAAACTTCGACAAGATACATAGATAAAATGTAAAAGTGTAAAAAAAAATGTAAAATATAAGAGGGAGTTCCTGCTTCCTGCTGTCTGGCTCAGTCAATAAAAACTACTTTCAAAGTCTTTCTAAAAACTTAATTGAAAAAGACAGGTAAAGAATACACACACATACATACACACATAAATATACATGTGTATGCAGGGGTGTGCGGCATATGTGTAGATGTGGTACGTGTGCAAGTGCGAGAGAGTATGAACAGCCATGTGCCGGCATGGCGGCCAGAGCAGCTGGTGTTCTGCTCCATCTCCTACTCTCCTAGACTCAGATCTCTCACTTACCCTACGGCTAGGCTGGCAGCCGAGAAGTTTCAACCATCCTCCAGGTTACAGGTAATGTAACCGCTACAGCGCTGAGGTTACACGCGCATATGGTCACCCTCAGCTTCTCATGTGAGAACTGGAGATTTGAACTCAAGTCCTCATGCTTGTGTACGAAGTGCTCTGATCTGTTGAGTCATCTCTGCAGCTGTGTGTGCACACATGCATGTGCGTGCGTGTGTGTTTGTGTGTGTGCGTGCATGTGCGTGTGTGTATGTGCTCATGAGTGTGCGTCTGTGTACTAGGTGGTAACATTCATAGGAGTTGTAAAAATAATTTGGTGCTTCCCAATAGCTAACATAAACTGTCATATTTATGGTCAGGAAAACATTGCAAAATCCACTGTCTTGCTACACTTCACTTTAGGCTCTTGGCAGAAACATTTCCTTTGGGCACAGACTCCAGATTCCAGTGGCTTCATCTGAATGTAAATTTGGCTCCCAGACTTCAATGACTTAAAATCGAATAGATTAAAAAAAAAAAAGAATTCCTTGTATATTCTAGAAAAAGCGGGACAACTTAGGCCGCACGCCATTTCAGCACTGACACCCAACTTGCTCAAAAGCCTTAACAAGATCAGCCTTCTTAAGCCCCATACCACACGTGTTCAGAAGACAGCGGGAGAGACACGGTGATTCTGATTGTGTGGAACACACGGGATTTCTAAGCACAAAGCTTCCTGCAATCAAGGCTATTGCAAAATGTCATGTCAACATTATTCTCCCTAGTGCTTCTGCCCCATTCCTCCATAAGCAAAGAATGAAGACTCCCCGCAAATGAGATATTGATTGCATTATGATGTTCTGAGTACCTCAGACCGAGAGGACCGGAATTTTAGCTGTCAGCTGCATGCCCGCTGTCGGGAATGAGAGAGACAGGCAGTGGTTATTTCTCTGGTTTCCCCTTTCCTATCTGCAGAGCGGAAACCACAGTAGAACTGTATTCACATTCGTTGGCTCAGAGTCTTGGTGGAGGGGTCACATGACCCACCCTAGCTCAAACAGGGTGTTTGCACAAGATTTCCTCACGGTAGATACTGGGGAATAACCAAGAACTAATGGAGACCATACTTCCAAGGCTTCCAAAACAGCAGGAAGCAGAGCCCTGAGTTCCTGTTAGTCGAAGGCCAGCTGCCGTGCTCTCATCCGCAGACCCAGGCAGCCAGCTCCAGCTTCTACTCTTGACTGCAGAAGGTGGCTGCATGTGGGTTTCTCTCTCCTGTCCCTGCACAGTCTGGAGCTACAGAGTAGAGAAGTTTCGTAGCTGCAGTCTGGTGTGGAGGCGGTGCACCGGGAGGTGACTAACCAAACATCCTTTCTCCAGAGAGCCTCAGTGTGCGGGGAGGAGGATGGTGTGGTGTTTGCCGCTTGTTTCCTCCCATACCTGGATATAATTGTGCATCACCCATCTCTCTTTCCTGCTCCATAAAATCGGGAATTTATTTCACTGCACATTGAAGCCCCAGACCAAAGTATAGAGCCAGGACAGCGCACAGTAGGTGCTTACTCAATACTAGCTGATTTCAAAAACAAACCACGCTCATTTTTCTTATGATTCCAGCATTACCTCACTCCTAGAAACTTTATTAATTGGAAATTTGTAAGCAGGCTAGAAAATTAATTTATTCAAGAAAAAAGTGGTTATTAACTCATGTAGTAGTGTAAGAGACTGTAAAGAGAATGATTAAACTAATTAAGAAAATAAATTGTTTCAAGCAGGCCATAACCATTTAGTATCACCAATTCGTATAGAAATAATTTGTGGGCTCACTTTCAAATAATAGTTCTCTACCTATTCATTAAGTAAGGTCCCCGAGGATGTTTATTAAGTAACACTTTGTTAGGCTGGTTCATTTATTCTTTGCACTTGAAATATTCCATAAGTCAGCCCCTTATTAATGGGAAAGGTGACACCTGCCGTTATACACGGTTTACCCACCAACATAAATTCTCTTAAAATCTACAAAAACCTAATAAACTTCTAGCTGATTCGTGCCTTATTCATTAGCTAACTTCTTTAAGATATATTACCTTCCATCCATTTGCTGGGCAGATGCTTTTAGGTACAAACCCCGAGCATCTATCTTCCCGTTCTTTTCTTATCGACATTTCACGTCATTAACTATTGATTGGGTGCAGGTAGAACACTAAAGTCTAAATCACCCCACATTCCTGGATATTGCCTTGAACACTGACCTTGAACCTAGGTCCTGAAATCTTTCTCGTCGATGACAACTGCATCTTTCCACCCACTCAAGCCAAAAGCCTGGGAGTTATTGTTACAGTTCCTCCTATCTCACTCACCAAATAATCCTACAGAATCCATCTCTAAATCCATTCTGGATGCGGTGCTGTGCCGGGCGCCTCTGCCGCAACTGCGCCCTCCTCTGGCTCTCTATAAGTACCACACTAATTTCCTAGGAGTCAGAGAACTTAGCTACACTGTTTCAATTCTTCCCGTCCCCACCTGCTTATTGCTGTGACTGTTTCCCCAGTTCTTACCAGGGCAAAAACCAAGAAGAGCCAAACTACAAACCAACAACAACACTGAAAACAAAAACTGATACCAAGCCCCGTTTCATACAGACACCTTAACTCTCTCATTTTGAGACGGTGCCTCGATGGCCGAGGGTGGCCTTGAACTTGGTGTTTATCCCAGGGTGACATTGAACTCCTGATCTTCCTGTCTCCACCTCTTAAGTGCTAGGATTACAGGTGCGCACCACCACACTGGGCTCCTAAATCATTTAATAAGTAGCTCCAAGTCACTCAGGAATGAATTTCCAATAACAATGAACCTTAATGTTTTATAATAATAATGTATAAAATACTCCTTTGTTTCTCTACTTGTGCGCAGCTACTGATGACCATTACTCAGTCAAGAAGAAAAATTGCAATAAAAATATTTGGCCATCAGAACTTTGAACACACCCAGGCTTCGGTTTCCATGCCTGCTTGAAGACGCTGTGTATAAGAGAGTGGCCCATGAAAGACTTTCAACTACAGCACGCATTGCAGCCTGGAGCTCCGAGGTTTTACCCTGGACAAGTAACACCTGCACCATGAAGAGGCCTGAAAAATAAGCTGCTATTTTACAGATGACGCTGTCATCAGAGTGTTCAAGCACTGGGCCTACAAGGATACAGTCATCCAGCCTAGGATCAAACCACAGTTGAGTAAGATCACATTCTTGGAATGTGACAGAAGGAGAAAAAGAAACAGTGTTGCCAGTAGTATAAAGGATGCTCGTAGTATTTTTCAAATAGCAACCTATCGATTCTTGCAATGCTTAGCTCTGGAACAACAAAGTTAAGAAAGTACTCTAAAATGAGCCACTGATCAACAGACTTAATTCTTGGGAGAGTGTTTGTCTAAGGGATTGGAAGCTCCAAGTCTTTCTGTGGACTCGCAGGATAGACTGCATTCAGGAAAGCCGAACATCACCAGCGTGACACACTAGAACTATATATACGTTCACCTCTGGACAGACGGCTAACTAGACGGATGTCACTCTGGATTAGTTTGAATGTTCCCAAGTCCTTGGAATCTTAGAAAATCACATTTATTATCCACATTTTCACTAAACATCTTGCTCTGTGTAACTCAAACTTCAAGGTTAGGTGTGCTGGAAACACTGGAATGGCCACCAGAGGGAGCCCGTGTGTTTTTCTGAGTCTACAAAACACCAAAAGGAAAAAAAAAGCTTAGAAAACATAAAGCTGGACAGGAGAGGGGAGAGGGGCTGCAATCATTTCAAAGACTGTCTTATGGACTGCCAGGTGCATCTCCCACTTATGCTACAAATCCCCTCACTCGGCAGCGGTCTCTCACAATGCTTTGACGCAAAAAAAGCTGATTAGACAATCATAATAGTTTTAAAAGTTCACCTACCCTAAGACTCGAAGGTCCAGGGGGAAGTGCTGTGATAGCATCCATAGCTCTCTGCCGTGCCCCAGGCAAGGCTTCTGCAGCTGTCCTCACCTTCCCTGCTTTCTTTCCCTATTCCGGTTCATCTTTGTGCTCAACTTCGGGATAAGGTTTGGGTGTGGCTTCCTCACTTTGTTTGGGATCGGGCTATCAAATTACAGCACTTGGTGTGACCTAGGATTTTTTTTTTTCCCTTCTCCTATCTGAGCCAAATGATGAGGGCATGAAAAAGAATGACTTTTTCACTTGTCATCTTGATGACTCCCTGGAATGGAAAACTGGACCAAGTTCTAAACAGGATAAGAGAGGGCCTCCACCAGGAAGTCTAGAACTGAGCTCATGTGACCCATGGGCCCAGTTCAACTTTCTGCAAGCTAGGAATGTTCTAGATCTTTCTAACATCCCAACCCCTGCCATTTGACAGCATTATCAAACTGTGTAATTAATGTCTTGTTAATTTTTGGGGGGCCGTTATACTGAGAGCCATAATCATTTGTCCGCCAGGAAAGTCAAAAACTCACACAGTTTCAAGTTCATTTTTGATAGCAATTAAGTGACAAGGGCACAAACTTCGAGGAAGGTTCATTTCTGGAGCCGTGAATCCTAACGCGTGCATATCAAAGTCATACATATTCATACCCTCCCAGATAGAATTTTTCTGTCTTCCTTTCCCTCCAGTTACAATTGAAAGTGTGTCAGGAGTGAACTGAATGACTTAGCCTTGTTTTCCAAGTTTCTTTTTCATGTCTAGATAGGGTAATTTTATAATGTATGCAAATAAATTAGCGCAAACAAATTGAATTCTACAGGGTTAGGTCCTCGGCTGGATGCTGGTGGTCTTAACGTGCTTATTAATGCTTCAGATACAGACTCAGAGACGTTATTATCAAATTTAGCAATGACGCCCAATTGGGTGGGATGGCTGACAGTTAGGAAAACTGGATTGAAATTTAAAATGACCTTGAAGAACAGAAAAGGAAAAAGGGGGCAAAATTTAATAGAAATCTTTGCAAAATAATTCACTCTAACGATGTGGGGCGGCAGAGAAGAGAGAAGCGAGCAAGCGCCGACTGCACAATTACGGCAGGAAAGGAGCTGGAGGTCAGAGTGAATGGCAGGCTTCAGAGACATCAGCAACCTGGTTCTGTCGCTTTAAGAAAAAGAAAGCAGGATTTCAGGAACAACAAAGAGGGAAATTGCTACCCTAATCCCTCTCCTAGATACAAATTAGATCAACCGAGGAGAAAAGGTGTTGCTTGGACCCCAACACCTATAGGTTTGGAAGGCAACGTTTTTAAGTTTATGATTGATGACATTAACCCCATCAGACAAAGTTCTCAAGCTCAGTTCCTTTGTTCAGGGAATGCTCACAGTCTCGGAATTTCCTTTCCCCTTCTACTTCTCCATGGGGATGTTCTGAGTCCCTCCCCGTCCTGTGTGTCCAGCCACACGGTGTGTAATTTCACAAATCAGAGAGCAACCAGCACTGGGCGACAGTGCTCCCCACCCCCCAACCTCAAGGAGGATGAGGAACTCTCTGCAGTGCTGTGCTCAGCAGCTGTCAGGGTTGGGACTTTCACTAAAGGCTGAAGAGCTCTTAAGGCCACACTCCGCTGCCCCATGGGCATCCGCAGCATCTTAATGTACTTATTTGCTTGGTGTCTGCCTCTCTCTGGGGCTGCTGTATCTGACAAGAAGCACCAAGTTTTATTTATTTTTCATGGGCCCATTCAGACCCTGGGATTGATCAACAATGTGTGCTAAATTCAAAGTTTTCGACTAAATAGGTAATATATTCTGTGGGTATTTCTGAGTTATTCTTTGACTGAAAGAAAATAGAAAATAAATTATAGTGTAGTGAAGAGAATTTAAATAGTTCTGAAAACTGGTACAAATCTGACCCAAAAATACTGATAGTGATTGGACAGCTTTATAAAATGCAAAAGAATGGAAATAGTTATATATCTTTGTATACACATAAATTCTTATGTATATATCTACATACAGTATGTATACATCTATGAACATTTATCAAGTTATCATCTATTGTGAATATGATTTTCCCTAAAGGCAAAGAGAATGACTTAAAAAAATTCTATTATCTGTGCACTCAGCAAAGCTGTCTTGACATGGAATTCAAATTCTAAATGACAGGGGTAGGAGAGATGGCTCTGCGATGAAGAGCACCGGCCTGCTCTTCCAGAGGACCTGAGTTTGAGTCCCAGCACCCACATGCCAGCTCACAACCGTCTGCAACCCTAGTCCTAGGGAATCTAATACTCTCTTCTGGCCTCTGCAGGCACCAAGCACGCACATGGCATACAGACATACATGCAGGCAAAACACCTATACACATATAAATAAATAAATAAATAAATAAATAAATAAATAAATAAATAAATAATTTATGAAATAATGGAAATTTTTTTTGTAGATTATAAATGACAGTAATCTTAGATTGGATCATCTCATCTGAGAAAACTGTTTCCTGTCCTTACCATGAGACATTTGGTCTCAAATTTGGTCATGCAATTTGGTCACAAAACAGAAATGATAAAAACTCAACTACATCAAACCTAAAAGATGCCAGCTCCGAATTAGTTGAGATAACTCTAGCCACCCAGAGTGATGAAGAAGATAACCAACCACAGCACAGGATAAAATGTTTCCAAAGACAGCCAGGCACTGTCCTTAGCTGCGAAGCCAGCGTGGCTGTGCTTTACAGAGATGTGACGTGATGCTCTACTCCCTTGCCAGCCTGGAGCTGCTTTCCTGCAGCAGAGACCACCGAGCAGCCTCATCTCATGATAGGCCACCTATCAGAGAGAAAGCCGGAAGAGGCTGAGGACGGCGGCGACCTCAGGCCTTTGTCATGAACATCATCATCTTGCACATCCAACTCTACATTCCCTCCTTCCTCTGTGATCTCCCCCACACACCAAATTCTACCCACTGACAACACGGCGAGAACGTTCTCGCCGTGACAGAAGCTCCACAAGCCATCTGCAGTGGATAAGCTCTAGGTCAAGATATTTTAAAGACTGTGAAGAAGCACGAAAACAACCATCAGATAGACCCATAACATCATAAAAAACAATTATAAAATACACAGTGAGGCACCACCCAGGATACCCAAAGCATCCCCCTCACTAGGCAAACTCAGTCAGCAGGTACCAGGCTCCAAGTGGGAAAACAATCAGATGCCACCAACCCCCTGACCTAATGAACGACACATCCAAGTTTAGGGCGCTACCTACATCAGCTGCTTCCTAGCTAGACAAACAGCAACTACAAACCATCTTAAAACTTCAGCCACCGTGTCACGGCAGAAGCTAGAGAGCCGCAGGATGGTCCACTTTGATCGCAGCCGATGAAGGGATAGAAGAAAAGGCACAGGGAAACCCTCCAAGGACATTCCTCCCATAAAACGCTTAACTCACAAATACAAAAACAAACAAACATCTCTTCAGAGGCCTGAGCGCTGAGGTTGTCCTTGGCACCTTGGCCATGAAGTCACTGGTGATTTCTGGGAGGTGGAGCAGAGTACAGTCTTGGCTGGCTGGCTGCTCCACCCTTTCTAACAGGCCAGCCTTTTTTTTTTTTAAATAAAAAAATAAATCAGTATTTACACACCACACAAGTTGCCGGACCCAGGAACAGCTTGGCTAAATCTAATCTCTACCCTGGCGATAAGCAATTTGCCCTTCAAATTCCAAAAAGGCAGGCTTGGGATTTTCTGAGGCACTAGAATTGTGCTGTTCTGTTCTGTGGAAGCTCTCTCTGGGCCCCGTGTCAGTCACACGTGCATTCAGATCTGCATCGGTGCTAAGGTCCTGGCTAAACCACAAGGACCCAAGGCAGAGGGAAACAGCTCCTAAAGAGCCTTGAACCCAAGGCAAGATGTCTTCACAGGCTCAGGACCTGAGGCAGGTATTTTACAAGCGGCGGTTTTAAAGTGGGCTCCATAGAAAAGTATGCGAACCCAGCGTCTGTGCTAAGGCTGGCATTGAAAGGGTTCACCCAGTTTTAACGGATATCTGAGATTTTTACAACCTAAGTTTTTATGAGGACACACACTTTGCTTTCTTTGCACCAGGCCCAGAATCTCACGAGAGCAGTGAAATAATAGCTGGAACACATTTGATCTGTTTTCTCTAACCTTGACAAGTGGCGGCAGCAATGAGGAAGAAGTCACTAAACGCTGTTAAGGTCCCTAACATCCTGACTGATAGCTGCCTGCCCTAGACTGAGGTCCTTCCCTTTATGAGTGGTTTAAGAACTGTTCACAGTTTGCCCTTACCAAGTGATGAGGTAAAGCCTTAAATCTACCAAGTGGCTTCCCTGAATGGTTCTTCGTCTACACAACTAATGGTTTTTCAATGTTTGAGAAACTCTCGCCAAAACTAATGTTACACGAGGCCCTCCCTGTCTGTTGTATGAAAAGGGAGCCATGCTAGCTCACTTGCTCATACCTAGGTGTGTCCAGACCTGCTCGGAATCATCACCTTGAGATCCGAGGGGATCCTGCTGTCTATGGGCTGGGCCCTATCTGCTCCTCACACCATCGACTCAGTAGCTGCCTAGGGATGAACGCTTCAAGTTGGTAATTCAGGAAATTGAATTTATTTTCAGCAGCCCCCTGATCACAGAGTCTATTTTCCTGCTTTTTCCACACAGAAAGGATAGAACTTTCCAGAATAACAAAACCTCTTGGCAATTGGCTCTCTAAAGACTCAACACAACAAACAACAAAATCTCCCCGGGGGGCGCAAATCTCAGAGAAAGGCTCCTTCCCTTAAAGGCCAGCTGTCACGTCTGTGTTAGCTGGAGAGCTGGGACCTGGGGTTTTAACTTCAGTGTTAAACATGATCAGCCAGGTATGGCAAGGAAAGAAGAAAAAATAAAACTCCTGCTCAAACAGATCAAAGAGAGGGATTTCTTTAGAAAACCAACAGCCTCGAGCAATCACAGCCGTGTGAATACAGCCCAGTTGCATTCTTGGCTCCAAACTCATTTTTCTAATATATCTCTCCATCACTGTATAGATTTCAGGATCCTGGGTCCGTCTGACACTGATGGCCCTAGCCCTCAGAGTGGGTAGCAGACAAAATAATCCAGCAAGTGGCGATGTGGAATTAATGAAAAAAAAAAAAAAGAAAGTTCTTTTTAGGCACAGTAAGACCTGGTCTGGAAATAAAACAGAGCTGGCAAGGTAGTTCAAAATCTACATATCGATGTCCTCATGTTTGATTAAAAGTCAAACACGGTCATTAAGGAAACCGCACATGGAAGCCAGGGAGGAGAATAGATTCCTTCTACAAAGACTCGGTTCAGGCACCGGAGCAATCATCCAAGCTCTTTCATTCCATCCCACGGGCGTATTATCGTTATTTAGGGAATACAGCGTCTCTCAGCGTGTACTTAAAGAAGAGAAAGGATAAAAGAAAACATCATATCCCAACTCGTTCCTTTAAAGGGAAAAATTTCAATTAGCCCCACTTTAGGGCTCTTAGGCCTCTTTTTATCTCTCTGGACTCCAGCTCTACTCAAGACGGTCTTTCATCTCCTCTGCCTTATTTGACTATGCATGGAGAGCCTCCCAAATTGCATATGGTATCATTACATCTGTTCTGTTTGCTAATACAGAGTCCATGTTCTTGATGGTTTGCCGGAGACCGATCAAGAATAACCCAAGTAAGTATCTGCTCATACTAAGACCTGGGCGCCAGCTTGCCCAGTCCCCCAAATCTTTCAGGGTAATATGTTGCCCACACTCCACTGAGGTTCTGCAAAATTCAGATTCAATTCCTATGAGATGAGTACGTAACAGCTTACGGTCCTCCATCTGCGGGTCCCTCTGCAGGGGGTGCCCAACCTAAAGGTCACCCAGAGACTAAAAGTGATGGACTTTCCTTTTGAAGCTTAGAACATGCTACCCCTGTCCCCTTCCAAGGCTTGGGCATCTGTATGATTCTCCAGATCACCAGCTGTCCTGGATGAGGAAATCTGAGGTGATCTGACCATCTAGATTGGCCTCACGATCTGCAGTCTAGCGGTTACATAGATGCATTGGGGCTCCTGCATAAAGGGCAGGATCCGCTTGCAACTACTTCCTGTAAAGTCTGTTGCTGGTGGATCTTGTGAGACCAATTCTCTAGCTTCTTTTAGACACATACAGACTTGGGGTTTTTGTTGTTGGCATCGTTGCTGGTTTGCTGTTTCTTATTTTTGTTGCAACAGCAGAAGATAGGCAGCAAGGGTCACTGAAGAAAAGTCTTTTAAGGAGGGCCACAAAAGGCATCAGGACAGTTCCTTTAGAAAGGGTGAGGCCACATTTCAGAGATGAACAGATAGCTGGAAAATGATACAGTGCTTAAGAAAATACTAATTACAGTGATAGTCCTAACATTTCTCCGCTCTATTGTTCTCACTCTGCGCTCTCCATAAATGATCTCATTCAATATTCATAATAGAATTTTGAGGTAGTCATGACTAACAGCCGCATTTTAAAAAGCGAGACAAGGCTGTTTAGGCAAACAAAAAGAAGCTTATACAAGGCCCATTGCTGCCTTCTGAACTGTTTTCCTGAACTAAAGAAAGTGAAACTTCGGCGTGACTTTGGAAGTGGCATTGCCTAGGCTAGGACTTCTGCCTGACGTGGTGGAGCAGTGGGCTAGGGCCAGCCGGCTCTTCAGACACCAGCACTGTGAAAAGCGGATGGCTTACAGAGTCAGCGCTCTGGAAAGGGAAGCAGAGATAACTGGAATTTAAATACGTCTGTATCCTGCCCACAGTGGCAGGCCCGAGAGCAGAGAAAGGGAAGCGTGACAATTCAGTAACATCGTCACTTAGGTCCAGCAATCGAGAACAGGCTTGCAAGGTGGTACGTGTGCGTTCCAGCCAATTATCATGACGGTCATCCCAAGGCATGTTCACCAAGAGGCCGTCCACACTGCACCGTAAGCATTTATTAAGTGCACTTAATAAATTTAAGACCGTCGTTACCCGCATGAGCAGTATGCTGCTGAGATACTACTATCCTGGGCACATACCCTGGACACGGTTGGTGGAAACTGTACCTTTTTTTTTTTTTTTCGTTGGTTTGTACTTTTGAGACAGGGTCTCACTGTGTAGCCCTAGCTGTCTTGGAACTCTCTTTGTAGACCAGGCTGGCCTCAAACTCAGAGATCCACCTGCCTCTGCCCCGTGTGCTGGGATTAAAGGAGTCAAACACCACACCCGCCCCTGGAAGCTGCGTCTTAAATGGCCTCTCTCACCTGTTTTCAGAAACCAATTACAGCAATTAGCCATCCTCAGTTTCCAAAGAGAAATGCTGACCTCAGTGTTAGGATTTTTTTTTCTAACGCAAGCTCTCTGCCAACGCAAATTCCCAATCAAGCCAAATCAAAACAAGCCAAATTAAGAAATATCCAGGTTTAGTGGGAGTCCTGTGCTCTCGGGTGGCCCCCGAAAGCGAACACCAGGAGGAAGGAAGAGAGACCACATGATCCTCTTTTGGGAGTTCACTTAAATACTCTGTGGGAGTAGTCCTGACCTCCCACACACAAGGGAGGGGTCAGGACCTGGCATGCTGGGATTTGGAGTCCAGACCAATAAAACTCTCAAGCCTGGGGGCTAGGATAGATGCGAGGGGCTGGGGTCTAGCTCCCAACTTAACATTGAGTGCACTGGGATATAATTAGGCAGACTCATCAGCAGACCCGGTTTTCGTCATTTACATTCCCAGTAAGGAAAAATAACCGGTTTTCCTCACAGAGTTACAATGATTTGTTCTATTGACGTATCTGCAGCATGGGAAAAAAAGAACCCTCAGCACTTGCAAGCTGCTCCCTTATCATAACCTTCCTTCGGACTAAATACCAGAAACACGTGACAATCATGTCAGAGCAGCCGCCCTGCTCTCCTGGGGATTTTAAATGACTCACCCAAGATGGCACAACAAGATTAGGAGACTATATTTATTGCTCTGTTGACTGCGGATGGAGAGCTCCCTTTGCTTGGAAGGTCACTCTGGTTGTGCTTTACCTTATGACAGTTACAGAAGTTAGGCAGAGAGAGTGGCTACTCACATTCTCCTTGTCGGGAATCCCTAGAGGGAGGAAAGAGAGACAAGAGAGGCCATGAATTGTGTGATCAACCTCTGCAAGGAACCAAAATCCTTTGCCAATAACTCTTCTATATTTTCCGTTTGCGCACCCATGAAAACTCACATAGAGAGACCATGGCACCCATACATAGCTCTGAATCACTGCATCGGGAACAGAACTATGTGTCTGGGAGCAAAAGCCGGGATTATTTTGTGTCCACCAGATGCTTTACCCTCCCAGTGGTAAAAATCTCTCTGTGGCTCGTTGACACCACGCAAGCAGCTAACCCACTGTCTGGATGCCAGCACGCTCAGAACTCTGGACAGATAAATCTATTCTCTAGCTGCGTGCACACATCTCTACTCTACAAACCATCTCCTTCTGCTCCAGCAATCTGAACTCTGGTGCAAGCAGCATAGGAAACCCACCAGAACACAAGTTCTGCAAATGAGTTCCTTCCTGTTGTGCTCAGGCCAGGCCTGGGCATGGCAGCGGCTGTTTCAAGACGAGGGTTATCTCAGCTCCCTTAGCTCAGAAAATGCACCAATATTCTGTGTGCTCATCTGTTCACCCATTTACAAACATTACGGGAGCATCCACGAGAGGCAGCTCCTGGTCTTTTTCTCTTGGTGGACCTTGGGCTGCCTCTGGGAAGCTACTATGGAAGGTGATTTTTCAGCCCTGCAGGTCTTGACAGTTGGGATAAGGCATGACGATTCTTGGGCTGCAACCTTCTATGGGAGGCAAAGGCCACCATTAAAGAACTTTGCACAACAGGGGGATAAGAACAGCTGAAAGAAGGGAAAGGAGCAGTTCAAAAATTAAACGATAATTTATTGGGATTACATACTTGTAATCTTAGTGTACGGGAGACTGAGCCAGGATGATTATGAGTTTGAGGCTAGCCTGGGGTACTTAGTAAGACTCTATCTCAATAAAACAGGGGTGGCGAGATGGCTCAGCACTTAAAAGTGCTTGCTGCAAGCTTGACCTGGTGGGAGGAGAGAGCCGACTCCTGTAAATTATCAACTGATTTTCATGCATGTGGTATGGCACATACTTGCACAAACGTTCGCAGAATAACAAACAAATAAATGTGATCATTGTTATTTTTAAAAAGACACCAAGATCAGATACAGTGGCTGCCACTTGACAGGGTCCAGTTCAGCAGTTGTGACAAAGATATTATATTTGGGAAATCTGAATATTGACTTGATAGTGGCTGTTTTTACCGGAAAGCATGGCAGCTCTTCCATGTGGTTGAAGTGCTGAACACACAAGGAAAAGCCTTTCTTTTCAAAAAGCCAGGGGCAGGGCTGTACCTGCAATCTTTGATACTAAGGAGGCTGGGGCAGGAAGATGGCAAGTTAGGCTAGTCTCGGGTCTGTAGTGAGACACAGTCTGGCCAGAGAGAGAGACCCGCGGAGAGAGAACCAAGTTCAGACTCCTAAGCTTTCAGGAGAAAGTAGAAGGGCCGTGGAAATGTTGAGAGTAAAGCGGGAACTCCAGGATCATGCAGCAGAGCCCTGAGGCCCAAGGGAGAACAGGGCTGGAAGTTGTTAAATTAATAACAGTGGGAGCCACTGAGGCTATGGTGACGGCCAACTGTGGAGCACTTCATTTAAAAGTATGGGGCTTGTGAGTGGCTAGGGGTGAGGACATGATGGCTAATACCTCATGCATAATTATCATGTGCCCGTCAGACTTTTGACACATGGCATGCGTTGATTCTTTTAACACTCACAACAACCCTAGGGGGAAATTGAGGCACAGTGCATCTGAGTGTCTTGCCTGAGATCACATAGCTACAAGACAGCACAGTTGATTTTTTTCGGCTTGGACATTTCTAAACCGAATAATAAACCGGTTATTTCTAGTTCAGCCATTGGGGAGGACAAAAAAAGAAAAAAAAGAGAGAAGGAAAGAAAGAAAGAGAGAGAGAGAGAGAGAGAGAGAGAGAGAGAGAGAGAGAGAGAGAGAAAGGGCCAATGTTCCTTTTTCCTGCTTCCTTTTCAAGGAGGCAGATGTGGGGAGAGGGCAGAAGTGGGGAGAGGCTCTAGAGACAGAGAGTGACAGCAACACTTGGGACAGAAGATAAGGAGGAACCCTGAAGATTCTAGCCAAGCAAGAAGGTGGCCCCTGCAGAAACTAACAAATTGGAGAATGCGAGTGACCTTAAAGGAGCAAGGGACAGGGTGGAAATGCCGTGGGCCACGTCCATATCTAGCCATCAAAGTGCCATAACTTCAAGTACTCCAAGCTCGGTACTTTGTTACACACACACACACACACACACACACACACACACACACACACACACACACACACCCCTGCAACAGGGATAGGAAATAGAGAGTTGGCTCAGCAGTTAAGATCACGTACTACTCTCCCAGAAGACTGAAGCAGTTCCTAGCTCTCACATCAGATAGCTCGCAACTGCTTCTGGGAATCTGACGCCCTCTTCTGGCCTCTAAAGGCACCTGCACTCTTGTGCACACGTACACACATAAAAATAAGACAGATCTTTAAAAAAGCACCAGACAGCTCATCCCTCCCATAGCTTTAGACCTCAGCCATGGGTGGATCTCTTAAAGGAGTCTGATTTTGTTTTGCTGGTGTACATTGAGCGTGCATACCATGCCACTTGACTGCACACACGTGTGTGAAGTAAATACCAGAGTTAAGCTATCTATGACCTTCCTGTGTAGGAGAGCACACAGTACCTAGCACCTACCAAAAGCCTGGGATTGGAAGGGCTGTTTAAAAAGAACTGGTGGGTTCTGCTTCTCCCTTTGGTCGATAGAGCTAAAGTGAACAGATATGGGGTTCCTGGGGACCCCATGTGGCTGAGACAAGCACAGCTTGGGAATCCCGTTCTGAAAAGGGCACAGAATGTTCCAAGCATACGGATGTCCAGTATGGAGGTCCCAGCCTGCACCAGAGCCGGCCACTCTCCGCTATGAAGACCCCACAGGACAGCGCACAGACCACAGGTGCAGGCTCTGCAGTGTGAGCTGCCAGTCTGGGACACACAGCAGAGTCAGGGCGCCTCCTCTGTCATGCTGGTGTAAACACACACCTTTTTTTGCCACATAAAAACACATACCACAAAACAAATTCTCAGATGCAAAATGCTCACACTTCACTTACTGTCATTGTTGGAGCCCGTTTCCATAACACCATAGGGAGGAGCCAGAAGGCCGGCCATATACTGTCGGTATTTCTGCAAGACAAGATTGTAAAGTCAGCACGCAGGTATTTGCTTGCTTGAGGCGTTCATTTATTTACATGTTAAAGAGCAGAAACCCTGAGTATCAGGAAACCTGAGTCTCTTATTTTTAGAGCCAGGAAGTGTGTTCTCTGGGGCTCTGAATTTAAACTAAAGATGTAGGGTTCAGCCTGAGGCTTCCTGGGTTGAGACTGGATGTGTCCCCTGCCCCAGGCAGGGCCCCACCCAGCCACTTCATTTGTGTGTTACGTGTTTGTTGGGAAGGAATGGCGGGGTTCTTACCTCTCCCCACCCTGTAAACACAGGCACCTGAGAACCAGTGTGAGTTGACAGGCTCAGACAGAGGCACTGTGCCGCCTGCCTCCGAGGTGAATGCTTCTGAATCAAGCTCTTTCAAAGCCAAAAGAAACGCAGCAGCTCTTGGAACAGGTCTCTTTGAAAAGAAGCTGACTCGCTCCCATTTACCTCCCTCCTTTTACGCTGTACACCTGTCTGCTACGTGACCTCCAAAGCACTTTTGTTACATCGTCAAATAACATCATTTGGCTTAATTTAGATGCTCCCGAATTGTCTGCCCCTGGCTTTTAGTCCAGACATGCTTGGAAACTTGGGGCTCCACAATATATGTGATTAGCCTCAGGAGTCTGTGCTGCGTGGGAGGCATGAAGGTTGGTGAGCATTGGGCTAGAAAGGAGGGGCAGTTACAAAGAGCGGAAGGTGAATGCTCTCAGGCAGTAAATGTGGCTTCCTCCCAGGCAGAATGAAAGCTGGGCAATTTCACTGATCGTGTGCTATCACGTATACTTATGGTTTATAATTACCGTGGCACACATCAATGTTCAACGGCATCAAAAGAACCAGCACCCCATAATATGTGCCATACAAACGCCAGCAGAAAGACTTTCATCTGTAGCAATGGGCTGCTGGCGACATGTGGTACCCCAGCCAACCATCTGGCCCATTTGGAAGGTTTGAACAGTGTTGGCATGGTACTTTCTCTAAAGAGCTTTCTAGTCAAGATGTGACTAGCTCCTCCCACCTTACTTTTTCCTTCCAAATAGGAAGCAACTATACCAGCTTGTATGTGTGTGCCAACGTTAAGACGGTGGTTTTTCCCCATCTCTGAGCTGATCACTCGAACATACCTACAAGACTAACATGTCACCCAGTATCGCTGTCTACCCCTTGACAACCTCCCAATGCTGACTCTCTTCTTTCTTACACTGCCATTTATCCTTCTCTTTCATGGGTTAGCACTCTGGGCCTTGAGCTAACTTGTGTTCTACATGGGACAGTTTCAGAGAAGGCATAAGAGATCTGTCTCATCCCAAGAAGCTTTGTGACCCTCCTTCAACCTTTGGAGTTCTTCCTCTTGTTCTTTGCAGTTCTCTTACGAGAACTTCTAAAAGAAATCATTCCTGCTCAGTTTAAGGGGCCGGTTTGTTTTGCCTAGAAGTGTTCTCTTGGGACTTGATGGTGCTATTTTCCTCTGCACGTCAACGCCAATTCCCATGGACTCAGGAAGTACCACTGACCTTCCTCCAAGCCCAGAGCACCTGGTCTGTGGCTCGGCTCCCCCAGTGCAAATCCCTGGGGCTGCTGTTTTGAAACAGAAACCAGGGCAGCCTCTAGGGAAGACCACACGGACTAAATTTAGAGATGCGTCTTTGGAGTTTTCACCAGGGAAGTGTGGTGTCCCAGGCACTGGGCACACCGAGAGAATAGGAGACAAGGATCTCCCTGTTCTTGTGATGCATCGAATTTCCGAAACTCGGGGCACAAGGACTTGTGCTTACTGTGTTAACTCCCCATTGCCCATGGAGTTCCCATCCCAAGGCCAACAATGGACACCTTCAATCACGGACTGCACTAACCTCTATCTATTCTGTTTTTACCTATTCGCACATATATACAGGGAAGTTTAATTTAAAAATTGGGCACAGTAAGAGATTTATGGCAACTGATAATACAAGAGAATGATTCTACCAACTCACTGCAATAAATGTCAGATGAATATGGTCTCTTCTCATTCGTTCCCTCAAAATACGCCTTTGTACCCAAGTGGGACTATAATGGATGGGAGGTAAGTAAAACCATGGGATGTAACATCACAGGCAACTACCATACATACTTAACACTTGGCTGTTGATTTCAAGCACACATTTAAACAGACAAAACACCACGTATTCACATACACGCAATCACCAGCTGGTGGCTGCCGTTATCTCTCTATGCATATAACTGCTTATCCTTTAGAATTCTTTTGGGCTAAATTTTAAATATCACACAAATTAATCAGTAAATATTTCAGTAGGAATTTATGAAGGATAAACTCTCTTCTTAAACAAAATCACAGCATCGTCCAATCTTCTTAGAAGTCCATAAATACCCAGTTGATGTAAGAATTCTAGTTCCTCTGTAAACGTCATCAGTGAATTGAATTTTAAAAGTAGTTTATTTAATAAGACAAGAACATTTAATACTACAACAGCTTTTGGTCTTAAGTGAAGACTATAAAGACAGGCTTAACATATCTGCAAGTAGAGTAAATGCTTTAAAAGGAGGAGGGGAGGGAGTGGGAACTGGGATTAGTATGTAAAATGAGAAAAGATTAGTTCGAAGACAGGCTCCAAGGCTACAGAGAAACTCTGTCTCGGAAAAAAAAAAACATTTGAAGTGTGTGTGGTGTGTGTGTGTGTGTGTGTGTGTGTGTGTGTATGTGTGTGTGTATAGAATAGGAAGAGATCCTGACATTATCCCCAACCTCCACTTGTGCCTGCATGGGTAGGCATGTTTGCATGTACATATGCACACAGACATACACTACACAGACAAACATGGGCAGTCTAGAGCAGGGGTTCTTTACCTCCCTAATGCTGTGACCCTTTCATACAGTTCTTCATGCTGTGCTGACCCCCCCAACCATAAAATTATTTTGTTGCTACTTCATAACTATAATTTTGCTACTGTGATGAATTGTAATATAAATATCTGATATGCAGGATGTCTGCTCTGTGGCCCATCCTTGGCATCACTTCCAGGACAGGAGTGAAGAATCTTCCAGATCAACTGCCCATAGACAGATAAATCATCTCTAGCAATTCAGGTCATGTTGGCTGCTAAGTATCCTCAAGTTCAGATGTCGTGGAGAGAGACAAGTTGTTCCCACTGTTTCCTGATCCAATTCCTGCCCCTGCCCCACTGAATCTGTGGCCCTGAGAAAACAACTGTGGGCAGATGCCACTACATTTGGTGCAGATTAGGATACAGCAAGAGAAACCAAACTGGGAACTTGGTGTCTGACAGTGACATTGTATTGTAACAGAGCATAAAACGTGTGGCTTTGATCTGAGGACTGAAAAGCAGGAGGAAGCATAGTGGGGACTTAGAGGGCTGTGGATGGGGGCTTAAAGAGGAGGACGGTGGGGAAGGAGGAAAATCGCCTTTCGTGATTCTCCGTAGCCAACAGAATGTAGTTGAGGTGATGCTGTGTGATTTACCTGGTTAGACCACAAGCGCATGGTCTCTGAGGACCTGCATGCTCCAAATGCTACCTCTTAGAAGCCACTGACCATGCTCTAAAAACACCCACATTAAGGTGAGAGGCCACCTGGTAGTGGACAGTTCAACTGAGCTCAGTCTCTGTGGCATCCAAACTATTCCAGCTACCCTGACCTTCCAAGCTGATATCCAGACAGGGTGTAGCAGACAAGTAACCCTCCTGGGCCTTGTAGAACACCTGACTCAGAGAATCCACATGCAATAAAATGATAATTGTTTTATGCCAAGTAGGCTTGGTGGTGGCAACAACCCAAACACCAATCACACACACACACACACACACACACACACACACACACACACACGTACGCACACAAGCACGCACACACTGCATCCTATGAGAAAGCAAATGCTTGCAATTTTCAGTTCTGGCTTCCACAGTGGGTAGGCAGGGCTGGGGGGACCTGCTGACCCACTGTTCATGAGTTCTCTGTAGTTAGTGACCCTCCAAACAGTGTACAAATGTTACCAGTGTCTGTAAAGCCTGCCGTTATCGCCTGGATTGGAGGGGGGGCATGAGATGGCTATTCTAGGCTTGCACAGGGACCAATAATAAACAAACAAGCGAGTTCTCTTTCTGTGCATCTAGGAATAGATGAGAACCAAGAGATCTGTGCAGACTCAAGCCTGGAGCATCTCTGGCTGTGAAAACCCAAGCTATCCCTCTGCTAGTGGGATCGGCTCCCAGGAGCATTCAGCCTCAGAGTGCATGTGGCCCAGGGAGAAAGCAATGATGCCTCAGTGGGATGACGGGGTGAAGCATGGAGGAGGGAGTAGTCCCCTCGACTCTGACGTCCTCTAGAGGCTGCAAGAATTGAGAGACTGGATACTGGGATACCTTCTAATAGTGTTGTATGTGCCACAGAGATCAGCTGGGAAAGTAAGAGCAAGGTGACTATGTTGATAAACCTACACTGTACAGCAGTTCATATTTTTATATTTTGGTTGTGAGCCTAGCCTTTAATGGCTGAGCCGTCTCTCCAGCCCAACAGCTCATCTTTTTATATAATTAAAAACAACTGCTATTTTATGAAAAATAAAACAAACCAAAGGTGGTGTAAAGGCCACACTTAATGAAGTTCACACGTCTACGTCAGTACTGGTCAGCACAAACCCATGGGCATCAGTCTTCAGAGGTGACCCAGGAGGCCTTTATGGCTGCCATGGCCCCCTCAAACACACACACACACACACACACACACACACACACACACACACACCAACTCTTTGTCCCCATCTCCTTTGGAATCCTGGTTGGCATTTCCCCCACAAACCCTTTCTCTGGACCCCAATGCCCTAGGCCTCACTCAGGCGCTTTTCATAGTTAGACAGGAACTATGCCACTAACCCAAGTCCTGAAAGGACAAGTGTCAGTAGAGGTGAAGCAGCAGTGAGCTGAGGGAAGATGAGAGTCAGCTCTGAGGTGGAGAAGAAAGTGCCGAGCTCTGGTGTTACCCCAAACTCCTGCAAGGTGGCCCTCAGAACATGGCCTTACGTATGACATGTAACAGCCCAGGCTTTCTCCCATTCACAGCATCCTCCAGAAGGTCCTGCCTGGGCTGGAGGTAGGAGCACAGAGAATCAACACAGGCTCGGTAGGCTATCTGGAGACCCAGGGTGTCACTGTGTCTTTTCCCAAGAGACACTGAGGGATGTCCCTCCCAGTCTCTCAGAAGTTACAAAAGCAGCTCTTCAGATGAGAGTAAAGCCAGAAGAGCCACCAAAGGTTCTAGGAGAACCTGGCAGGTCTAGGTCCTTGATGCTCTCTGAGAGCAGACACCGGGAGAGCAGCTCATCAGCGGGGCCCCTGCAGACATGTCCTCCCGCTCATCAGTAAGATGCATGCTGAGTCGGATCTGGGGTGTTTCAGCTTTGTTCCACACAGTTGGGGGTGTCGACAGAACCCTGAAGAGAGATGTATCGTGCAAACACAACTTTCAAGGCCTGTGGGAAGGCGAGCATCTTTACTCTCACTGATTTCATAAATTACAGCTTTAAGTGCAATTTCATTTTTAAAAATGCCGTTGGTTCCTAAAAAAAAAAAAAAAAATTGAAGGTTTCCAAACCATGATTAAAGAATCTCTAGACTTCTCACTAGATCGCTGTCACTCAAGCTCCTCCACAAGGCGTCAACAAAGCCTGGTTTAGGATTGACTAGGCAATATTCACGGTGGTTCTGCTCTCCCTAATAAAGACTTCCACGGCCACGGATGGATGGTGTGTTCTGTCACCGAGAAGCTCTTCCAACAACAAATAGGCACTTATAGGGGCTGAGATGGGAGGATCATGAAACAGAAGCCAGTCTGGGTGACATAGTGAGTTCCAGGTTCAATCAAACAAGGGGACGGGGTAGAGAGCAGAGGTGGAGCCCTTGGCTAGCAAGCCTGAGGCCCTGGAGCTGATTCCTAACTCTGCAGGGGGGTGGAAGCTGATTCCCAAGGCTGTAGAGGCCTGCAACTCACACAGCAACATTGACCTTCTCCAGCTCAGGAGTGAAGCTCCCCAGAGTGGCACCCAGCAAGGCAGGAGGGAGTAGAGAAGGACAAACAGCGGCTCCTCCTGGAGTTTCAATTTTATTCCATGTCAAGCAGTTGAAAGGATTACTTTTCTACTTTTATATTATAGAGTAGAAAGATAAATTTGCATAAATTTTAAAGATTAAAGCAGGCGACTTCAAAGACATTCTGAACTGGCTGCTGGCTACTTCTAGCTACAAAGGGTCTAGACCCCAGGCATTGTGTATTGATTTCCTCTGCATTCAGGAACTTCAGTGAAAAAGACCAAGGACCTCTGATGTTGGGGAATGCAGAGGTAAGCCTGCAGCCTTAATTCTGACTCTGCCAAAAGCTACCTGTGTGGGCTTGAAGACACTCAACCCAATCTCCCAGATAAGGAACTTGGGCAGACCCTTGTGAGAGAAAGAAATAAAACCTATAAAAGTGCCCAGTGTAGTTAATGGATACTGAAAATAAAAAATAATACTGAAAGTAACAATAAAGCAAGGCTGAGTCAAGATAACTGTAGTATATTTGAATTCTGTCATCAAATCATCAAAGCTTTGGGAAAGGTCACTTTCTACATCACATTACTGAGGCTGTGACAGACACATTGTATAAAGACTCTAGTAAACCTGTGATTCTGTGTGCTAAACTGGGCTATGGAAACATTAAGAACCTAAATCATAGGCTTAAAAAAATCAGAGAAATATAATCTAAAATATTGCTGACTTGCAATTGTCTTAGGCACATAACTCACAGAGCTTTAAAAATAATTCTACAATGTAATGGTACACATCTGTACCGCCAGCATTTGGAAAATAGAGGCAGAAGGATCATGAGTTCAAAGCCAGCCTTTTCTACATAACAAGTTCAAGACCTGTCTGGGCTAAGTGAGGTCTTACCTCAAAAGAAAACACCAAAACCAATTCATAATCTACTACCTACTTTGTATCCACATAACAAACTGGTCTTGGGAAGAGACAGCAGGCTTCATGGTGATGGGAAAAGGAGGAACACAGAAATACAAGCGTCAGTACAACTGCCTCCCGATGGCCCTGACGGAAGAAGGCCTCCAAGCTGGGTCTCTTAAAGAAGCCAAAAGCTACAAATGAGGTCACTGTTAAACCAACCCACTCGAAATACCAACGATCCCCAAGATGCTGGCCAGTATGGGTGGGTTCCCTAAGTGCTAGCAACCGAAAGCAGAATGGCCACTTCTAAGCACTCAATGACTAAGTCTCACTCCCCAGAACATGGTCACTTTAACACGGAAGGCAGAGATAGTAAGTACGCTTTCCTTCCCACAGTGCTCGCTGACTGACGCCTGCTCCACCAAGACTAGGAAAGCCCAGTGGAGTCTGTGAAGAACTGTGAAGTCTCACACAGGAGCCCACCAACAGGGACAGCCATACTAGAAAGTCCCAGAGAAGGCTGCAGCCATGGCTGGGAAGCCATGGGAAGGGGTGTGACAGTTTATATTTAGACATCAGGAAAACGACACTGAATCAGGGATGAGGGTCAATGAGCAGGAAGAGGCGCGTCGAGAATGAACCGAGGCCAGCAGGGTAGAGGGCAAGGATACAGAGATGGGGAAGAGGCTTCAGCATGCAGGGTCTCACAGGTCATGGTTAGGATGTGGGCCACTGCCACAGTGTAAGGGGAAGCATTCGGATGGAGAAGTGGGAAGAGCATGTGCGTGTTCTCAGAGCATCCTGACAGCTGTGAAAATGGTTTTGATAAGAACATAGGAAGGCCCTGTGTATCTGAGAGCTGGCCTGGATATGGCGCAACCAAGGAGCCACGAGAGCTGTCCGGAATGAGGGAAGAGGGAGGGGTGTGGTGGAGGGGGTGGATGGAGATGAGGACATGTGTTCCTAAAAGCAGGGGTGAGGCCACCTCACCTGCTTTCTGTGGACAATTTGTGGTTGGAATGCAGCAACCCTGTGTCTTTAAGCTAGCTGGAAGGTTGGGGGGCGCTTCAGAGGGCTCCCTGGGACAAGCAATTGAAGTCAGTGCTCAGGGTCCTCTAGCCATTAATCACCTGAGGTCTCTGTTTCCAGAACTCAAGCCGGGAGCACGGCGCACACAGTAGGTCAATGCTACTGTGTTGAAAGTCACCTAACAGTTTGTTCTGGCGTGGTGACTGCATGGCAAACTCTATGGTCACAGTAGGGCTGAATCCAACGTGGCCCAGCCAACACCCAAGTAAAGCTGTGAATGAGGAAGCAATTAGCAATTGCCTCCTTGGTTGTGGGAGACAGCTGACATTTTATTTAACCATGTAAACCCTCAAAAGGTGGTGGACCTCACACAGGGTTCTTCCAAATGAAAACGAATGTATACAACCCCATTTCTATACTAAAACAAGGTGTATTTATTTTTATTTTATGTGTATAAATGTTTAGGCTGCGTGTGTATAAGTGCAGGGACGGCATGGGAGGCCAGAAGGGGGTGTCGGATCCCCTGGAACTGGAGTCACAGAAGGTCGTGAGATGCCATGGCAAAAGCAGTCAGTGCTCTTAACTTCTGAGCCATCTCTCCAGCCCTTTATCAAATTAACAATATTATCAGCAATAAAAACCATGAACATGGAAATTCCAAAATAAATGTGCTTCAGTATTGGTAATACAGACTCTGGAGGACCCTGCAGAGGAAACTACCCATGGTGGGTTTCTTGCTGTACAACTGCACAGAGGGTGGACAGCGGGAAGAGAGCTCAGCAGAGGATTAGGTCCAGGGTCAAGAAGACCTCACTGGCTCAGAGACACATGAACTCCATCTAGCTCAAAAGCCTCTTACCACCGGGGGACAGGCCCTGCCCTCGGCTTGGTTTGCTTTCTCCAGAAACATTCATCTTCGTCTCACACTTCCTTCCTCCTTAACTCCCAGCCTGCCTCGTGAGTCCCAGTGGGCATGTGACATCCGCGCAGAACGACCGGTCACATATTCATACACAGTCCACACTAAACGAGGACACTGACGGATGGTTTGTCCCCTCAGCCACCCAGAGCGTATAATGTAGCCCATAATTCTTCTCTTTTCAAGCACTTCCACTCCGAGGCATCTCAGTTTGCCCAGCCTTCCCCCCCTCACCCCCTGCTGCTGGTTAGGCTGACTTTATTCACGTGCCTACATTGGTTCTATTTATTTTTATTTTATGTGTATGTTACAAGCTCCAGTGAGCAAACCTGAGAGAGCTTTGTCAAGATAAGCAACATATATTTATTGTATATTTCTATGCAGCCAGGGCTTGAGAGGCCCAGGCACTGTGGGGTATGGAAATGCTCGAATTCTTTACGCAGATCTTGGGTCCTGTCATCTCTCTACTCCGGGTCATCTGCTCCACCCTCTCGGCACGAGGTTCTTATTGGCTGCACCCAGTCTGGACTGTCTGATATCCCTCTAAGTCTCAGTGGCAGATTAGGTCCCACTTCACCCGGCGTGACCACTAAGAGGACCAATAACGAAAGTGATGCTTTAGCCAGCTGGAAACAGTATGGAAGAAAACGCTAAGATGTCTCGTGTGTGAAGAGGTGCCGTGTGACAGTGGACAAGGCTGAGCAAGTTGTGAGGACATGGCTTTAAGATTCAGGTGACTGCAACCTCCAGTTCCAGCTACGTACATCTCTGTTGGTGCTGACAAGACTTGGGAACCTGCCCTCTGTCCTACCTGCCCTGTCCCTCTCCTTATAGCTCCCCAGCCTTCTCCCGGCCACTCCTTTCCAAGCACTTTGGCTTCATTAGAACTCAATACACGGGGCCTCCTGTAGGAATGTACTCTCCCACACTCTGCCTTGCTAGTATGTCATCTGAGCTTGCTTCTTGGAGTACCGGTCCCCGGCCCCCTAGTCTACATGAGACTCTATAGTCTTAGTGTCATGCCTCCAACGCTATTGTGACCATCATTTACTGTATCCAAACATGTGCTGCTCCATTACAAGCTAACAGAGGGCAGAGACCATGCTAGATCCACCTTCACTATGTGCCTAGAGTCCAGGAGATGCTATTACTGTGGTACCCCTCACTAGGATGGAGGAACTGAGGGAGGTCACTGAGGGTCCTCATGGCTCTGGCACACAATAAACATTAATTCCTACTTCCTCTGCATCATTTTTATTTTCTGAACCAGTTCTGTCAAAGGCCTCGTTTTCATTTCAAACAACTATTGCTTGAGATAAAAAGCAGCCCAAATGCATGAAGATCCATTGTCGAATAATCTTTTGGGGCACTGTGAAGACATGTCTCTCTGATTGGTTTAATAAAAAGCTAAACGGCCAATAGCTAGGCAGGATTTTTGAGGCACAGAGGATAGAAAAAGAGCAAAGATGCCAAGAGAGGGGGAACAAGCAGGAGGAAAGGTAACAGCCACGGGTCATGAGGCAGCACATAGGTTAATAGAACTGTGTTAATTTAAGTTATTAGACCTAGTTAGAAAAGCCTAAGCTACCAGTTGAGCTTTCATAACTAATATGTCTCCATGTCATAATTTGGGAGCTGGCTAGTGAAATGGAGAAAGACCTGCAACCAAAGGCTAGTGATCTGGGTTTGAGATCACATGATGGTGTGCCTGAGTATCTTTGTGGTGTTTGTTCTTTATGAATGAGCTTCCTGCTTTCAAGCAGGAACAGAGGAAGCAAGGCAATTGGTTGATGATAAAAACAAAGCCTGATGTGGGATTCCCCTCTGTATGCTGTGAATATCCTTGGTTAATAAAGGAACTGCTTTTGGTGTATAGCAGAGCTATAGGGGAACAGAGCTAGGTAGGGAAAACTAAACTGAATGCTGGGAGAAAGGAGGTGGAATCAGAGCGAAGCCATGTAGCCCTGTCAGAGACAGATGCCAGAACCTTGCTGGTAGGCCACAAGCCTCATGATAAAATACGAAATAATGGAGATGTGTTAATGCTATATGGAAGAACTAGCTAGCAATACACTTAAGAAATTGGCCAGTTTCTGTGTGATTATTTCGGGGCTAAGTGGCTGGGAACCAATAAGCAGCCTCTCTCCCTCCAACAAAAACCTAAGCTTAATTTACCCCAAATCTGCGAATGTTGTCAGGTGTGATGGCTCAGCAGCAAGGGTGCTTGTCAGGCACCCTTGTCTCTCTAGACATAGAACCAGTGTAAAGACTGTGGGTAAGAAGTGACTTCCAGAAGTTGTCCTCTGACCTCTACACAAGTGCTGTTCCACACACACCCCAACAATATTTACAAAAGTTTGGTACTTATTTGTAACTTAAAAGGAAGTCCAGAGGGCAAGAGAGAGAGCAGAGCCAAAATATATTCATGGAATTTTAGAGAACCCACGTATAATTTTCATTTTAGTCTCAAAAACAAGATAGCGGGGTACAATTTTAATTCCAATACAAACTGATAAACACACACGTCATCTCCTAACTCCCTTTACCCGACAGCTCCATCTCCTTCCGGGATGCCACTACGCAGACTAGCAGCACAGTTCTTATAAATTCGGTAAAAAGGCCTTCATATAACAGATGTAAAGAACAAAGTGACTGTCAGAGGTGAAATGAACTTTATTCAAATTTGGTTTAAATAAAAACTCCAATCTCTGGCAGTTTGAAAACGATAAGACAAATTACAGAACATGACGGGGGATGGTTGGTGACTTGTGTTTCACGGAACCCAATTTGTTGAAACTGGCTAGGAGCTTATTGGTGCTTATGTAATTTCACAGAACCAACTTGTGGCTTTCTTTCCCTGGCCATTTTTAACATTTCATTTTGTTCTGGATGAGCTGCCCATGCTCACCTTGAACTTGCATTATTGCCCAAGATAGACTTAATTAGCCATCCTCTCGCCTCAGCCTCCCTAATTTTTGGTCTTCTCCTTAACCCAAGTCTTCCAGTCTCCCCGAGCATTCCAGGGTCACCCTTGGCCGTCTGTCCTCTAGATAAAACCCGAGTTGGCTGCCCTCTTCTGGCACTGTCATTTTGATCACTGACCACTGCCCTTAGGGGTCAGTCTTACCTCTCTAACTCAGTTCTCTGGGAAACACATTTTAGATTCCTTGTATTCTTCATACTGGGCTATATTAAGGTCCAAGGGTCCCATTTATCCAACGCCCTGTGTGCCGAGAGCCAAAGATTTTGTGCAGATAATCAGATTGCTGATGCAATTCAGAAACTTAACTTCAAATGTTAATGCTCCAGTCAGAAAACAGACACTGGGCTTCCCTGTACATTAATTCCATAGCACCAGAAGGAGAGATGTGAGCTTTCCACCAGCCAACACAAACAAGGCCGCATGATCCGGGGATACCATGCTGATGCGTGTTGCTCAACACTGGCAACCATGGGTATTCTTGACTTTATAGCAACTTAAATAAAAGTCCTACTAATTTAAAAAAATATTAAAATTTACCCAAATTAATAGGCATAAAGTGATATCTAAATCTTGCAGGAAAGCTGTGGAACAATCTGAAGAGGACAAAACTTTAGGCAGTAGAGAATGACCTTACTGAAATTTTCTTAGAGCTGGGCCGTTGTGACACACACATTTAATCCCAGCACTCAGGAGACAGAGGCAAGCCGGTCTCTACGAGTTCGAGGCCAGCCTGATCCACAGAGCAAGTTGCAGGACAGCCAGGGCAACACAGAGAAAAACCAAGAATTTTTTTTCCTAGAAAGTTTGCCCATCTCCTTCCCACCCACATACACAGCACACAGCTGACCTGGACAAAGAGGCTACTCTCTAATCAGTGAATATGGCAGGAGCTGACAGTCCCTGATGTGGTGACAGCCCATGAGGTGGGAGCCTGGAGAAGGAGCCTGATCCTAGACTCCAGGGCCTTGGAGAATCTAGCTGGGCTTTCTCTGCTCACCCACGGTCCCATAAATGATGGCATTCTAGCGTGTCCTCTCTGCTAATCAAAGCCAGCTGGTCTAGTCTGCCCGCACCCAAGGAATTGGGACAGCTGCCCAAAGGCCTTCCCACTTCAGCTCCGAGTGAGTGTGAGGCACTGGCCAGAGGCAGGAATTTAGAGATGAGGAAGAAAGCTGAGCAGTATTTAGCCTATCCAAATGGCCTGCAGGGTGAGGAGAGAGGTGGGCCTGAAGCAAGCTAAGGTAGCTAGAGCAGTGAATGGGTGGGGTATTCCTGAGTGTGAGCTGGCGGCTATAGAAGTGGATGAGATTCCTTCCTAGGGTGCGGGGTTCAGTGGCACGCCAAATTCCTCCTGGTTCTTCTGCCCTGCTCTGGCTTTGCCTGCCTCGGGTCTGGCTTCACTCCCCACCCTCCCAT
>NC_022011.1:81824406-81835737 GCF_000317375.1 Microtus ochrogaster | reverse complement strand
CCCCATATATTTGCCAGGCTCTCCTTCCTTTCAGACTTCGGCTCCTACTTTGAGAATCCTGATATCTGGAGCCTCCGATCTACCTAGTACCTACATCTGTCTTCTTAGCTCATCCCACTTCCAGCTGTTGGGTCTCCCGTTGTCCCTAGGACAGGCAAGAGTTCACTCAGCTATATGCAGGTAGAGCGGTAAAAAGAGGGTCACGGTGCCAAACAGCACTGGCTCTCTTCCCCTAGGCAGTCATATGGGAATCTCTCGCCCTAAACCTGGTTATGTTGGAGCCCAGGTTTCCCACTTTGGAGCCAGTGAGAGAGCCCTTGGCAAGCTATAAAATATTACACATGAGTGGAGTTGCTTTACCAAGACGCTGAGGCATAGGATGAGTGGCAGTTCCAAAGACAAGAACTCACACTTGGAGGCATCGGGATAACCAGTCCCTTTATTTCACTGACGGAATTACCCAAATCTGAATTCCTGGAGAACACTAGCTCAGGTTCAAGGTGTCATTCTGTGATCAACTTGTGGTGGTTGACAGTTGTACATCGCACTACGATTTAGAAACCATCGAACTGTGAACTGTAAGTAGGTAGACTGTGTGGAATATGAATCGCGCCTCAACCAAAAGCAGAAAAGACGCTACGCGGACCTCAGGACATGAACCAGAGTAGCCTCATTTCTGTCAGAGGGAGGGACAGAAGAAGATGGGGAATACCTTGTCCAGGGAATTCTGAGTGGGCTCTGAATTTACCTGTGTGGGGCCAGCCCTGAGCTGCCTGTGGGGGGGGGGTGTCGTGTGGCATGGGAACTTACATGTGTATGTTCCCCTGTGCCTGCATCATACAGAGCCGTGCAGGCTATTTTCAGCTTTTGATTTTTCCAAACAAAAGGAGAAAACAAGCACATAAAGCCCAACAGTGAACTGACAAGCAACTTTGCATATATATAGAATTTCCAGGCAATAAAGCATGTGCTCCAACAAGCGTGCCTTTGTTTAGGGGGAAATTGTGCTTTGCGTTCCCACAATGCCCTCGTCCAAGCCCAGTGTGCCCTCCTAATTTAAATTAGTCTTTCAACTGCAGGAGCATTCCAAAAGAAACTGAATTTCCACAGCATCCATTCATGGAACTTAACTAAAACTTGAGGTTTTTCTTATTTTTTTTTTAAACAGGGGGTGGGCGGTGCAAACCCACAATCCAGTAAGTTTTTCTGCTTTGCACAATCCTAAGAAAAATCATTTCCTGGATATCTATAAATATTATTTTGATGTGTAAATGGCTTTAAATAGCTGTTTATAGAAAACCAACAATACTGTAAGACTGCAAAGAAGCCCGCCTAATATAAAATGAGAGTGATAGAATTAAACACAAATTGCACAATTATATTCTAATTTCTAGATTATAATTCAGTGTGTCATAATGATGTATCCCGAAAATTATGCTATCAAAAAAAGATTTTTAAAAAGAACCGATTAAGATAACTCTTCTTGTGAATCTTAAAGTGGTTCCTTCATGGGCTGGGTAAGTTCATTCTACTGTCAGGATAAGGACAATTCAAAGGAAAGCCCTCAAGGGAAGGCTGACAGCCTCCCAGCTCCAGTAGGTTTTGCCTTCCTGTAAGTGAGATTCCCCACCTGTGTGGACAGTAGTCATCTAGCAGAAAATAAGTTGTTTTTAACCCTTAAGACTTGAGTTTGGGGCCTGGGGTCTGGCTGGTGCTTGAGAGCACTGCTTGCTCCTCCAGAGGACAGATATCATCTCCTCTCTGTCATGTCTCCTGGGGATTCCAGCTCCAAGGAATCTTCCGGCCCCCCGGGGGGCCCGCTTCCACATGGCACACACTCACTCAGACACATGTGCACATATTTGTGAATAAAAATAAAAGTTTTGATTCTAAGATCTCCATCACTGGTAGGGCGGTGGTGGTGCACACCTTTAATCCTGGACCTCAGGAGGCAGAGGCAGGTGGATCTCTGTGAGTTCGAGGCCAGCCTGGTCTACAGAGCAAGTTCCAGGACAGCCAGGGCTACATAGAGAAACTGTATCTTGGGAAAAAAAAGAAGGAAAGGAAAAAGATCTCTGTCACTGATGTATGATCCCACTGCGGTGCAATCCCAGATAAGCCTCCATTTTCACTATGCTCTTCTGACCTGAAGCTGTGGTGTGCCGATGGCAAGACAATGGGGGTGTAGAAACAAACATGAAAGACTGTGCTGATAGAGCTCATGCTGGAAAGGGAAACATTTGGAAATGGCTCTTGAGAAAACTCTAGCAACAGGTATTGTTTGATACTTGCTTTTAATCCTTCTTTCCCCCAGATTCCTTCCTTCTCAAATACCAAACTTAGATATGCATTTCTGAGGGCCTATAAGTGGATTGGGTGTGTCCTTGAAAATCCTATGCAGGAAACGTCTTCCCCAGGTCATCCAGGTGGAGGATCAAGACTACAGAGGCCACGCATGAGTAGATTCGGGTCACTGTGGCCAGAATGGGCTTTCAGCGCAAGCTGTGCCCTCTTACTCTGCCTCGCCCATGTGAGATATCACGCCACACCACTAGATAAGGCCACTCCACCTTGGATCCCTCAGCCTCCCGAGCTGTGAGCCAAGTTCATTTCTAGTCCTTACAAATTACCCCATCGGTACCCATCGGTATTATTCCAGTACAGTAGCACTGCCTTACAAATACCCCATCGGTATTATTCCAATACAGTAGCACTGCCTTACAAATACCCCATCGGTATTATTCCAATACAGTAGCACTGCCTTACAAATACCCCATCGGTATTATTCCAATACAGTAGCACCGCAGTGACTACGAGAATGCGCTCGGTGATTGGAACATTATTTGTAGATAAAGCACAAAACTCCAAATTTGACCATCTCAGAAAACCAAATCAGAAATAGAACAGCTTAGATAGATAGATAGATAGATAGATAGATAGATAGATAGATAGATAGATATAGAGAGATAGAGAGATGATAGATAGATAGATAGATAGATAGATAGATAGATAGATAGATAGATAGATAGATAGATAGATAGATAAAACTCCAATAGGCACCTGAGAACAATAGCCACAAAATGTGCTCTGTGGCGTGTTTGTTTGGCATATTCATCTTATTTCAAAGTCCTCAATCCTCAGGTAAGGGGGCTGAACGGGTAGAGAAAGAATCCTGGCTCCCATGAAATGTGTGCTGGCCCTACTTTCGAGCAATAGTTACCAATGGTAAGTTCCACAGAGTCAGTGTTTTAGCTAATCACTACAGTTCAGATTCTTAAGAAGAAAAAAAAAAAACCCACAAGAATGGCTCACAACAGGACAGGAATTAAGAGTCCCTAAAGCAGAATCCAGCTGCTGTCCAAGGAGGACTGAAAACAAAGAAGAGAAAACAGAGGAGCAGTACAGGATGCTTCCCAGGGAGCATTCAAAACAGGCGGAAAGTCACAAGAGCCTCCACTGCCCGCCCTCGTCCCTGGCATCCCAGAAGCCCTGAAGAGCTCTCCAAAGAAAACCCAAACACAGGTCTTCTGTTTGGCGCTCTTTGAAGAGGCTCAATAGACAAAGCGCTAAGTGGCCAGCGAGCATGAAGAGCTCAAAACAGCTCAAACCCGGTGTTGCGACAGTATTCCACGACATGCACGGCCACCTTCAAGGCCAAGACAGTGAGCGGAGGCGCTGGTGGTCGTGTGACTATTTCACAGGGTTGGTGTGATCTGGAACGGGGAACAGACGGCAAGGCAGAGAGACCCTCCCGATGAGCTCGGCACACCCCAGGAGCAAAGGCACATCTTGACACACTCCTCACAGTCACGGATCAGCTTTCTCTTCTCATTACCTCCTCGCTCTATGGTCTCCACCCCTATTCACAGTGCATGCATGGGACCTTCTCTCCCACTCCAGTGGAGTTGCTTCCACTTACTTCCAAAACGCACGCTCATTAAAAAAAAAAAGAAAAAAGAAAGCTCTGCTACTCTCTCCCACCAAATCCTTTCCCCTAGAGTGAAAAGAGAAGGAAAGAAAGAGAAGACCTAGAATTACAACTTTGAGAAAGATCACCTCTGGCTTTCCATTCTACACCTTGCAATAAATGGGAATTTAGATTTTCAAAGTTCTCACAGGAAACCAGTATCGCTTTAGTGCCAAGAGCCCAGAATCTTGGGCCAGTGAAGGACTATCATGGGTGACTTTTCTAACAAGCAAGCACCCATAACGAAGCTAAAGTGGCATTGGGAAACCCTATGGACAGCAGAGATGTCCCCAAGGGTCACTGACCTTAAATACTCTCTGGGGACCAGGCTACACCAACCAGGGGCTGAGCAGGGAAGAAGGGAAATATGAGTGGTCTGGGCAACGGATCTTCCTAAAACCGTAGAACCAACAATACTGCACATTGTACTCCTGTTACTGCCCAGCCCCCAACTCCATGCGGTTTGCTCAACTATTCTAAAAGTAAACCCTGACGACTGGCGGTTCTTTCCCATGATGCACACACTGCACACACAGAGTAGGCTGCCCTGACTTTGTATGTCTGTCAACCAATGAAGAGGAGGTCTTAACGGAGCGTAGGTCTTCATGGAGAGTGGTGGATTTTAAAAAGATTTTCCTAGCAGCATCTTTCCAAAGGGCTTGGGAAGAATCGTGTACTGGTCTGCACCCAAAGGCTCTCACTGTGACAATGTCAACCCCAATATGCCATTGAGTGGGGCCAATTTTAGGATGGGTTCACTTCTGTTTACAGGACAGGGCCTTGGACATGCTAGACAAAGACTACCGTCAAGTTATCCTCCCCTCAGCCTCTGGAGGTGAATTTGAAAGTGAGAGTTAGCTGCCCATAGATGCCTAGATCAGGACAGGAGGTGCTCCAGTACCAACTAAACAGTTTTCCATAAGGAGCTAAATACTGACATTATGTCAGGATTTTTGGGCAACCCTGGATCCCTAACTTCTAAAAAAGACAAAGTTCATACTTAATAAATTCATTGTCAGTATGACCATGGCTAATATTCTATGGCTCTAAGGCCCTGGCTAAATCAAAAGACTAATTTTTTAAAATATGAGATTAAAAATGTAATCTTATGAAGAAGAACAGGGCCAAGAATCCCGAGTCTCTGGCCTTGAGCTCAGCACCTGTAGCTGAGAACAGCGGCCTTCGGATGGGCAGAGGTTAGCGGTTACTGGGCCCATGACTTTTCTATGCTCCGTCTCTCTTCACCATCTGCCACAGAGGACGTCCATGTGTGGTCTCATCTCAGGATTCACCAGTGTCTTCAAACTCTGTTCCATTGCCCGCAGCTCCCCCCAAGGACTGAGTCACATCACCCCTCCCGTCTTTGCTCAGATTTCTGCTTCCACGTGATGTCCTTCGCCCTGCTGACCATAGATGGCCATTTACACTGCGTCCTCACCGTCCTCGGGCCAGAGCGCCGGCATCGCCTCTCTCTAGTACACAGCACACTTTTAGATGTGAACCGCTCCTCGTTTCTCTTTCTCAGACGCGCCTGTATCATGGCCCCTGAGAAAAGGGGGCAGCATTTACAAACATTTGCTGCATAAATCAATAGGAGATGAGAGGTCATAAATATTTGTGAAAGTTTTCAGCAGGACAAACATTCCTGAATTTCCGGTTTCCTCTTCTCTGAGATCGGTCTGCAAGCAAGCCTGTAGAGCATTTCTTAATTAGTGATTGATTGGTGAAGGCCAGGGCCATTGTGGGTAGTGGCACCCCTAGGCTGAGAAGAGTGGGGAGCAAGCCAGTAAGCAGCTCCCCTCCATGGCCTCTTCATCAGTTCCTGCCTCCGGGTCCTTCCTACCCTGTTTGCGGTCCTGCCCTGACTTCCTTCTGTGATGGACTATATGACATGGATGTTTGTGTCAAATAAATCCTTTCCTCCTCAGCTTGCTTTTGGTCATGGTGTTCATCACAGAAACAGTGACCCTAATTAAGACAGAGACTGATATCAGGATTGTGGGGGATTGCTGTAACAGACCTGATCGTGTGTTTTGGGGAGGATTTTTAGAAGGAATTTAAACTCTGGACTAGAAAAGCCATTTATTCTTTGAAGCCTGGCGAGCTCTCTGTGGGAGCCTGGAAGAAAGCACTGAGAGCAAATGATGGGGGCCTGGCTTGGGGAGTTCAGAGGGAAGTTTGAAAACTCCAGCAGGGGCGTTTGCCATTTTGAATTAAGAATCCGTGGTTCTGAGAGTGAAGAATCGGCTATTATTAACCAGGCACCAGCACCGCTGAAATGAACGGAGCCCTTGATTTCCTGGGACAATTGATGATGGCCTGTTGGAACTGAGAAATTACCTCAGATTAAGAAGAGACCAGTATCATCAACATGAAATCTCCTAGGAAGCGTTCCCTCAGAGTTCAGCACACACAAGCTGTGTTCCAGAGGTGGCCAAGTGTGGACCTCATGCTGCCAGCCGAACTCAGTACTGTGAGAGTCACCCAGGTGGTATGGATTTTGAAGGCGTGAAGGTCATGGAGAGCAGCTGAGGCTTGGCACTGTGTGGCAGGTCTGGAATCCCTGAAGAGAGCCCAGGAGAAGCTATCGGGTAAAGCACAGCAATTTTGGAGATTGCCAGTACCTTGGCATGAATGACCACCAAGAACAACACCGGAATTTGGTTTGGCTTTGGTTTGTTTGTGACTATACCCTGGAAGTCTTTAGCTAACTTTTATTTTACAGGAGCCCACAGTTGAGAGACTTCAGATTTTCAAAAAGACTTAAAGTGTTTGGTTTTGTAAGGTTTGAGGGACTTTTTTTTGAGTGTGAAAATGTTCTGTACTGTGATGTCAGCATTTATGTGTGATCTTCGGGATGAATAAGAGAGGAAAGGTTGTGGCTCAATCATGACATGTTGGTATGTCAAGTTGACAAGGGATCGATTGGGCTGGGTATTTTTCTGACAACTTGTCACAAGCTATTGTCATCTGAGAACAGGGAACCTCAACAGAGAAAAAGCCTCAAGAAGATAGGGATGTGGGCAAGCCTGTAGGGCATTTTCTTAATTAGTGATTGATGGGGGAGGGCCCAGCCCACTGTGGGAGGGGCCACTCCTGGGCTGGTGGTCCTGGGTTGTATAAGAAAGCAGGCCGAGTATGCCATGAAGAGTAAGCCCTCCATGGCCCCTGTATCAGCTCCTGCCTCTGGGATCCTGCCTGGTTTGAGTTCCTGTCCTGACTTCCCTCAGCGTTGAAGGAAGTGTAAGGAAATAAACCCTTATGTCCTGAACTTGCTTGGGTCGTGGCATCTTATCACAGCAATGGGAACCCTGTCGAAGACCAGAGGAGTCTCCTGCTACTGACAGTAAACCCGCTGTAATTCAGCCCTCTCGAAATCAGCTTAGTAAAGCTCCCAGTGTTCACAGTTACTGGAAATCTCTATGCCGACTGGGGAAAGGATGGACTACCTCTCTTCCTGATGTTTTCCTAGCTGAACTTGCGTCATCACAGCTCACTTGGTAAGAAAGCCAGATGCCCACTCGTTTCTCCTTGCCACACACGCCCCCTCCGACCATGCTCTCAGCTGCCTCTAATCCCACCTCACAGAACAAACAACCATGAGTCTGGCTCTCCGTGTTTTGTAATTAGACTTACTTGTCCCATCAAGCATCTTAGTACTTAGTACTGGCCCAGAATTCTGAGAGAAACAGATGTCATGGCGGTGAGGTGAGAAAAGGGGCCATAAAAGCAGAAATTCGTCAGGAAAAAATGTCTTTTAAAAAAGGAGTGCCAAGGAGACAGCTCCGTGGGGAAAGTGCCTGCTGCCCACGCACAAAGTTCGGATCTCTGGAACCTTCAGAAAAAGCTGGGCGTAGCTCAGCACTGGTAGGTGGAGCCGGGAGGATCCTGGGAGTTCCCTGACAAGCCAGTCTAGACAACCGGGGAACTCCAGGATGAGTGAGACACCCAGTGTCAAGGAAATAAAGCAGAAGAGGTCAGGGAGGACGCCTGGCCTTGGTCTCTGGTCTCCACGTGCACACACACCAGGCGAGCACAGAGAAAACACATGTGACTTGTGAGTAGACTACAGACTTACAAAAACATGTGTGCACATGTGAATAGACCACAGACTTACAAAAAGGAAAAGAAAGGTGGAAGACAAGAGATAAAAGGAAACAAACTACATATTTAGGGCTTGAGAGAAGTCAGAAGACACTGAGAGACCTCCCAAGCTAGCATCTGACAGTCACGCATGTAAAGAATAGGCCGGCACCAGTCTTGGGACTCATAAGGAAGAAACATTCAGTCAGACCCAGCTTCTGGGGTGTGGGACCTGCAACTTGTGCAGTAGCCATCGGAGGGCGCTGGTCCTGGCTGACTGCCGTGCTTCTGCTGTCCTGGGGTTCGTAATAATTTCTCAAACAAAGAGTCCCATGTTTTCATTTCCACTGCTGATTCTCAAAGAATAGAAATCGTGGGATAAGACATTTCCTGTGGCGTTTGGTATCTCGGCGTGGAGGGAGTGACTTGAAGGGGTTTTCTTCACCCGCCCCCTCCCTGTTTCTCACGGGGTTTTTGCCAGCTGCCTCTCTTGATTTAAAGATGCTGGAGAGACTTGCTGGGTGGAGGAAGGAATCAGTAACCTGATGTTGAGTGCTGAGAGCAGGAAGCAGCGCTGCTCAACGAAGTTCTAAGTGGAAGAGATTCTAAACTCCTTCTGCCGGCTTCCTCTTCCTCGTTTGCAGAGGTAGGAAATGACATTTCAAAGACAACCAAGGAAAGCTCTTCAGAATAAGGCTCCCTTAGATAAAGCCTGACTTCCTTGCAAAGAAATTCTTCGAGTCCCCTTAGAAGGGGAGGGAGGCAGGAGAGGGCACCAAGAGTCACCCTGGAGTCCCCAGGGACAATTGTGGAAATGGCTGTTGCCAGTCCTTCAAGTTCTGACTGAGCTTTGGCTCTTATCAATCATCTAACCTTCCCAAACTTCCTGTCCTTAAATAGAGCCACTACAAATGTCACCAGCAGCTTTCCTTAGCAAAAGCCGAGTTCTGGCATCAGGGCCTCAGCTGCCCAAACTGAAAGCCCTCTCTGTGGCTCTCGGTTCACAGCCGAGGTCCCGGTTACATGCTTTCCGGCTACATGTTCTCCCTTCATGGTCCAGCAGCTGAGCGTCTGTTCGAGTTTTGCTTTCCAGTCCCGGGACAGCTGTAAGTGGCATGCAAACTCGGCAGTGCCGACAAAGCAAGCCACGCAGCCTCCTTCCTTCTGTAGCTGCACCTACGTGTCTCGTGCACCCTCATTACAGTCCCGGAGTCTGAGAGACGGAGCCTTTAAACACCTGCATGGGAGAGTGCCTTTTTCCTTTGCAAAAAGTTTAATTACTGATATTGACCTGGATCTTGTGAAATTCCTATCCATATTTAAAATTCTTGCCTTGCTGGTTGGTCTTAGGAAGTAATGAAGCAAGCACAATCAGACATGTGCACATGGTCTGGATATATGTATACAAATATATTTGATTATAGCTCATCTGTGTGTCTAGGTTAGTCCTCTGGTAAGACCTTTTCCTGTCAGGGGGAACTGCAGGCTGTAACGGCCTCCATGGGAGAAGAAGCATTTGTTATTGTTACTTGGATACCATCCTAATTGCAAAGTCACTCAGTGAACAGAGACTAACTGTGGCCCGTGTTTCTAGTACCAGGACATAATCCAGTCTCTAAACCACTGAATTCTATTTGTAAGCAAACAAGACCTCTTTACTGACGTTATTATAATGCTTAAGTGACTGCCAAAGCTTGAACCATGAGAAGCCAGCAGAAAAAAAAATGGATTTCTTTATTAAACATGCCCCAAAGATGTCAAAAGCCCATTAATTTAAAAGGATTCGGGGCCATGTGATCGCTCTCTCAGTTCTTCAGCAAGGAAAAGAAATGAGTGTCTCGACGCTTAGAGTGTAACTTCGTTAAGTATTAACGGAGAAGGTCCGGCTTGAAGCTCTCATTCAGATCTGCTCTCCGAGATGATGAATATGGCTTTCCTGGTATTTAAAATGAGATCCAAACCACCTATCAATCTCAGGAATTGTTCGTCAGCACTCGCGCACTCCTTTCCCCGTCTGCAGGCTCTCCCCCAGTGGAGAGGTGTCTAGGAAGTCGATTAAAGTGCACGCTCATAACCCTGTAAGTGGTTGTCAGCCCCGGGAAGATGGACAAGTGGGCTCTTCGCCAGATCAAATGCTTCCCATTAGGCAGTCAGAAAATGCGAAGCTCCCAGCAGCTCGCTTGTTCTAGCAACATGAAATCACCGCCACTCAGATAAATAGGAGAAACGGTTGAAAACCACTGCTTTCTGTTTTCCAATTCCATCTTCCATGAAAAGGGAGAATATTAAGTTGCTTGTCACATCCAGGTCACCAAGCTGCAGCTACCAAGATCATCATGGATTCAAAGCAACTTTAAAGGTGTTTAGGTTTAACTGACGAGGCAACGACAGTACCAGGGATGGTGAAATATTCTTAAGTTCCACAAGAAAAACTAAAGGGGACGAAGATGTCCGAACGCCTTCAAATGAAGCATGGAGGTTAAACTATCACTATCCTTCATTTCCTGCTATCAGAGGTTGGGCTACCAATAAACACCCAGCTTCCTCCGGAGGGAATAAAGAATTAACAATTCTCCCACCACCTCTGCAGCCAACACACTGTGTCTAGTCACATGCAGACCGTACCCCACGGCACTGCACAGCTGAGAGAGTCAGAGGAGCTAAGGGCTCGTCTACTAGGTAGGAATCCTGACCAAATCCCCTCTTCAATTGCACCTCTTGTTTTCCATCTGCAAGATGGTTGGAAATGGGGAAAGTAGGAAACAGGCGACCCAAGTCCTTTACAGTCAAGAGTCTCCTCCTGTGGCGTGTTTTCTGTTACCTCTATGCAATCCTGTATGCTGCTACAAAACATCCAATGGGGACAGTAAGATAGCTCAGTGGGTAAAGGATCTTGCCACACAAGCCTGTTGACCTTAACTGGATCCCCAGAACCCATGTCAAAGTGGACAGATTGACCCATCTCCGCAAACTTGCCCTCTCATCTCCGTATGTAGCATACATGTGCTGTGGCATGCACATGTGTAGACAGGTCATTCTCAGATAATAATAGATAAAACATTTAAAAAAGATGTTGTAATAGGAGCGGCGGGGCTGCGTCCCCAGCACCCCGGCCGCCTGGCAAGCTTATGCCCCGAAATAACAACACACAAATTGTATTCTTTTAAACACTGCTTGTCCCATTATATCTAGCCTCTTCTCGGCTAACTCTCGCACCTGGACTAGCCCATTTCCAATCATGTGTGTAGTACCCCAAGGTGCGCTTACCGGGAAGATTCTAG
>NC_022011.1:81818678-81824301 GCF_000317375.1 Microtus ochrogaster | reverse complement strand
GCTCACTTCCTCTTCCTCCCAGCATTCTGTTCTGTTTACTCCTCCCACCTATGTTTTAACCTATCAGGGCCAAGCAGTTTCTTTATTGCTTACCCAAAGAAATCAACAGATTGATATATGACACTCGCACATCAAAAAGACTCTTCAATGCTCCAACTTGAATGTGTCATTGTATCATCTACCTGAATGCAGGACCTTGATTGCGCCCATACTATAGCAGGAGAAAAACATGAATCGAGGCACACTGAGGCCTACAGCAGTAAGTCATTTTAATGCCTACCTAAGTGTCTGGGAATACAGAAGGGGAAAAAATACATCTGTGGAAATTCAGAAGTTTTGCAAGGAAGATGAAAGCTAAGCAGAGATGCTAGCTTGTAGGATGTGTTTTCTAAACAGGAAAGGACAGGGTGGCTTTGTAACCAGAGGCAGTGTCACAGAAAGGGCTCAGACACATGCAGCGCTCCAGCAAGAAAGGCAAATGAAGAAAGACGACGGGTTCGGTTAATTACAAAGAGCTAAGTCTTATTCAATTTTGAGTTCCCATGCCAATTTACCTAACCCCACCACACACAACAAAAAGAGTTGTATTTGGATCATGATTCAGGAGACTAGAGGGTCCATATAGCACAGATCAGCATCCTGAGAGGACCCATCAGAATATCACATGACTGCGAGGCAGAAAGGGGACCAACCTTGTGTGCAGGAAGGCATATATGTGAGTGAGGAATAGCAACCATCAGTCCTGTCCTACTGCACAAAGGGAAAATGAATATTCATGGAGGTGGAGCCACAGGACCTACCTTCAGCTAGGCCCGGCCTCGTGAAGTTTCCATCACACCCCTACTCCAGGGACCAAGTGTTCCGCACATGAACCTTTGAACCACAGGCCATATCCAAACAATCACAGGCTTCCTGGAGCAGATCAGTACACACACTCTGCAAAGGCTGGACACCTCAGGTCATCCACAGGGAAAAGTGGGCACAGACAACGCATAACTAGGTGAGCGCGGCTATGTTCCAATAAATTATATTTACAAAAACAGTGGCAGTCTGGCTGTACACAAAGCTGTAGCTTCACAGCCCTGTCCCAGGAGACACAGGTGGAGATGCTCAGACCGACACTGGCGAGAAGCATGGGAGATGTTAGTATTTTTTAAGTAAACGAGAGACAATGCAAATCTGTATGCTAAAAGAAATAACAGCCGCATCTGGGATGGACATATTCATACTCATATGGTCAGGATAAAAGCAATATCCTCTCTGTTCTTCACTATGCTCTGATTTCCTCAAGTTGAACCCAGCATGGTCACGTTTCCCCACCTAAACATAAAATCGGGGAGACGTCCTTTTTGATCTGGAAAGCGGCACAGTGCAGCACGTCCCGCCTGCCCTGAAACACCTGAGCGAAAGTTCAAGATTAAAAAAGGAAGTCTCTCTCTAGTCCAAAGGCCACCCGTGGGGCCAGTAAAGAGTCCCACAGTGCCACAGAGGCAAATCCCACGTTGTCCGACAAGGTCCGTAAGGAGGCCAGGCTGTCTGCAGAGGGCCTCTTGTTGTTGGTAGTTTTGCCACCGCGACACCCACAATCCACAGGACAGGGACCAACAACAGCAAGGAGGAAAGAGGGGCAATATTCCTAGAGCTGCTTTCAATTCAGACAGTAAAATAATATTTATATTTTGTGTACTGTGGAGCACTGATAGTGCCCTATGCTAGGCCACAATGGTGAGCAAGGCACCTGGCTCCCAAAGAGCTCCCGATCTGGGGAAAGGATCTCTAAACTTTTTTTTTTTGGTCTAAGTTTTTAAAGGAAACCTTTTTCTGCGCAGGTGACCCTGCAGCTGCATAAGATGAGAACAGGTAACGTGGAGACCAGTGGATGCAGAGGTATTCTAGTAAAACTGTGTTTTGTTCAGAGTCTGAGTTAGACACACCTGACAATAAGTCGGGGTGCACACATGAAAAGCATTAAGGCACAAGGCTCCATGCAAACTTTGAGGTGCTGGACCAAGTCTGAGAGGTCCAGGAAACAGCTGAAAAGTAAGATAGTGGGAACAAACGCCCCAGAAGAGGAAAGGGGGTACAGAGAGACTCAGGCTAGTGGGCTGAGGCACACGGAGAGCCCTGGACACGGCCAGAGGGTCTCAGGCACTGAAGGACAGGAACAGCCAGGTCCCTTAGGCCAAGAGGATGCATTAGGGATCTTGGCTTCTATTCTACAGTAAGAGAAAAGCATTGAAGGGCTCTAGGAATTGATTGGTCTGCTGTAAGATATTTGGAGGTGGCAGAAGGCCAGGTAAAATAGGCCATAGGAACCTAAGTAGAAACTTAGAAAACAATTCTGTCTTGATTTTGGCTCCACCCACAGTCCGGCAGAGTTCAGGTCTTGGTTTGCACGGATTTTTGTATTTGGAATCTCAGAAAGCATATGGAAGGGGAAAGTGGGGTGGAGGGAAGAGAAAAGCCAATGCTGCTCTGGACACTGGAAATCAATTATTCTGGGAACCCGCTAAGGAGGTATGGGGTATGCACTTACACACCCATCCATATGGGGATAAAGAACATACAATCCTCATTGTTTGAATGAACAGGGGAAACCTGTGCTGTGCTCTGCCTGCAAAGGCCCCTTGATTTCTGTTGTTTTAATAAGGAACCCTAATAAAAAACACAGGGGAGGAAAGAGTTCATTTGGCTTACAATTCCAGGTTATAGCGCATCACCTCAGGAGAGTCAAGGCTGCTGGTCATATCACGCCCATGTTTGCCTCCTAGTACTTAACAATCTTCCGCTACGCACTTACACAGTCCAAGGCTCAGCCCATAAAACAGTACCAACCACCTTCAGGGTAGAGCTTCCCACCTCAAGTAACAATCAAGACAATCCCCCACAGACATGTCCACAGGCCAACTTGGTCTAGGCCAGTGCTTCTCAACCTGTGGGTCAAATGACTCTTTCACAGGGGTCACCTAAGACCATTGGAAAACACAGATATTTGCATTACAGTTCATAACAGCAGCAAAATTGCAGTTACAAAGTAGCCATAAAATAATTTTCTGCTTGGGGGTCACCACAACATGAGGAACTATATTAAAGCATTAGGAAGGTTGAGAACCACTGCTCTAGAGAGTTACACCTGAGACGCTCTTTCCAGTGATTCTAGGTTGCATCAAGCTAACAGTTAACCTAACCAGCACACCTTGCTAGTGAAGAAAGCCATCAGACAAAAAGAGGGGAGACACTGACGGTTGAAGTGGGACACAGAGGACCAGTCCACTGAGCTGTGGACCAGTCCACTGAGCTGTGGACCAGTCCACTGAGCTGTGGACCAGTCCACTGAGCTGCTAGGCAGCTGAGGCATGGTCCTGTATAGATGGCACACTAATAGCATTTATGCAAAGTAAACTTTGTTTTGTCCGAGTAAAACAAGAACACTAGAAGCCATTTTCAAATGCCATCAAATATTTCTAAATAATTGATTTTTCTGGCCAATATCAAAAAAAAAAAGAAAAAGAAAAAGAAAATGTCTACAGATATGAAGTATGTAATCAGTCTCAGGGGCTATGTTTAAACCATTGAACAACTGAAGCATCACAGACAAAGATAATTCACAATTGACTCCAACGCTGTCAGGGTGTGGTGTGGCACACTTTTACTCCCAGCACTCGGAGGCAGAAGTGGACGGATCAGTATGAGGTAAGCCAACCTGGTTTTTATAGAGAGTTCTAGGCCAGTTGGGGGTCACTGAGACTCTTTGTCCTGATGGAGGAAGGTCATTGGTTAAGTAATAAAGAAACTGCTTGGCCTCATAGGTTAAAACATAGGTGGGAGGAGTAAACAGAACAGAATGCTGGGAAGAAGAGGAAGTGAGCTCAGACTCGACAGCTCTCCTCTTGGGAGCAGATGCCTCAGAGAGACGCCATGTTCCCCTCTCCCGGGTAGACATGATAGCTCTTCTCTCTGAGGCACACGTGATGAAGCTCTGACCCAGGATGGACGTAGGCTAGAATCTTCCCGGTAAGCGCTCCTTGGGGTGCTACACACAGATGATTAGAAATGGGCTAAATTAATATGTGAGAATTAGCCTAGAAGAGGCTATATAGAAATGGGCCAAACAGTGTTTAAAAGAATACAGTGTCCGTGTAATTATTTCGGGGCATAAGCTAGCCAGGCGGCCAGGGTGCTGGGGACGCAGCCCTGCCTCTCATATTACTACATTGTCCTACAAGAAAAACAAACAAAAACTCTTGAGGATGAACTGGACGCATAGCAGCCCAGTGCAGCAAGGACTGAACAAACTCAGAGGAATTCCCACAGCAGCAGGAATGTTCTGGACCTCAGCTAGAGAAAGTGTACTAGAAAGTGCAACCTGACTCATGCTGTGAGAAAGACAGAAAAATCCCACATGAGTTTCTTCAAGTCATATCCTTGGCCTTCTGCACCTACATCTGGCATCTATAGATTTGACCCATGATTGAAAATATTTTTAAAGTTGTTATCTGCACTAAAAATGTGCTCATTTTTCTCTTTGTTGCTCCCTAAGGATGACAGAATAGCAATATTTTCACTGTGTCAGGTATTATAAGTAAGCTAGAGACCAATAGAGAACATGGCGGGGGGAACAGGGCTCCTACAGACAGTACTCCGCTTTATATAAGGGACTTGCATGTCAGAACCTCTGAACAATGGGGAGTCAAGACTCTGCAAACACACTCATCTGAGATAGGTTTGCAGGAACCAACCCACGAGCACTACTGACTGCAAACACCTGCTTTCTAACCAATCTACCTCCCTGCTGTAAAATGGGGCCTAAAAGTGCTGGTTACCCAAATTACAGTCCGAGGTCACCATGGTATTAAGGTTTTGTATCTGAAGGTAAAGAATTTCAAACCGCTTTCATGGTTTCACACTCGGAGTTACTGAGGTAGGAACGACCTCCCAGCGAGGCGCGGCTTCATGCATTTTAACGGCTCACTGTTGGTGCCCTGGTCCTGGGTGGAGGTGCAGGGCTCTAGTGGAATTTAAACACTGTGATCACAGGTCACCGTCGCAGCAAAATTGCTGTGGTGGCAGTTTAGTGACTAGAAGACGCCTAATCGATGAGGACAGAAATTGGTCTGATTCCATGGCTGCTGTCCCAACTCCATGAGGCCAATTATCCCGCTGACCACATACATCATCTCTCTCCTTCCTCACTCAAAAATGACTCCGACACAGAGTCTGTTGTTTTCACTCACCTAAATACCGGGTAAGGGAAGCCTTGGCGCTCTCTCCTCCTTCCAAACCACACTTTGCATCTCATTCCTATACTGCTTGATGTTTGTGTGAGGAAGGCTCAGGTTCATTCCGTAACTAAAGTCCACTCAGACACCGCTGGGCTTGAATGAGCTTCCCACACAGCCCACCTTTTGGGAAATCATCCTAAAGGACAGCAAAATGTGGGTAAAACTCCACCAGGAGGTTAGCCAAGCAAACTGTTCTTAATGTTGGTCGGGCCCCCTGAACTTCCTCTTGTGTTTCTTCAATGAACTTTTCTCTTTAAAGAGTCTATCCATCTTCAGCAGGTTCTCTCCAAGGCTGCTGAACTAATATATTCCCTCTCCCTCTCCCTCTCCCTCTCCCTCTC
>NC_022011.1:81810552-81818562 GCF_000317375.1 Microtus ochrogaster | reverse complement strand
TCCCTATCCCTATCCCTATCCCTATCCCTATCTCTATCTCTATCTCTATCTCTATCTCTATCTCTGTGTGTGTGTTTATACATACGAAACACTTCGTTTTAAAGCTACCTTATTTCTGTCTCCTGACCACATCCCTGACCATCTGCTCCCATACTGATACCCTCGCCTTGGCTTCATTCTCTGAAATCCGTGGATGGCAGGCCATTGATAAAATTAAAATTGAAAGCTAAAACATGGGTTAGAGCAGTGATTGAACTTGAAGCACGCAAGAGCAAGGAAATAGCCCGATGCTGTAAACAGCCAGAACCTCAGAGTTGGCGGGTCCAACACTCATCACCCTAACAATGCCTATGGCACGGCAATGACAGTGGCTATTGACTTTTCACAGGACGGAAGACAAGGCAACTCTGGCTCCGAGGGCAAAGGTGCTTGTCCCACGAGCCTGCCTGATGGCCTGGGTTCCATTCGTAGAACTCACGCGAAGGTAGAAAGACAGGCCTTCGCACACATGCATGCACACACTCATGCACGCAGACCGTACACAATAACACATATTTAAAAATGGAAAGGTCAGGATATAAACGTAGGTCTTGAGATCAGGGATTCCACCTGCTCCCTTCACAGCCTTTCAGCTCCTCCCTCCTCTCCACAGCAGCTCACGCTCCTGTCTCAGCCTTGTCCCTCACAAGCATGTCCGACTGAAGTATCTAAAGTTCCGGGATTTCATCAAACTGGACAGCTAAGCTGGCCGAGTGTCCATCAACTATATAATGAAGGCACAGCAAGACCTACCCTCCAGGCCTCCAGGGTCAGGCAGCCCCGGAGGACCCATAGCCACAATGAGGAAATTCAAACTGGATCCCCAAAGAGGTCCAAAGAAACCAGAAAGAGTAGATGGGGGAGGGGCACATGGCAGTCATCTGCCAGAGCAAATTTCAAGTTGATAAAAGAACATTATTGAATCGTCACAAATCCTCTCATACTGTGTGCTCCAAGACAAATGGCTCCTGCAGAAACATGTCTTTTAATCGGAGAAATTTAGTATACCTTTAAAAGACAAATACCGGATCAACTTAATTATCAACAGATTCTCTATTCAAGCCCATTAACATACCATGTATTATTTTCATCTTTTCCCATCTGTAGATCTAAATGAACTTTTGGGTAAAATCTAGTAGAAACGGGAGCTGTCCCCCATCTCAGTTCAGTACATCCCTCACGGTGGTACTTTCCATTACTTCACCCCCTGCAACCTTCCTTCGTCTCCCAGACAGCAGCTTCACGATGGCTTTATGGGTTCCATCGCCACCCCCTCCCAAGAACAGGGGTTCACAGAAAGGCTGCTGAGAAATTTCTTCGATAAAAACACAGAACTCTGTCTCAAGCCAGATTCTCAGAAGAACTCTAAAAGCAGAGGTGCGGCCGTGTGCTGGAGTGTCACGATGCTAATACAACTTTTGGCACTTTAGAATTAACCCGTGGCTTTTATGAACATCTGCAAAACCAGTCTGAGCCCTGGTGGGAGGAGACAAACTGAACTCATGTAAGTAGCAGGTTCAGAGTTAGAGTCCAGCGTCTCTCCCAGCAGCTCACAGTGCTTCTCCCTGAGTACTGGACATGATGAGAGGTCTAGACTGGTCCACAGCATTGTGCTGAACTCAAATTAAAACTGGAGAAGAGTAAACAGAGAGTCAGAGCTGGTGCCACACGCCTCTGATCCCAACCTGGACTAGAAGGGAGCGACCGTGAGTGAGCGCAAGGATGGAGGGAAGGGGGAATTTGTGCATGGTAAGGCTTTGTCTGTCTTAACTATATGGACTAGTGATGTCAAAGAGGAAGAAAAGACTCAACCTCCGCTAGAGTTGCAAAGCTTGCTCACCTGATTCGTCAGAGAGCTCCGAAGGACCCTCATCAGGTCACTGTTATTTATGCACAACTATAGCCTCCTTGGCTATCCGATTCCTCGGAGGACAGCCTATTAAAAGGGGAAATTATAATGATGAAGGAATGTGCTACACACAGGCCACCGAGGGTAATAAGAATTGACAGCTGGCCATTAAGGGAGCTAAGACAAAAGAGCTGAAAAACCAGGGTAGCCGTAAAACATGGCAATGGTCCACACCTCTGTGGGCTCAGGCAGTATTTCTGGGCCTTCCGCAGGACAGTAATTGCTGCTTATGATAATGTTCCTGAACCAAAAGGTGCGCTGCTTGTTAGAGTGTTTCAGGAAATGACTCCATTTCTAGAAGATGGATCTCCAAAGTTAGTTAAATAATAATCACTGGGTATTTAAAGGGGAGTGGAGAAAACCTCATGTCACATACGTTCTGGAAAACAGCCAGCAGGAACAACAATGAGTATCCCCATCCACGCGCTGTGGCCACTGGGAAACCTCTTCATCCTTATTTCACTGAGCCCCAGAAAGCATCCCTGGAGGCACATGAGCAGCGGTGTGCCCAGTCTACAGAGGAAGAGGTAAGGCATGGGAGGTTGATTTACAAAGTCAAAAGTCACTGCCTGTCGACTCGGAAGTGTGAACACCAAGCCAACCTGGCCACAGCTTTAACTGGACCAGCTTTTAGTTACTATGCTTTTTTTTTCCCTTTTCTCTCATATTCAACCACAGCAAACTCCAGTTTCATTTATTTGAGAGTGAGACGCAGGCTACATGGATGGCTCAATGGGTAAACCGCTTGTCTTGCAAGCAGAAGAACCTGAGTTTGATTCTCCAAACCCTCAGAAGCCCAATGCTGGGGAGATAGAGGTAAGATTTCTGTAGTGCACTGGTCAGCTAGTCTAGCCTAAATGATGAGCTCCAAGGTGAGCTCCAAACTATTGAGGGATCTTGTCTCAAAGGATACCTGTCTGGCCACACACAAACACACACCCCACCTATATACTCTGTACCTACATACACATTGTGGGGCTGGAGAGATGGCTCAGTAGTTAAGAGCACTGGATGCTCTTCTAGAGGATACAGGTTTAATTCCCAACGCTCACATGGTGGCTACTAACTATTTGGAACTCCAGTTCCAGGCGATCTGGTACCCTCATCTGGCTTGTGTAGGCACCAGACAGACATGTGATACAGAAATACACACAAGCAAAGCACCTATAAACACAAAACAATACATTTTTTAAAAGTTGCTTGAAAATCAGACATATCGTTCATCTAACAGTCATCTGTTGAGCATATTGTGGGGCTTGGGCACTGGCCTGGGGCCTGTGGATACAAAGATGAACAAAACACAACTCTTGTCCAGAGGCAGGAAGCAGAGCAGCCTGGGAGACTGGCCCACCAGCCACCGATTACTCTGCAGTGTGCACGTAAAAACAGAACTGCTGTCCGGGTGGCCATGCCCGGCCTGACCATCAGTGACCCAGAGAAGGGCATTTCAAAAGACTGTACTCCCCTGAAGCTCATCAGAGCCTGGAGCGTTGCCTTCACTGTCTGAGCACTGGGCTCTGAGGCCCGGAAAGGAGCGCGCACATTGGCGACCAGAATAGCCAATAACCGTCTCTAATGATGACCACGCTAGTCCAGTCAGCATGCGAGAACAATATTCCCCACGCACTCCAACCTGCAGGTAAGTGGTGGGCTCAGTCCGCTTTGCAGGTCCGCCTTGTCTGCAGGCAGCACAGGTATGTTTTCTGGAAAGTCTACGGGGGGGGGAAAACCTCTCTCATATCTAATTATATAAACAGACCAACCACTACCAAAATAAAAAGAAAAAACTTCCATTACACCCACCTGTGGTTTCCTGCATGTCGGCTTTGGGAAGCAATTCTGACTGCCTTTCCCAGAAAACTAAACTTCAAGCCTCCTATTTTTATATAAAGTTTAATGAGTTCCATAAACAATCCAAGGATTCATTCTTGTTATGAAAAAGTCACAGGTCAGAGTATGCAGAATAAAATCATGTAAGGTTCTACTTCAGTCCCCACTCCCTTCCCTCCCATCCCAGGCAAATAGCTTAATTTCCAATATTTCATAACTCCAGGTGTTCATCTACACCTCTGCCTACACTCACACAGATCTACGGCTTTGGGCCCATTTTACCGAAAATGGAATCATGCCCATAGGCCCTGTCTTATCATTTCCTGGTTGTGAATGAACAATACGTCTTGAAGATCTGCTTAGATTTATATATGTGTTTCTCAGGGAGTTAAATAGCTTTGTAGTCTCTTAGTTGGGGCATGAATTATGATTTAGACAAGTATCTTGGTGGATATTTATGATTGTTCCAGTTGTTTGCTATTATAAATAATAATGCAAAGAATATTCTCTTTTAGTTGGGTGGTGATGGCACACACACACTTCCTGTCTCAGCACTTGGGAGTCAGAGGTTGTCAGATCTCTCAGTTCAAGGTCAGCATGGTGTACGAAGTGAGTTCCAATACAGCCAAGGCTACACAGAGAAACCCTGTCTGAAAAACCAACCAAACAAACAAACAATATTCTCTTTTATTTTATGTGTGTAGGTGTTTCGCCTACATGAATGTCTATGCACCACGTGCATGCAGTGCCCATGGAGGCCAGAAGAGGGTGTTGGATCCTCTGGAGCTGGAGTTAGAGAGATGGTTGTGAGTGGCTATGTGGGTGCTGGGGATTGAATCCAGCTCCTTTGGTAGAGCAGCCGTACTCTTAACCTCCTAAGCACAACACAATCTCTCCAGCCCTGCAAAGACGATTCTTATATGCATGTCTTTGTGACGATGTGCCAGAGGGAGAAATGTCTGTGCAAATGGTACGTGCAAACAAGCTGTGAAGTACGATTGGCATCAGCACCCACCCCAGCAAACTCCAGGAATGCCTACTTTCCCACTGATACTTGTCAATGACTTTCCCTGCCATCGGCTGTCTTTATTTGACTTTGTGATGACCAGGAAGTGGGCATTTACTGGTCATTTCTACTCCTTTTTGGATTGCCACATGTATTGTTTGCCCATATTTCTTGCTAGTGGCCTTTCCTTTTCAGTTGATGAAATCTGGGGGACAGACATCCTTAAGATTTCTCATCCAGACAACATTTCTAAATCAGTCTAGCCACCTGGATGGATCTGATTTTGTTCCCGAGCAGGCAAATATGCCAAGAATATTCTGATGGCCTTGATAAAGCTCTTCCCTGAATCTTCTACCCACAACTGCTAACCACCCAGATGTCAGTCACAGGAATAACCCCCCTGCCGTCTGGAAGGGTGCCAATAAGCTCAGTGGCAAGTTTTGTTTTTTTGTTTTTTTTTCTAGAAACAAGCAGGCTGGACATAGATCTCTTGTGACAAAGCACACTGTCCCCTCTGGAAACCTGGAGTGGATGCTGGAGTGTCTTGAGCTAAGGTAGGAGATGCAAACAAGAACGGGCTGCTGGGCAACCATGCATCGCCATGTTAGGAGCAGGTGGGGATGCAGGAAAAAACATCTGGCAGAAGAAAAAGTTTTGCTAGAAAAGGAGGTGTAAAGAGCTAAGCAAACACGATGGAGACTTAACCACAGCGTCCCTCCTCCCGTCTCTAGTCGTGCCTGAGCAGCTCCAACCTTGAGCTTCATTTTCTGCACCAGGTAGGTACAGTTAACTCCCGCGAAGTGCTGATTTTGAAGCAGAGAGCGCTAACTTCAGTAATTTGTTCCAACAAGTTGAAGGCTGACTTCCACAGCAAATTAGCAATGCCGGCTGAGTCATGAAAGGGTCACAGACAAGTTTCATAGCAAGTATTTGCCTCTATTCTTAGCAATCCTCTCGGAGCGAGAGAATAACAAAGATTTGGGATCTATTCACACAGCAGACTGTTCATATGTTCAGAATTACACAGCGCCATCATTCTCATTGTGAGGGTGGCTGTGCCCTGCCCCCCTCCACCGTGGAGAAGACGGAAGGTCTCTCATGCTTAATGCTTTCAGGGGCTTTAGAGCAGCAATGGAGGGAGGGCTTCAGGTCTGCACATGGCTGTATGTTTTACAGGCGCAGGCAGCCAGGGAGAATGGAGAAGTCTTGGACCTCAGAGGCTGAGTATGAGGCACTCCAGTTCCAGCAGGTGCCACCATTTAGTGAAGGGAGTAGAACAGGCCTGCATCTGGCATGGATGTGTCTGCTAAGCACCAAGCTCTGGGACTGAGCTCCAAACTTGTTCCTTGAACCACAGTTACAAGGAAATCTGGATCTGAACCATCATATTTGCACACCATCAGAATTCTCTGAACGACTATGTATCATTGTGAACCAGGGAAAGGGGGCAGCTAAAGGGCCAAAGGAAGCGACTTGGTGCCGCTCTTCTAGTGTCTATAAAATGCAGAGTCTCAGGAACGTGCCAAGGCTGTGCCAGTGGATGGGGCATGACATGTTCTGGATCTAAAAAGGAATCAGCTCACATTTTCACTGTGGTCTCAGAAGCACAGGCATGTATACACACAGTATCCATAAATCCCGTACTGAAGTTCTGATTGGAAACATGGCAACATTTCCAGATAAGTTGAAAACAGGAGGATGGCTCTGATAAAAATATTCTTGCTGCTACAATTGTTCCAAGGACTATCAATCAGTAGTTTGAGACTTTGAAAACTCATCCCAGAGGGGTTTTTTTTGGGGGGGGGGTGGAGTTTATGTTTTTGTTTGGTCATGATTGTTGTTCGTTTAGTGCTGGGGTAAAACCAGGGCTTCACTCCTAATAAGCGCTGGTAATACCACCAGCTCCTTCCTTTGCTTCAATATGCACTTGCCTTTGTTGGTCCTTTGCTTTTTGAGCAATGCTGTCATCTCAGAATATTGCTGCAAGTCCCGCTTTGAGCTGCCTGTGGTGCAAAACAAATCAGCCTTTTTCTTTTGTCAAAATGTAGAGATGCCTTTGACAAGGTCTAGAGAATGAAGGTTTTAACAAATCTCTGCTAGGACCGCAGTGGACTGGGGAAGGGGATAAAATGGGCCAGAGGTCAGGATGAGTAGCCGAGACTTTGTGCCTTACCACTCACTACTCTCTTCCCAACCCTGGACTTGGTGAGGCTACTCTCAGAGTTCTCAAAATAAAATTCTCTGTGATTGCCACCTCTCACTTCAGTCAGTGCCCTCACTGGCAGACAGCTCACCCCCATGCCAAGAGACCACTGCACCCCAGAAACCAGCACAAGTGTAAGACAAACCGTTTGACCAGTTACTTGAACAGCACCGAGTCCTTTCTGATTCGTCTGAATAAATAAAGCTTCCTGCCTCTAGTTCCTGCCAGCTTCCAGATGGGGCTGGCAACCCTGAGAAGGACAGATCCCCAGGAAAAGAAGAAATGTCTCCCCTTCCCCCTAGGAAATATCTCTGAATTTGAAGCAGTGGACACTAGAAACGCCACATGAAGCTAGGTTATCTGAGTAACCTATGGGGTCCACCCTTTTCTCAGTTCTAGAAGAAATAGAGACACTTTACTCCAAGTTGTGGGACCGAGTTAAATAAAGGTGCAGAACTCTTTTCAACGCATTTCAAAAGTTTTGCTCAAAGCCACAGTCCCCCAGGGTGTTCATTCCACAAAGCTACACCTCGCAGTCTGCCATCAGCTGCTGGCTCTGCAGAGGGTTTCTTCTGAACTAAAATCTCAAGCCCTAGACAGGAAAGGTTGTAAAAGCTGTTGTAGGGATAGGAAATGGGCACGGAACTAAGTAACCTCGCCAGTCATCTCCGTTCAACAGAACACAATCTACCGCAGCTTAAAGAAGCCATGACCACCGATAATTATTTAGGAGGACGCCAAAGCGTTGTGACCCAAGCCACAGCCCCATCCTGGGGCTCATCTGTGAGGCTGTGGCTTCTCCACACCAGCCAGAGTGGAAAAAAATCTTGCTCTAAACCAATGAAGGCTGCAGTTGTTGAAGAGGGAAACAGAAGCTTAAAGATTGAATCGGGATTTTTTTTTTCCCCTTCAGGGAGCATAAAAATCCCTACAAAACTTAACAGGGTCCTCATTCCCCCCCACCTCTCTCTCTCTCTCTCTCTCTCTCTCTCTCTCTCTCTCTCTCACACACACACACACACA
>NC_022011.1:81798414-81810452 GCF_000317375.1 Microtus ochrogaster | reverse complement strand
GGTGCTTGACCGTGTACCACCGCATGTATGTGGAGGTCAGAGGACAACCGTAGAAGTTGGTCCCCTTCTTTCACCATGCAGGTCCCCGATCAAACTCAGCCTGCCAGACTTGCAGCAGGTGCCTTTCCCCTCTGAGCCATTTATCCAGCCCCGCATGGGTTTCTCATGCTTCAAAATGGGCAAAAGTAAGTGATAAAATCAAAAGCCTTAGTTACAAGTCATGACCTGTGGTTGTTAGGGTTAGCGGATAACACCTTCGGTTTAACCAGCCCTCGCACGGTCGCTCACTTGGATGGGTTTACCACCGTAGGGAGGAGGCCATCTACCATCCCAAACTTCAGAAATTTTTATGGAGGATCAAACCAAATTTGAAAGGTGACAGCGGCAGTTTGCGGCCCTCCGGAAGAGCACCTGCCCCCACTTAGAAAGTGCTGAGTACCACACGACTCATTTTGCAGTTCTGCTCAATTTTCTGCAGGCAACAGTAAGTGGTGGCGACAAGGTGTCTCTCTCTATAGCTCAGTCTGTCAGTCCAATGCAGGACGGGCTGAGTTGCTGATGGATTGGCCTTGGCACAGCTGATTCAGGAAGATGATAGCAGCAGATCCGCCCTTTCCCGGGCTCTCAAAGAAACTGTATAAGAACTTAGACCTGTCCTACCACTTGAAAGTAGACTGGAACTTTTTTTTTTTTGGTTTTTCGAGACAGGGTTTCTCTGTGGTTTTGGAGCCTGTCCTGGAATTAGCTCTTGTAGACCAGGCTGGTCTGGAACTCACAGAGATCCACATGCCTCTGCCTCCCAAGTGCTGGGATTAAAGGCATGCGCCACCACTGCCCTGCTAGACTGGAACTTTTAAGAGTTCCCTGCATTAATGTCAGTTAATAAGGGTGAAGACGGAACCACAATTCTGCCCTCTGAACTGACAGGTAGCAGTAGGCTCACACAAGCTGTCTGTCTCCACTCTGGGTATCTGTGAGGGACACACCTCACAAGAGGCACAGACACACTTAACAAGAGAATACACATGGCTTTCCAACACCCTCGGCCCCAGGAGTCCTTCCCCCTTTGCCTCCTCCCCAGCATTCTAAGCTCTCGTTAGAGCTTAGAATGGTGCCAGGTGGGAAGTCCTTCACTGACTGAGTGCATCTGCAGTATGGGTTTAATCCCTAGTGCCCCTCTGTCCAGAAAAAAAGAAAGGAAGAAAATAGAATGAAAAACCAGAGACGATCTGAGCATGTTATTTTGCCGTCAGCTATAATTCCATAAAATGAAATACAGGACTCATACATTCCAGAAGCACTGGGGTGTCAACCAAGTTTAGAGTTCTCTGTGGATCGCAAACGAACCTTGAAGCCAAGGTCTCTCTTTCGGTTGAGGAGTATCATTAAGAATCTGAGCTGTGTGAATAATATTGATTAGAACCCATTTAGTTCGTGTTCTGATTATTGCAGAGATTGGTCGCCAGGATCTGGGTTGTGTTAGGTGTTCCAGTGGTCGGCTCCTTCTATTGTAACCTGCGCGAATGCCATTGCCTGCCTGGGCAGAGAGAGCCTAGCAACCGAAGCATATAGCACTTGCTCTAGCTTATCTCCCGTCGCCTAACAGCTAAAATCTGGATTAATTTAGGTAAAACATGATTTGCATCTATGAAGCGTTCCATTTCAACTCTTGAAAGTTCACGTATTTTCTACGTTCATCAACAAAAGTGGCCTTAAAGAACCTAAATAAGCTACACTTAACTTTCCTTGTCTGACGTGGTAATTCTACTTTCTCCACATCACATGAAATCTGCATGAACAGTTAGCCAGGGTCAAAGGTTCAAACTAGTTGGTCTGTCTCCCTCCCTCCTAACCCTATCTAGGCAGGTTAGTCTGCACCTATTTGATCAGGTTCAAACTGGTTAAAGCTTGGCTCTCTTTCCCCACAACTTATTATAAAGTCTCAACAAAAAGACAGACTCTCAGTTATCAACCCAGTTACTCATGAGATGCTGAACAATTAGAGTCTTCCAGTTCATTATTTCCAGTTTCAAAGTGACTGCTGCCAGCAAGCTCGGATGCTAAGTGTTCCAGAGGGATAAGTGAAGGGTGTCCCCTCGGCCTTCAAGTTCAGGGTCAAGAGTTTCTTCCTGTGGACGAGTTTTCTGACCACAAGCAAAACCATCTCTTTTCCCCTCTCCTTGCTAGTATAGTTCAAAGTTTGCATCTCACTGCTTCCATGGGATCACTCAAATTACCTCAAGACACTCAAAGACCTGAAGCAACCAAAGCTGTTTTTCCAGGTAGTCTAACAGACTCTTAAAAAAATGTAAAACACAGAAAGTCAAATCATCTTTTTATTTTTAAGGCAGAAAAGACTTTAGTGTGTTAAAACTTTTGATGGGACAAATGCCCTGAGATATATACATATCATTATTATTATTATTATTATTATTATTATTATTATTATCATTATTAGAAAAGGAGCAAGCAAGAATGAAGCTCACTTCTTGACCTCACTCTGCAGGTTTGGAGGGGATCTCCTAGAACAGAAGATCCGGACTTCTCATCCCTAAGTCAGGCCAGGGTCACCCAGCGTGGCAATCAGCAGCACATGATCACCAGCAGAAAAGCACATCATTGGGTGGGGTCCCTGCCCACCCCTACCAGCATTGGAAAAGAATGGTGCCCCAATACAGCCAAGCTTTTTGTTTGTTTCTTTTGTTTTCTAGAGACAAGGTTTCTCTGTGTAGCCCTGGCTGCCCTGGAACTAGCTCCATAGACCAGGCTGGCCCCAAACTCACAGAGATCTGCCTTTGCCTCCTGAGTGCTAGGATTAAAGGCATGTGCCACCACCACCCAATCTCATCCATGTTATTTTTATTATTACTTTTTGTTTATTTATTTAATTTATTTATGTTTTGTGTGTGTATGTGGGGGTGTGCATATGCATGTGTGTGTTTGTGGTGTATATGCATGTGTTTGGGAGATCCATTCACCTGTACCACTGTGGATGCCGGAGGAGAGTGTCAGGCTTCCTCCTCTATCACTCTCTATCTTATTCTTTTGAGGCAGGATCTCTCCCTGCATCTGGAACTTTCTTTTTAGGCTGGAAGTCAGTCATGTCTCTGGTCTCCACACCATTCAGTCCTGGGGTTACAGATCACATGCACGGTTTGTTAAGTGGGTGTTGAAATCCAAGCTCAGCCCTCACGCTTACATAGCAAGTACTTTTAATTGAGAAGCCATCTGTCTACCTCTTTATCCATGTTTTAACAACATATAAAGAAAGGCAAGAAGAACACAAGAAAGCTACAAAAAAAAAGCATTTTAAGAAATGGCCTACAATGTCTGATGCTGAAGAAAGATTAAGAATTAATCTTAATTCTTAATTCAGAAGAATTGAGATAATCGTCTACATTCGGGACAGGAAGGCAACAGATGGTTTCAGCTAATGGGGTGTCCATAAAGCGTCTGGGGTACAAGTTAAACCATGGTGGGCTGAAGTGTGTCTGGGAAGGGCAGAAAGGGCACAATAAATACTGTCAATTCCTTTATCAATTTTGACTGTAACAAGAAGGCAGGGTCAAAACCCACAAAGGGGTACACTGGGAAGATGAAGGTTTTGTTTGGCTTTATTTTTGAAGATTAGAGTGGCTGCCCATCCCTCCCCCATGTACACTAAAGATGAAAAGGAAAAGTTGTGGGAAATGGAAGAAATTGATCGGAAAGCAAGAACTATATAAAAAAAGATGAAGGTTTACAAGGCCCAGAACACAAGCACAATAGTCTGAATGAAAAAAAAGAAAGAAAAGAAAGGGAGGGGGAATAGAGATTTTCTTTTTTTATTTTTATGGAGATAAAAGTGAGAAAGCAGGCAAAGGGAAGAGTCCAGGCTGAGCATTATTGGCAGACTAAACCTGACCAGGAGAGGAGAGAAGGGGAGGGAAGAGCCCTCAGACTAAGAGAAGTGGCCAGGGCCTAGAGGCCAAGAGACCAAGAGGCCAAAATGGCTGAGTTATTAAAATCAGGCTGGGGAAGGAAAATGGAAGCCCAGACCCTGGGAGGGAGGGTTTAGGGTAGGGAAAAACAGGGTAAGCAGTGATGGGAGGAGCCACAGGTACTGAGGGATGCTGGGAGAGCTAGCGAGTGTCTAAGGTGAAAACAAAGCTTTTAACCTGAGTAAAGAAGAATGGAGGAACACAAGTGGACAATTAATGTGCATATATATGTATATTTGTTGATATTTGTAAGTCCTTCATCCCCCCCACCCACCCAGAAGGAAAATCTGCTGAGTCACTCTAGCCCTGTACTGGTGGAGGGCAAGGAACAGGAAAATGGCGGGCAGCAACAGGCCTGCTTGCTCTATCCAGAAGGCAACATAGTAAGACAATGAACTGAATTTGCCTGGCAGCAAGGGAGGACCTCAGCAGAGAAGGGACTGATGGTTGTGGAAAGAGCTAGAATATACGGGGAGGAACATGCGTAAAAAGTGGTTTTCAGAGATCTTGGTCTTGGTTGACTTATGTAGAAACTTCCAGTAATGATTCCCCTTGCTTCCCAAGGATGTCAGATGTCACTTCCCTGGGATTAACTGTCCTCAAAGCAGCCGTTTTCATTCTGTTTACATAGGTCATAGACTTGGTACAGGAAGGAAACCTCGCAGGGTAAAAGCTGAGGCTATCTGCAGACCAAGAGGGGAGGTGGGTTTATCCAGGATTTGAGGCCTCGTACAAAGACCTGCCACACAGGTATTGAGAACCATGAGAGGGGCTTGTAGGGTAAATTCCTGGCTCAAAAACCCACCAAACCCCACCAGTCTCTGAGCTTGAAATCCCATCAATCCCTGGGCTTGCCCTGGGCTCCGGGAGACGCTCTGGGAGGAGCCACAGGTGCTACCGTCTTTCCCAATAAATCTCTTGAGTGAGGTTTGTTGTGTGGTGTGGCTTTGTGGCATTCCCTGACTCCCAAATACCAGGACACCTTTCCCCACCGGGAGCTGCAACACAGCTCTTACTAAATTCACAGTGACAGCTGAGTTATGTCAAGGGGTCCCCTGAGGCTGACAGTCCCAGTTTGCAATAGCATCCGTCTGAATAGTGTGAGCAATGAGCGCAGGACTAACGTCATCCAATCCAGAAGTGGCCTGGTTGAAGGAAATAGAAAACACACAACTGGATCTCTTCTGAGTTTGTATTGCCCCAAACAGGACAATTTCGCATCCAAAATATCCAACACGTAGGAACCACTCAATAAATCTTTACGAATGAATGAATGAACAAACGAACAAGACAGTTGCTAATCTGACTAAAGAGTGGTTGAGATGATAAGCCATCTTATCATCTAGTATCCAAACTGAACAGGGAAGGAAGTGAAGACAAGGGGACCTGAGAGAGGGTGCTACCTACACAAAGGATCCTGTTTCCTCAGCATCCTTAGCCCCTGAGCAACTTCACACCCGCGACAATTTTGAGTTGTCTTTGAGTCTTAGGCACCCCCTGGTGGTTGGTCTGGGAGCTGGTAGGTCCAATCCTCTTTCTCCACATACACCCCAAGTATTCCCCCTTTCACCCTCCAGCACTCCCTAATTTCTCCTTAGACCCTCTCCTTCTCATCAGTTCTTTAACTTGATGTCTCTCTTCTCTCTTTATAGCCCAGTTACCCTAGGTATCTCGCTTTCTTTTGGCTTCATCTGGTTTCCCTTTTTAGCTTATGAAAACAATCCCATCATGGTAATTATGGATAATCATAGAACACACAGTACATGGGAAAGAAGGGCGGGGAAACCTTTACATTGCAAAGTTCAAGAAACCAAAGCTTCTCAGAGTTACAGGAAAGAGACACAAATTTCAAATGTTACAAACTACATCATCTTGTATCTAATTACCCTGTCCTCACCTGAGCCCAAGCACTCAGAACATCTTCTATTGTGACATTTCTCATTAGTTTTTTAAATTATTAACATTAGAAGTGTGTTGCTGTTGTTTTTTTTTTAATTGCAATGTATATGATTTCTGCTGCCACATAGGTTGGGTAGCTGTTTGGAAAGTAAAGATGTTTATGCTGTTGTCCAAGTGGACTTTTGGACCACAACCTATTTGCCTGATTCTTTGTTTAGATTTCCTGACGTTCACAATAAGCTACTGAGTAATAACTCTTGATAAGGTTTATTATAAATCAGAATGAGTGGTGACTGTCTGAAAGGGTCAACCAGCCACCTTTTGGCTCCCACTTCCTCTTGTATACCAGGCTATTTTAAGATTGTTTCCATTCCCTGTGCTCTTCTTCCCAACCCTGACACTATTTGTATCTCTTTGGTGGTGTCTTTTGTAACGCAGGAAAACTTAAATAAGTTCCAAGACTGCCAAACACCCTTATTGCGAATCTCGTCTGGGAAAAACTCCAAACACACATTTGCCATTTTAAGCCATTCCTTTGAATCCCCACTATTGTCAGCAACAGCCCCATAGTATTGGCTTCTTATTGATTTTCCCCCTTTCCCTTTCCAGAAGTTAGCTAGAACATTCCAATTTCCTCTTCTCTCATTATGTTTTCTTCTGTCCCCCAGTTGCTGAAACACAAGCGTTGCTTCAGCTTTTGGACTTCCAGAGAAAACACTTCTCACCCTAAGTCACACTGTGCCATTCTGAAACCCATCATCCTCTTGTTACTCCGCGCTGTGTCTCTTCAATCTCCCTTCTTCACCCTTCTCTAGGTCACCCTGCATTCACACCTCATCTCCACTCACTCCCACCTGCTTTATCATTTCCCCTGCCCATGTTCTGTCCCAAGGTCCTGCTCCAGCTCCAGACAGCTTCCCTACCACATTTATGCTCCAGAGTCCACTCCCTCTGTGGCGAATCCTATGCTCTTGCTTTGAGAGGCCAGGCCACACCTCCCAGATATGATGGTACCCAGGAACTGCTTCCTTAACTCTCCCAACACGGAAAGAGGAGCCTTGATTTCTTTGTTTCACAAATGAAAAAAAAACTGGATTTCCTAAAATCCAGGGAAAGAAAATGACCTTCGCTGTAATGGGTCAACGAAGTGCTCAAACGATAAAGACCCAGGTTCAGTCTGTTTAGCGTCAAGGAGAAACCTCAAGCCCAATGGTTTTTAAGAGACGGGATTGGTAAGAAAGAAGTGTGACTTCAAGCTTCGTCCTTCAAAGAGTTCTTAATCTAGCTACAATAGTGTAGGGAACATAGTAGAGACACAGCAAATGCTAAATTAATCCTTGGTGTATCTGAGACCAGGGACCGGAAAGCAAGCCTCACTGCTCTCTCAGTTTGACTAGTTTGAGATTGCATTGCTTGGTCCTAGGATGCTTCTTAATATAAAACATCCTCTTGCCTGACACTTCCTTCTGGCCCAACCCCTGGCCCCCAAATCAGAACAATGCACAGTTAGGGAAAAGGCGTTGCAATTCCTGGGCTCCTTTCCAGCATAACAGCACTATTGACTGTTCCTAACGACAGGATAATTATTGCTGGCTATTACTCTGGGATTTTTCCATATGTCCTTTAATTTGGAGTTGCAATAACCCAACACTGCCTTTTAACGCTTTCTGACCCCTGCCCATCTACAACTTTGCCTTTGGTTTCTACTTTTATGATGACCCAAACTTCATTTGCCTAATCAGTGTCTCATGCGGTCCCTGCTGCTGGTGCATCTTCACTTTGCCAAAGCCTCCTTGGAAGAGGGCCTATGTACTTGCAGCCGCGCCTCATTTAAAGCAAGTTGTTGCTACGTTCATCACTTTGGCAAACAAGGACAAGTTCAAGGAAATGAGAGGCCAAACTTGACAGAGCCCTGGGTGCAGCTGCTGGCCCAGCTGTGCGGCGATCCTCGGCGGTTCCATTACCTCACGAACACAACGACTCAGCACGGCTTCCCAAGTCCAGCACTCCTGTCGGCCCAATATATTTGGTAACAGCCATTATTTCAGAAATGAATGCCTGTGTGTATTTATAGCAGATCACATGCCGGCTCTATCAACAATTAAAGAGATTAGGATTCAGCAGCCATATTTCTCTAATTAGGACAAGATGGAAGGCATCGTCCATAGAATGCTGCAGTTGGGACAAGGTTTCTTCTTTCCTAGCAAGAGTGCCACGCTGCATGTCAACGGTCGGACATCTGACCTCCCTAGAGCCACCTCCCCCGTGAATGATACTCACTTCTCTGTCTGTCCCATGGAATTTTCAGGCAAGGGATTCCGTTTCCAATTGGCCCTTCAATTTTCCCCTTCTTTCTTCCAGGCAGCCACACGATGGGCTCAGTGGGCTGTTTTAAGGCTTGTTTTGAAATAGCATGTGGATAGCATTATGGGGCCATTAATGTCATTCAGCGACATTCGTTCCCTGGAGCCTGGGTGTACGCTACATCCTCACACTTGAAAGGCCTCCCCTCGGAACAAAAGCCTGATCTCAGGGTCTGGGCCATAAATTCCATCTTGCCTCTCTCCTGCTTCTACATTATTTACGCAATCTTCTCAGGGAGCTGGCTTGAGACTTTCCCTCATAACAACAATCTGCAGGCGCTGGAAGCTCTGCTGTAACGGGAACGCGGGCTCTGGGAGAGAGTTCCACCCATTCACAGTCTCGATAATAAAATATGATAATCTAATTTGGTAAAAATAAACTGTGAAATCAGAGATTTGAGGCAAAAAACTTCAAAGACGCAATTCAGACGAGCAATCAGTGTTCATTCAGCCCTGTACCGTCTCGGCTTTCTCCCTGCACAGACGCTTAAGCGATGCTAAATTAAATAATTGACAAATTTTTAAAACTGCTAGGAATTACCATCTGTACTTAATTTTGGAATATAAAAAGGTCCACAGAAAACACCCTTTATGATTATTTTGTCTAATAACAGATATGAAACAATACAAACATCCCAGTCATAAAATATAATGTGTTCCAAGCACTCTGGTTTACAAATTCCAACACAGTTTTCCAAACAAAAGCCCACAGGAGATGTAAAAATACTGAGTTATAAATACATTTTTTCAAGAAAAAATGTCTAGCAAAATAATCAAGTTATTAATTTAAGATGTCCCTCCCTCTCACCTCCCATTTCCCTGCAAATTTTTTTAAAAAAATTAAAATAATAAACAAACAAAATTAATCTCACCCCAGGCTTCCTATAGACAGTAACCATGAGCATTGCTTCCTCAGATTCGGCTCCTGGATACACACTGAGCTAAACGGTCCTCTCCCCAGAACTTTATTAGGTGGTGATTGCATTTCTGCAGAATTAAGTCTACTACTGCAAACAGACACGCTGGAGCTTCCAGGAAAACACAGAGAAGAGAAACAAGCTCCCTAGACAGGAACACACTGGCAGATACGAGAAAAACAAGCTGACACTTACACCGGACAGTTCTCCCAGGTCCTGCACAGCGGCAGCCCTGACGGTGCATCCTAGTCTTTTCTAATCCATGTTCTGCTCTTCTCGCTGATGGGACCACTCAGGCACATGGTCAAGTTGCAATCAGCTTCCCCCTCAGTGATGTATGAGAGCTGGACCGATTTATCTTGTCTTTCCACAGCACATTAGCACTAATGTCTGCCTATGCATCCTACCTTTCTTTAGCCGTTGCCCCAGCTTTATCATTGGTAATCTAAATTAAAGAGCCAGTGAGCAGAGCAGGGTTGCTGTCCCACCCCTCCCTGTGTTCCATGAAACAATTGCCAGGCAGTCACTCCCAGACAAGGATCCCACTGTTTATTCTCTAGAGCCTCTCCTTCTGTACCCCATTGAGACTGCAAGTCTGAGTGGCAAGGGACAACAACAGGCCAGCGAGGCTGTGGTGGCTTAGAGGTAAACTTACGATTTATGTTCTATCACAGCAGATGGCCCCAGGAAATCCTAGAGAGAGAGCTGCCATCTACGAGTGTTTCAGCTCGGAATTAAAAACCAACGCTTTTCACTAAAATAGCAACCTGATACCCCTCCGAGTGCCCTGGCTGCAGGTCTAGCTTCACGTTTTTCTCAGAGACTTTCTCAGAAATGTCATCCTTCTTCCACAGGTACCTGGCTCACATGTGCATACCCCGGTGTCTGTTTTGATAAGAAATTTGAATGCAAGTTACATACAAGAGGCTGAATAACCTATTTTAAAAATTAGGGAAATTTATCAAACACATGGCTAACCTTCTGGTCACCTGCTATCGAAAAACAGCTGATGGGGGAAGCCAAAGACAGCGCTTAAATCTTAAGATGTCCAGTCCTCCCTTTGAGACACACATAATACTTCCCTGGTCTCCAGAAAGGTCTGGGACGAGAAACATATTGGAGTACATTTTTCAGACGAAAGTTTTGGGTCTCTTTAAAATGTTGCTGCACTAGCAGCATCTCAAAGCCTTTAAAACTAGATTTACAGTAAGCATCGGACGAGCGGTAGGTTCGTAGTCTTCTTTTAGGCACTATAGCTAAAGAACAGCTGGGAGGAGGAGAACATAGTGGGTACCACAGACGCTCCATCTCTATTTTGGAGAAAACATGATTGTTTTCATCGCTTTAAGCATGTTTTTGCCTTCTTAATTTTGAGTTTTAAAATTAAGAAATTATGGGGCTGGAGAGATGGCTCAGCAGTTAAGATCACTGGCTGCTCTTCCAGAGGGCCCAGGTTCAATTCCAGCACCTACATGGCAGCTCACAACCATTTATAGCTCCAGTTCCAGAGGGTCCCAGACCCTCCTCTGGTCTCTGTGGGCACCAGGCACTCATGTGGTACAGAGTGCCACATACACATGCATTCAGGCAAAATATACACACATATAAAACAAAAGACAATTTTTTTAAATTAACCAATTGTAACGTACCTGTTTATCTGAAAGCATAAAATATAGTTTTGCCATTTCTTTTAAGATTTATTTTATTTTTAATTATGCAGAGGGAGGGGTGTATAGGTACTTGCATATGAGTATATGTGCTGGTGGTGGCACCAGATTCCTTAGAACTAGACTTCCAGGTAGTTGGGTGTTAGGTGATGGGAACCTGATGCGCGTGCTGGGAACTGAACCTGGGTCCTCTAGAAGAGCAGAGTATGACCTTAACCACTGAGCTATCTCACAAGCCCCCAAACTTGTCCTATTTAATAGCTTTACATATTCTTCGGTTCTCTCACCCTTGGTGTTCACACTGCCTCTTTTGAGGGGGACAGTAGCAGAAACTGAACCCAGAGCCAAGTGTATGTTACAATTTTTATTATAAAAATGTCTTTATTTATATCTCAACAGTGTAAAAGGAGACGTTTGTTTCACATACAAATAAATACCACTTAAAAAAAATAAAGCTCAAACTTTCTGTTTCTCAACTTTCTTTGCAAATTCCAGTTAGTTGAAATAAGACTTGGAGGGTTTCTTAAAGACTCTCCGGGCCTGTATTAAATTTTGAAAGTGTGTATTAACTTCCACATTCAAAAACCTAGTTACCCTGCATTGAGCCACAACCAACCAGAGAAATTATATTTAAAATTTCCATCCAGGCCTGTTACTCAGCAGCTTGAACCTGCGTAGCATCCCATTGCTCTTAGGAAGGAAGCCAAAATCATAACCCCAAGTACTCAGTCCTATTTCACTGGGAAGAAAAGCTCACCTTCCCAGAACTGCCCCACCAGGACTTGGAGGCGTCCGTCAATCCAGTCCCAAGTTCCTGCTCTTAACTGGCCAGTCCTGTGTACAGAGTAACGTAGCAATAGCCCAGAAGGCCATTTCCACTCTCCAAATTAGCTAAGGTAAAACCTGAGGAGTAATTCCAACTCAGGAAAGGTAAAGATGAAGAATGGGGGGCAGTCCTAGGAGGAAATCGATCCTTTGATGAACCTTGGGCAGAGAAAAGGAGACCCACCAGCAGGAGCAGAGACAAGTATTGCCCGAGTTGTTCTTAAGACTGCTTTCCCACAGACCTACGAACACCTGATTTTCGATAAAGGAGCTAAAAGTATACAATGGAAAAAAGAGAGCCTCTTCAACAAATTGTGCTGGCAAAACTGGATGTCAATCTGCAGAAGAATGAAAATAGACCCATATCTATCACCATACACAAAAATC
>NC_022011.1:81791302-81796917 GCF_000317375.1 Microtus ochrogaster | reverse complement strand
AATAAATTTTTTAAAAAAAAAAGACTGCTTTCAAGATCTGCGCCTTATGCCAGCCAACAAGTATTTACCCCATGGCCACTGTTTGGTGCTTTGTAATAACTCAGCCATACCCATGATATTCCCGTCAAAATTTCTTTCTTCCAAAAGCTATCTTTATTTAAACTACAGCAAACTTTGCCGGTTTCTAAGAGGCTCCCAACCCCCTTCCCCATCGCAAGACCATGAAACTGAATTCCACAAAACTAAAGACCTCCCTTGTAAGGCAGCACAAGTGTTTAACTGTAGATAACCTCAATATAAAATAGTACAAACACCTGAAAACATCTGGGGTACCTACTAAGTGAGGAGACCTTGGTGTGAACTCAGTGCACAAGGAACTGTCACTGGAAGGTCCCACATGGCCCAGGATATCTCCTGTACCTCTTGCCCTTGTCCTGAAGAGTTACACCATGAGATCCTCAGAAGAAGTTCTAAGACGTGGCACCAGAGACCTATGCATATGTGCGTATGTGTGCATATGTATGTGCGGACATGTTTTAAGTTTGCTATAAGGTGTGATGATAGAGTTCGTCTGGTCTTGAAAGTAACTCTATCAGACCAGACATCCTGCGGGAGCTAGGGGTAAACTCTAGGTAAAATAGTTGAACGACAGCAACAAAAATGGCTGAAAGACAGGGAACAGCAACTGGAGGCAGAGGGAGAAACTACATGATGCAGACACTTCTATGAATGGCATTAGAATGAGGAGCTGACCTGGTCAGCAGCTTGGTGACCATCTCAGAGAGAAACCTGCAGGCTTACCATGGAGCAATCAAGAAGATGGACATAACAACAGCTAGACAATGAGGAAGGAAACCCCAGAGAGAAGACAGACGCACAGGGAAAGTTCCAAAGAGCTGAACAATCTTCTGCCTGATCCTGGTACCAGGCACGTGCAAACTAGATTCCAAGCTACTTAGCTAAGTTAAAAAGAAATTTTCCTGTGACTCTGTAACCAGAAAAGAAAAAAAAAATAGAATATTGGTAGTCATTTAAAATTTGTGAGAAATTCCAAATCTCCATGATGCATCATTTACAATAGTCAAGCTACATTTCAAAATAATTAGAGAAAGAAACATAAAATATAAGCAGCCTCAAACAAAACAGGTGGCCCCTGGACAGCAGCCCTGAGATAATGCAGGTATTTACCTGGGCAATTGTAGAACAGGAAAGATGGCTCAGAGGTTAAGGGCAATGACTGCTCTTCCAGAGGCCCTGCATTTGGTGTTCAGCACCCCACAGTGGCTCACAATCATCTGTAACTCCAGTTCTGGGGAATCTGATGCCCTCTGCTGGCCTCCCCAGGTACCAGGTGCATAAGAGGTATTTATTCAGACACACATGCAGGCCAAACAACCATATGCATAATATAAATTTTAAAATATTAAAGTGAAATTTACAGTGGTTTCTGGGGCTCTCTTCTCATCTATAAGACAGCTGCCAGTCAGCTGTAAGAAACACAGCTAACACCTCCAGCTGCGTTGCCTTGGACGGAAGTTCTGTTTTTCAAAGCTGGTCCGAGGCCAAGCTGACAGGAACAGACTAGCTTGCTCAGCAGCCATCTCTATCCCAGCACCCTCCACCAGGTAGCAGAGATGCTCTCGGCCCAGCTGTGCTGTCTGGGGCTTCCTTCTACCCCCATTTTTCTACTTTCTGCCCTTCTGTCACCATGACAGATGTCTTTCTGCTCTATCTCCTCTTCTCCTTCTGTGGTAGCAAATGAATCCCTCAGACACACACCTCCATCTGCTTCCTGGGGAGCCTAACAAATGTAGAATTCTAAAAAACATCAATTAATGTAAAACGAGGCATGAAGAGAAAATAAATGAAAAGCACACAAAACAAAGCGGGGACCTTTATTAGGGGGACCTAAATGGTAGTTTCCCCCCACCCCATAGGCTCAGAGATCTCTATGGGAGAGAGGAAGGAGACGTCTAAGAGTCAGGGGTGGTAGATGAATTCAAGGAAACGGCGTGGAGCTGCACATACAAACTCAGAGATTGCAACAGTGTGCACCAGACCTGTCCAGACTCAAGCCAGATAAAAGTCCAGCAGGGAACGGAGAAAAAGGGCATGAAGTCCCATTCCTAACCAAGGAGCTGTTGGAACTTGATTGCCACGGGTGAGGGAAAGTCAGTTTTCCGCAGAGGAGCACCACTTGGTATATTCCATTCTCTAGAGCAAGTCCCACACCCGAGAGCTGTCGGCAAACACAAACTGAACTCCAGGGGTTTGATTGTTTTGTGGGGAGGAAGGGAGGATGTCTGTGACATTGGATAGGTAGGGAGGCGGAGGACGACCTAGGAGGAGATTGGGGAACAAAATGTAGGTGATTAAAATATATTTCATAAAATTCTCAAAGGATAAATAAAACCATTTTAAAATGGGTGTGATGCTTATAATTCCAGTGCTGGGAGGCAAACTCAAAAGAGGTGTGAGAAATTATAAAAACCAGGTGGGAGGCTCCTCATGTATACTAAGCACCTGAACAGACTCTTACCGCCACCCCCCACCAAACAGATCATAAAAACCATAAGTTTTCAAAATGGGAGGGGCCCCATTCTATGATCTCCATGCCTGTTTAATTAATAAAAGCTTGAAAACTACAAACCATAAGAGAGAAATCACAAGAAAGCGGCTGTGGGGCTGGCAAGATGGCCCAGTGGAGAAAGGACTCATCATATGACCGTGAGGACCTGAGATCGAATCCCCAGAACCCACATGAAAGCCAGACACATGGAACAAGGATTTGCAACCCTGGTGCTCCTACAAGACGGTGGGAGATGAAGAAAGGAAACCCCCTAGAAGCTGGCGAACCATCTAGCCTGCCATATACATTGGAGAGACAACACCAAGCCCCTCTCTCAGACAAAATGGGAGCTGTCCCATGACCTCCAGATGTGTGCTGTAGCACGCGCACACCTGCATTTGCACACAAATATGCACAGACGCACGCGTGTGTGCACACGCACGTACCGCCACAAGAAAGCAGCTGTGGCTACACTAGCATCATATGAGTGGCATTTCAAAGGAGAGCGTGAGCACCATAAAGAGTAACAAAAGAAGCGGTTCATCCGTGAGCACTAAAAATAAAATCCATATTGCCTAAAATAGAATGCTACAAAGCAAGCTGCAACAGAATTTATTATTAAATGGCCAAATTCACAACATTAGTTGGAGATTTTTAATACTCTTTTCTCAGTAGCTGACAGAATTAGGCAGAAAACACCAGTGGGGCTTATGCTAAGGGTCTCACAAGAAAAGAAAAAAAACCAGCGGAGACACAAAAGATCTGACCATGACCAACCACACTGTGCTGACATCCTCAGAGCGCTGCACCCAATACCTGCGGGGCTTGTGTACATGGTGCAATGACCAGGACAGAAGCAGGATGTGTTACAAACAAGCCTCGATAAATACTAAAAGATAGAAATACTACAAAATGTGTTTTTGGTAATAATTTAGCCAAATCAATAGCCATAACAAGAAGATACTTAGAAAACACAAAATATTTGGAAATAACACGTTTCTAAAGAACTCAAGGAAAAGAAGAACTCATAACCAAAGAAAGGACTCACAGAGGAAACAGGCGGCTCTGAGTGACAATGAGAATGGGCCACTGTGCACTCTGGGGACACCGCTAACGCCGGCTCAAGGAAGCCTGCAGCTTGAGGTGCTCCCAGTAGAAAAGAAGAAAGAAGAAAGGTCTGGAGGCCAGGAGGGAAATCTTTACAAATGAAAACAGAGAAATTGTTTATGAATCCAGTGCTAATAGAAGGAATGAATTTTTCCATAAGAATAGAAATCAATGGAACAGAAAATTTGAAAAAAGAAATTTGAAAAAAAATGAAACCAAGCATTGGTTCTTTGAAAGAAAGCAATAAATTTATAACTACATCCATCAAGAAAAATCTAAAAAGAAGAAACGTAAATTCCCAGAATAATTCTGATTCTCTTTAGAAATGCAGAGAACTAATAACTAAACAAATAGCTTTATGCCAACAAAGCCTAAAGCTTACGATAAAATAGGCAAATTACTTGAAAGATACAACTTACCAAAACTGGCAAACAAAGCAATTGAAAATCCTCAATAGCTCCATGTCTGTTGATAAACTGAATATGTTCTCAAAATTCTTCCCGTAAGGGAAACTCCAAGACACAGGGCTTCGTGGTGAATTCAATCAAACATTTAAAGGCAAAAATAATACTAAAATCTTATATAACTTTATCGAAAAAAGAAGCAAAGTGGAATTTCCTTGGCCCATTCTGAGGCCATGGTAAGCCTACTACCAACATTTGAAGGAGATACTTTATGAAGGGAAAACTGAAGTCAGCAGCTGTTAGCACAGGCATAACTATCTCTAGCAAATATTAGTAAGTCTAAGTTGGCATGTATAAAAGGACCACCAACCTTTCACATAAGTATTAAGTTTACCTGTAAGACTACAACCTGCAATCAATAATAAAGAAATATAATAAATAATAACGGAATAAAATTATGAAAATTAAAGTATTTTGTAATTTCAATGACTTCATGAAAAAAACTTTCAGCAAATAAAAAAATAGATTTCTACACTTAAAATGATGAAGGGTGGAAATTCCCCTAAAGTCAATGACAAGAAAAGGATGTACATCCCAAATAGGAGTTACCTTAGGCGGTGTGATAATGCAAGAAAAATAAAAGGCACAAAGGCAAAGAAAGAAAGAAATGAGAGTCTCATTACATACAGATGATATGACTGTTTGAATGGAAAAGTCATATGTTATCTCATGGGATTATATTTATTTCCTGTATGTCTGTTTAAAAGGGTTATAGAAAATTAAATTGAACTGTGTTTCCAAACTATGCCTGGCTACAGTAAGCATTAAATTAAAATACATGTAAATAAACAATCTGAGAAATATATATATATATGTATATATATATATATATTAGCCTACTAACAATATACATTTATTCACCATAGCACATAGCAGAGGCTAACTTAAAAAAAATAAGGTTATTACCAGCCAATGATGACACACACCTTTAATTCCAGCACTTGACAGGCAGAGAGTCAGGTGGATCTCTGTGAGTTCAAGGCCAGCCTGGTCTACAGAGTGAATTCCGGGACAACCAAGGTTACACAGAGAAACCCTGTCTTGAAAAAAGAAAAGAAGAAAGAAAGGAAGGAAGGAAGGAAGGAAGGAAGGAAGGAAGGAAGGAAGGAAGGAAGGAAGGAAGGAAGGAAGGACAAAAAGCAAAAATGAAAAATAAGGTTATCTTTGTTCTGAGACCCAGGCTATGACAAAACTAAGGGCCCCTAACACTGAGATGTCTGCAGACCCATTAGGCTCAGAGACAGTCCCTGCACACTTTCCCTACGAATGGTCCCTTAGACTAAATGACAGAGGCCCCTGTGAGAGATCCACCTCTCTGCCACACCACTCAGAGACGATTTGGGGTGTAATACAAATGCGGGGTTCTTGGAGTGTCTTCCCCAGATTTGCTGCAGGCAGTGGGAATGCTGGAGATATCTAACCTCATGTGATGTTTTACCACCACCACCACCACCACTACCACCACCACCACCACC
>NC_022011.1:81776767-81790952 GCF_000317375.1 Microtus ochrogaster | reverse complement strand
CCACCACCACCACCACCACCACCATCAGTAGTAGTAGTAGTAGTAGTAGTAGTAGTAGTAGTAGTAGTAGTAGTAGTAGTAGTAGTAGTAGTAGTTAGAAGCTATGAACCAGTTCCTAATGTCTAAGGGAAAACCAGTGACAAGCCTCTGGAATTACTTAAAAATCAATAAATCAGAGACTATGTCAGGCTAGGTGGCAAACTTGTCTAGAACACGATTAAACCTCACTCTCCTCTCTTTTAAGGAAAGGAGCCTGAAGAACACTCAAACTAAGCATCCCCGAGGGCATGAGCTAGAATTCATTCACAAAACCTAAACTAACAGACATGGAATATGGCATCAGCCTTATCTTCTTCTCCGTAAAAGCCCCTGAAGCCTACTGTTGTTAGGACTGGCTAATAGCTGCCCTACACTCGGAATAATAAAATGGTTACGGTCCATCAATATCGCACTGTTTTTCGCTAATACAGACAAGCTCTCCGACTGTTCTTAAGCTCCCCTAACGTGTTAGACAGGATTTAAATTCACATATCCTCCAGTTCGCAGGCTGCCATCTAGAGCATTGAGGAGCCCATACGACTCTAAGGAGCTACAGGGTTCCTGGAGATCAGTCCTGGCTGGACTCAAATGCTGCTCACAGGGACTCCATGGCCACCTTTTCCCCAGATATGTTACCACTAAGGATTTTCCAAAGCAGAAGCTTTTAAAGACTTTGATCTTCTGCAAAAACTCAGTAAACAGAATGGTAATCTTCCAGCTGAACAAACAGACCAGGGTGGACCCCTTAGCGTCTGGTCCAGTTAATGAAACACTGGTCCCCAGTGTTTCATTAAAGTAGTATCATTCAGAATATGCAAATGACACAGTAACCCTTTAACAAACAAACGAATTATGTGCGCTTCTGTGGGCAATTTGCCCGAAGTAATTAAGAATGCTAAATCAAACAAATTATCATTTTAAATGGCAAGTAAGTTCTAATTAAACATGATTTCTACACTAAAAATGAAACTACCAACTCAACAAAGGAACCTTGTGTGGATAAAAGGTGACAGACATATTCTAGGGGGAGAGTATCATGACTTTTCATCCACAAGAGTAGGGCTGGGTCTCACAATTTCCACAATGGCACCAGCTCAGAGAGCAGTTTCATGCTTCAAGTCAGTTGACTGTATCTGAGCTGCCTCAAGTGTGGATCATTTGAAAAGGCAAAGAGAATCTTCAATCATAGAATCAACCCAAATGCAGGACAATTTCATTCCAATGAACAGCTCAATCTTTGTCTACCAGTGAGAAAGGAATCTCAGCCTGGTCTTCTTAATTAGTTCCAGGACATTCAGATCTACATGGTGAGGCCTGTCTTGAAACAAAAAAAAAAAAGAAAAGAAAAGAAAAAAGAAGGCAGAAGGAAGGGAGGGAGGGAGGGAGGGAAAGAAATAAAAAAGAAAGAAAGGAAGGAAGGAAGGAGGAAAGGAAGGAAGGAAGGAAGGAAGGAAGGAAGGAAGGAAGGAAGGAAGGAAGGAAGGAAGGAAGGAAAGAAAAGGATCTCAAAGGTCACAGCCCACCAGCAATGCAGAGTCCTTTGTAAGGGGCAGGGGCCTTGAACCCATACTGAAACCACCAGAGTTGTATGATAGCTGTCAACCACACAATAAATGAGTTTGATGGATCCATCCAGTCAATAGTCATGAAAATAAACATATGATGAATCTCTCCAGTCATCCAACATGTACAAAATTCACACATAATCTACTAAAGATTACACATATGTATTTTTTATAGAGAATAATTCAACCTTAAGCATAGTGATAGTTTACGTTAAAGCTTCAGATAATCTCTAGACCAGATGTGTTCACATCTGCGCCCTGATTAGGACTTTGCTCCAGTGATGCAACAGGATTCTCACCTGACCCCATCCAGCAGCCAAACAACCAAGAAAGCCCCCAAGAGCCACCTGCTTTCTTCTCCACATGAAGCACCTCCTCTGGCTCGGCCTCCTGGGTCTTCCTAGTCTACCTTCAGCCCAGGACGCACAGATGTGTGCTGTCCCCTCCACACTCGGCTTTCTGGTCAGGCCAGATGACCCAGGGCAGGAGTCTAGGAGGAGTTGACAGCATGAAGCAGGGTGGTGGCAAGGCTGATCAGGGAGGGGCCTGAACCCCGGCTGGGGAAGCCATTCTGTCACCACTCCTGGCATCTGGGCCTAGTCACCTACCCACGCGAGATCATTTTCAAGCTGTTTCCCTAAATAGTCTGGCCTCAGAGTAACCCTGCAAACACAATTAGGATGCTGATGACAGCGGTTAGGAGTTGTGTGGAGGTTGTACACAGAGTGGAGCTGAAGCCACTGGCTGTCCTGTTGTCCTGTCTCACTCTGGAGAAGCCACACAGTGTGAACTCTGAGTGAAGACAAGAGCAAGTCATTTGGGAGATTCGAGAGACAGGGAGGGCACGGTGCGTTTCCACTGCCCTGTGCCCTTTGCTCCTGGTTGTTCCCAGAATGAGATGTAGCCAGGCATTCTCTCATCAAGCCGCCACTGACATTTTATACCGCATGCCAGGCACAACAGAAAGACCCCCTTCTGCTACAGCATCTCTGCCTTCTGTTGCTTATATTCACGGGAGTGGAACTAAGCAAAACAAACAAGCAATTCCTAAACGATGTGCTGTGGTAGAATGGGAGCACCTAGGAGGAGCACAGAGCCTGCCTGGAGTGGCATGGTTAAGGGAGGGGGCACAGCAAGCTGCTTGTGGTCTGTGACCCTTGTGTCTGCTCCTTTGACCCAGCAAAAGAATTATCCATTCACGGAAGGGAATATTTATCACATGTTAGAGTAGACGGTCCAAGAGTGTAGGCCATCTCCCCCCAGCTCTGCCCTGAGCTGTGCAGGATCAGCAACTATTTACCAAATACGAACTTGGATTTTTTCTTGGAACTTATTTTAAGCAGGTTCTTAGAAGGCAAGGAATATAAAGATCCTCCAATAATCCATCCCTCTAGAGTTCACAAATAAGAATGTTCTTTAAAGATACTTATAAGCACATGGAGAGATACGGTGGAGTATAGCCAGTCAGTCGGTGGAATAGTGCTCAGTTACACACACACACACACACACACACACACACACACACACACACACACACGGGGGGGGGGGGGGGGGGGGGGGGGGCGGGGGGGGGGGGGGGGGGGGGGGGGCGGGGGGCGGGGCAGGCCATGCTATTGTAGAAGGGGCATCAGCACAGTTGCTGCAAAGAAGACTACAGATTTGCAAGAACTCCCACCTGCTGATTTTGGATTCCCTGTCTTCTCCATCTCTCCCTCCAAGTTCCCTGCCATCCTAAGAGCAGTTACTAAGGACTGTAGGAGGGACGCCATGGGACTAGAACTTAAGGGGTCTGCAGTGTCCCCAGGGGTGGGTGATGGAAAGCTATAGAGTCCAGCATTGGTCGAGTGGGAACAAGGCTATGCGTGGAGTCAGTGCTGCAGAGCTATACGTATTTACGAAAGCTCCCATAAATATCTTGCCCATTTTCAATTTACTTGGGAGTAGACAAAGTTTCAGAAACATTTCGTATTCCCTCCCTGTCTGCCAAATTCATCCCATTGCCACCAAGGAACCAGCTGCTGTCCCAGCGATGTCATGTCAGGGTGTCTTAGTCCAAACAGCTCTAAGCAATCTGCATGCCACATTCTATCGCCGTCCTGCTGGTTGGCAAACATCATGCATTAATTATAAAGAGAACTAACCTGGGCTTGGTTTGCATTTTAACCCTGCCCACTTCAAAATGACTGACAGTATTCAAAACAGCTCACGCAGGGCCATTCCCTAAGCTATCAGCCATCTTATTAAGTGTCCCAACCGTGGTTCCTTCCAAGTGTAAGAGAGGGTGACTGCCCTGTCATGTGTTTACCCGCGGATTATTGCAAAATCCTCGCTGCTCAACTAGAATCCTATAGATCCAAAAGGCTGTCAACCTTCCTACTGGTGTATAACTCAAAACAGCTCCAACTTGGCCGGGATTCACCACAGGGTCCCTACTGCACACGTCATTTAACACAGTCTTCAGGGATAATTCCCACAATGCTTTGTGACAAAATCATTGGGATTTGTATTTCCTTTAGACAATTTGTAAGCTTGTCACAATTTTCTTTCCTTCCTCCTAGGAAGAAGACAAGTTTAAGACTGAGTATGTGGCTCAGCTGGTAGAGTCCTCGCCTGGCATGCTGAAGCCCTGGGTTCAACCCTCAGCACTGTGTACACCACTGTCACGGTGCATGCCTGCAATCTCAGCACTGCATACACCCGCTGTCACAGTACATGCATGCAATCTTAGCACTGCAAACACCTGCCGTCATGGTGCATGCCTGCAATCACAGCACTGCATACACCCGCTGTTTGGTGCATGCCTACAATCTCAGCAATTTGGAGAGACCATGAGACAGAAAGATAAGAAGATCAAAGGTTTCCCTTGGCTACACAGCATGACAAAGATGCATAAGAGTATATCTAAAGTGAATATATAAATATATTAGTGAATAAATAAGCAAATAAAAATAATGTTTTTCAAACAACAATAAGGTAGGAAAGGAAGGCAGAAGAAGGGGAGGAGGGAAGAGGGAAGAGAGAGCAGGAAGAAAAGCTGTATTAGCACTTAGTAAATTCTCAAAGATGCCAATTTATTAAAAGCTAGCACCAGGATCTGAACATGTTTCGCCTGGATGTTTGCTTGGTCTTGCACACCGAAAGCAAAGCTTATTAGCAACCAAATATTTTCTACCTCAAAGTTATATTAAATGTATACTTTCATCTTTGGATGGCTTAAAATATGCATGCTATTGGAAGGAACTAAAATATATATGTAAAAAATACCAAAGCCCTCGGGTCTCCATCTATGAAATAAAATGTAGGAAGCAAGCACTGCATGTCAAACATCTGAAAGAGTCCTGAGGGAAGGCTCTCCTGCCAGCCACACGTCAATGGGACACACTGTGGCCGAGCTTTCTAATTGTGTGGTTTTTTTTTTGTCCGATTGGATTTTGGTTTGGGGGACTTATATTGTTTTATACAGTTAGCCAGCTTCCCGCTGCATAACTTTCTGATCGCTAGAGATCATCAAAGGCAACCTTGGTGATAAAGGTCGTTGACTCACTGTGGGATGAGAAACAAAGAAGATGAAGGAGCCAAGGTGGTGAGCATCACCACAAACAGCCAAGGTTGTCTTTCCAGAAGAGGCCCAAGATGTAGCCTGTGCGTCTGTGTTCACCGAGAGCTTCATGCCCAGGCCCAGCCCTGCAATGGGTATCTGGAGGTCATCTGAGATCTCAGAGATTAACCCTGAGCCGGCTCCAAGGTCTCAGGGGTTCAGTTTAGGACACTGAGAGGAAACTCGCAGGTCAAGGCCATTCTGTCCCTGGGGTTTGGTACTGCTCCCAGCCTCGCTGGCGTGGTGCTGACAGGGCACGGAGACTTGCCTGGTATTGTCTTCTTAGCCAGCCTGCTGCATTTGGCCTACACTGGAGTATGCATCCATCAAATGTATTTGACCACAAAGATTAAGTATACACAAGGCAAAACACAAATACTTGTGGGAGTGTCATATATCAATCTGTTGATTTCATTGGTTAAGTAATAAACAAACTGCTTGGGCTCATAGCTTAGAACATAGGTGGGTGGAGTAAACAAAACAAAATGCTGGGAAAAAGAAAAAGTGAGCTCAGACTCCACAGCTCTGCTCTCGGGAGCAGATGCCTCAAAGAGACGTCATGCTCCCCGCTCCTGAAAAGATACACTCCCGGTAAGACCGGTGCTCACTAAGACCGGTGCTCACAGATTATTAGAGATGGGTTAATCAAAATATCAAAATTAGCCAGTAAGGGCTAGAGCTAAAGGGCCAAGCGGTGATTAAATAAACACAGTGTCCATGTAATTATTTCGGGTAGAGCTAGCCATGTGGGCGGCCGGGTGCCGGGACGCAGCCCGCCGCTCCTATTTCTACAAATACTACATTGACACTGTTTCGAAAAACCTTACAATTTAATGCCCACAACAACAGCAGTAGTCTGAGATGAAGCTAGCCCATCCTGTGGGCTAGGGGATAGCTCAGTTGAGAGAAGTACTTGACTTGTAAGCACAGCTTACTGCGTCCCAGCCTCTTCAACGCTCAGTGTGAACATTACTCCTTCATGAGCTGAGCCTGCCTGGAAGGGATTTCTCTCCCACTGCTTGAAGCTTGAATGGCGCCCAATACGGAACCCACCAATCACTGAATGTTAGTATGATCGCATCGCTTTATAATGTTTTACACATATCTGCTAGATAACATATTCTAGCCTCCAGAGGAAAATGTAGCAGTGCCTGTAAATGAAAACATGATCTCTGTGGGTTCGAGGCCAGCCTGATCTACCTACAAAGTGAGCTCAAAGACAGCCGGGGCTGTTACACAGATACACCCTGTCTCAAAAAATCAAAAACAAACAAACAGAAAGAAAAAGAACAAAGAAAAGAAAGTATGACCGAAAAAATAAGGGACAATAAAAATAAAGTGTAAGTGGAGAATCATGTAGTTGCAGGAAACTACAACTTTTCAAGTCACTAAATTACCTTCACACTATACAAAGTGTACATTCAGGCATGAGCATGTCTGTGTGTATGTGTGTGTGTGTGCGCGCACGTGTGTGTGTGTGTGTGTGTGTGTGTGTGTATGTATCCAGCCAACACGTGGACTGGATGTTTGCTGTGAGACGTGTGTGTGTGTGTGTGTGTGTGTGTGTGTGTGTGTGTGTGTGCATTCAGCCAACATGTGGGCTGGATGTCTGCTGTGAGAACTCTGAGTGTGTGTGTGTGTGTGTGTGTGTGTGTGTGTGTGTGTGCATTCAGCCAACATGTGGACTGGATGTCTGCTGTGAGAATTGCTTCCTCATTAATAATGGAACTCTAAGTGGCATTTAGGAGATGGCAATAACCGTTCCACAATCATGCAATCACTCAGGAGTAATCAGAACATGGCAGGATCCAGCAGTAAACAGGGCCGATTCTTGTCAAATGCCATCTATATCAGGACTTCTTCAAAATGGAGATCATGAGGCTAAATTGTGGTCATTAGTTTTTTGGGATCAATGGCTGTCACCAGCTCAGGCCTGGAGTTACATTCTCACTTTTACATACATGCAAATTTTTCTGAGGAAGGATCGACTTCTTTATCAGAATCCCAGGGGAGCCACTTAAAGCTTTATCTTATCACATCTCCCCAAACCCTCCTCCAGAATTCTGTCAGGGTCCAACTTGGAACTACTGATAGAGAAACCATGGCTGGTCATCCTGGGATCTGTGAATCTGGGCTGCCACCAAAGGTACCATGTGGATCTGAGCAGCCTGCTCTGCCATCCATGGCCACGGTGATGTCCGGGCCCAAGCTGCTGCTGAGGGCCATGTCTGGGTCCATGCCCTACTGAAGATGGGTTCTGTGTTGATGTCCATGGCTCCTGTTACCACCAAAAGTCGTGCAGATGCCTGGAGTCTGGGTGGACACCTGAGGCCATGTGCCACTGGGGCCACACAGATCTGAGGTGCCTGTGCTGCCACCTGGGGCCATGGTGACATCCAGGCCTGAGCTGCAACTGAGGGCCATGTCTGGGTCTGTGGCCCTGCCACAGCCAGGGTCTGTGTTGATGTCCATGACCCTGACACAGGAGAGCTGGTCTTGCCCCTCATTAGGAAAGTTGAGCCCCACACTTGGGAAAGCTGGCCCCACTGCTCACTATAGGCATGGAAGAGCTGGCTCTGCCCATCGCCTGAGGGCGTGGCTCCAGTGGCCCAAACTGACCGCCTCAGCTACCACCCAAACACGCGTCTTTGAGTTGGCCCACCCCAACATTTGCTCCATTTCTGACCTGCTGTGGTCCCACAGAACCTTAGCTGTAGGAGCTCCATGGCTCGGGGAAAAAGCAAGATATTCTAGATGAGTTTCAATGAGGGTTCAGTATTGATGCTGTACCAGAAGTCAGAGGCTTTAAACCTGACCAACAATCCATTACACAATAAGCATTTGCAAGTAAAGCTGTTTGGACAGGGGGGTCTACTGCATGACACACAGCAGCTCCCAGTGCCACCAAGACCAAGGAAGAGGTGATGGAAACATGGGAAAGACGGAGGAGCAAAGTGGTTTAAGGGGGTGTGTTGTTTGTTTTTGTGTTGCTTTTTGCTGTTTGTTTTATTTTGTGAGGGTTTTGGGGGGTGTTTATTTTCATATTTTTGGAGAGGGATGCTATAAGGATGGAGGTGGACATGGAGGGACTGGGAAATGAGTGGGAGTGGGGGCATGATGGGAAATTCCCAAAGAGTCAATAAAATAATATGTTAAAAAAAGAACTTCTAGACACTCATTTGTAAAGGGGATTTTCTGAATGATCCCTAAGATAAAATAAGCCTAAGACTTCTCCAGACAGTTTCTGTAAGAAATGTAAAGAAAAAGAAGAAGAGGACATGGGGGGGGGGGGAAGGAGAAGAGAAGGAGGGGGAAGAGAGAGGGAGAGGAGAGGGAAGCTACCACCTCATTTGCGCTTTTCCGGTAGTTTTATTTTTTTTCTTATAAAAGAATGGTACTATTCATCTTGGTTAAAATTGATATCAAAGGATTCATAATAACTTACTTCATAAATATTAACTGTGCTTTGCCATGTGATAGTCACTAGACATGGCCTTTTCCCTCAGTCTTGGTTCTAAGAGTCAGTCTTTTCTCTGATTGGTTCAATCCAATGCTGAAGATAGTTCTAGAAGGGAGATGGTCAAAGTGCCCAAAACTGAGAGAAAGACACGGGGAACCAAAGAACAAACGGTTCATCACTGGGAGTGTGGGAGAGGGATCACGAGGCTGCTAGTAACCAGGTGGGCTTAGCTGGCCTGCCCTGTGAAGTGGGCATCTCCTCATTCCTCTGCCTTTTAGATCTACGTGATCAGTGAGGAGAGCAGCTTTCTCCTATATAAGGTTGTTAAGTACTGCGAGACAGCTGAGAACCCCAGAGACAGCTCTCACAGGAGCAGATCCACCCACAAACCCAAGGAGGGGAGACACAGATGCTTAATGACCAACTTAGACCCAAGGTTCTCCCTCCTCACGTTCAAAGTTTCAGTGGAGGAAGGAAGGCTTTATAAAGGTCTGAGTTAGAGATGGACCACAAGGCAGAGTATCAGAGAAAACAGGCTTCTGGCAAGTGAGGAGATGGGAAATGAGCCGTTGAACATTTCATCGTTTCTTGATCCACTAATTGTCCCCTTAATGGTATATTCATTATTTCATATGTATGTGACTTAATGGTATATTCAGTATTTAATATGTATATGACTTAGCATATAAGTTAGACAGTCACTTGGACCCTTTGCCCATATTATATTTTATCTCATTTGTACAATGGTATACACTAACTAAATAGTCAATAAATAGTCTATGAATTAATAAATGAGGTTTTCTCCCTGGAGCTTGGGATGATGATAAAGCAGTACCTCGCAAACAAAGCATGTTCTTCTAATTCACCATACGCAGTATCTGTTGTGTAAATGAGCGCCTCGGTGCATCACCAACCATGCAGGAGGCATGGGGGTCTTAGCAGAAGGAGCCACTTTCTGATTGGTGCATGGAGACCTTGGGGAGGGTGGAAGACAATCTTATTTTACCTCTATGTCTGGAAAAACGAATCTGTATTTCTTACAAGAAAGAGAGAGGGGGAGCTGGAGAGATGGCTCAGTGGTTAAGAGCATTGCCTGCTCTTCCCAAGGTCCTGAGTTCAATTCCCAGCAACCACATGGTGGCTCACGACCAGCTATAATGAAGTCTGGTGCCCTCTTCTGGCCTGTAGGCACATACACAGACAGAATATTGTATACATAATAAATAAATATTTTAAAAAAAAGAAAGAGAGAGAAGATACATATGAACGGATCTGATTTGCTTTGATATATCATTCATGAAATCTCTCCTCCTCCTCTCCCACCACTAGGTTTGGCATACGGTGCATATACAGCCGTTCTTTAGATAAGTTTACACATTTGTGAATTAAATGCCTAGGGAGAAGAAGGTATCCGTGGAAGACAATACCTTCCAATTATAATTTAAAGACATAGAAAATCTTCTGAAATAACTTCCAGATCAACAGATACTATGATAATACATATAAAACATATACATAAAATATGGTAGAAAGTTAAACATTGGCCTCATCATCACCAACATATTTAGACAGGTTTTTTTTTTAAAATCAATGTGTTTATTTTCTTATTTATTGGTTTTGATTTAACAGGAATTGAACTCGGGGCTCACATCCACTAGAACCCTACCCCTGAGCTACCCCAGCTCAGATACCATTCAGTTTATTTAAGACATCATCTTTATAGCAACATGAAGTTCTCTAGACTCTCCTTTCCCTTTGGCCATAACCCGAATAGCTAAGAGAGGGCTCATACTGTATTTACCTTGCTTCGTTTGCTTTAAGTCACTCACTTCAGGGTAAAAACTTGCAGATAAACAAGAGAAATACAGAGGCACAGTTCACCCCACTTCCTAGTACGTCTTAGCAGACTCCATCATTTCGATGACCTTGGTCTTGGAAAGTGTTCAAAGGCCGAAAGGGAGGACAGCTTTTGCTTTGTTTCAGTGAGACCGAATAATCTTGCTTAAAACAGGTTAGCCTTGAACTCGCTGGAGAGCCCTTGCTCTCCAGCCTCCTGCCTCAGCCTCCTAAATGCCTGAATTAGAGATACGCACCATAACGTTCAGTTTAGGAAGAAACTATTTGGGCACGCTGGGCACTGAACCCAGGGGCTTGTGCATGCTAGGCAAGATTTCTACCATGGCACCAACTCCTGGCCCTCCTTTTACCTTTTATTTTCAGATAGCATCTTGCCAAGTTCAGTCAGGCCTTGAACTTGTGATCCTCCTGTCTCAGCCCCCCAGGCCTGTGGCTCAGGTCTAGCTGTGAAACACTTTGAAGATGTTGTTCCTCATCATGACGAGACAGGAGCAAAGCGGCTTCATCTCACAGCAAACCAGAGTGAAGACCTTCAGAAGGACACTCTTTCTTTCTTTCTTTCTTTCTTTCTTTCTTTCTTTCTTTCTTTCTTTCTTTCTTTCTTTCTTTCTTTCTTTCTTTACTGAGACATGGTCTCACTATGCAGCCTTGGCTGGCCTGGAGCTCACTTTGTACACTAGGCTGGCCTTGAACTCATAAAGATCCACCTGCCTCTGACTCAGGAGTGACCAGCCTTAAAGAACATTTCTTGTATGAACTGATAGGTTGTGGGAAAGAACTATTTAAACAAAAAAAGCAACTTTTTGGGGTAAATAGATATTCTTTTCTTAAATATCTTGACTTCTCACCCCAGGATCACATGGGAATATGATCAGCCCAGGGGTCACTGAATGTCTGTTAATTTAACTCAATGCTGAAACTCCCATCTTGGGCTGGCAAAATAGATCAAGTATTTGCCTTGTAAGTGTGAGGGCCTTAGTTTGAGCACCAGAATCTGTGTCAAAACTGGCATTGTGATACACACTTGTGATCCGAGAGTTGGAGAGGGAGAGATGGGCAGGTCCCTGGGGCTCACTGATCTGCCTGCTCAGCCTCCTTAGCAAGTTCCCGGCTCTGTCTCACTGCGCAGGATTTAATCTCATTGTTCACGCTTAACTTTTGTATGCTCTTAAAATCATTCAAATTGTAAGCCAATGCGTCTACATCAAAAGGCTAGAAATGGCAGAGGGGGCAGTTTTTGTAAATCAAATAAAAGGGGGAGGGCGGAGGAGGTAGACCTGGAAAGGGAACTGAGCCTGAATCCTCTTGGCTACTAAGCCATCTTTCCAGTCCATGTCTTTATTTTCTTATAAAATAGGATTATAAGTGGAACTGTCAGGAGCATCAGATGAGACAGTGGGTACATGATGTCTGTTTAGCAGAATGCAAGCCCTTAGCGAGCATTATATATATTCCTATTTTTTATTACTTCACAAGGCCGTCTTAAGGAATCAACAAAACTGTGTGCACAAACACACACCCCCCAAACTGCACTTGGCACATATACATGCTAATGCTGGTGTTCTATAAGGACATGACTTAATACTCAATGTGAGCCATCTTCCTTACACACCCCAGGCAATTTTCTGGAATGACTGTCCTGTTGGCCACACACTTTGATGTGCCATTACATCATACATACATACCTAAGTGTCTCTCGGCATACACAAGATACTCATCGATCTCTCATCAGAATAAACTCTGAAAGGGCCTCCCAGTTGCCAAAGCTCACAAGGAGCAGAAATCAGCATTGGATACTCAGCTCTGCAGTAAGAGTCCTGTGTACGTGACTACACTGAGGTGTTTGTCTGAGCTGTGAAAAGCAGGAAAGGGTCAGAGTACGAGACACCAGCCACGGGCTGCTTCTAGTCCTGCTTGTATATTCTAGCTTTACCTGGATGGGCAGTGTGCCGAAAGCAAATTTATCGCCAATGCCATCCAAATAATTACAGGCTGACTGGTCCTGGCCCCCGTGTCCCAGCCTCAAGTCTTTCATATGACTCATCGGTTCAGCCGGAAAGCAGGAAGTGCTCCATTTGAAGGAGGAAGTCACAAGGATGCCACGCCCCGGGACAATACTCTTCTTACCTAAGTGGTGTTATTATTATTCCCGTCTGTCAGGGAACACCCAAGCAGAACACATTTAGTCACGTCATGAGAAAGGAAGGTGTCCTGTGGGACAGCCAAGAAGCTTGCACTGGCCCACCCGCTGACCCCTGGTGGTCTCAAGGCGCAACCGCTAACCCGACAGCACCCGGTCAGCTTATCTTGGCGGCCCTTTATTTCCTTAGATGAGTGTAGGCAGTGTGGGTGTGTCTTGTATGTATTGATGCAGACGTGCAAGCCCATACACGAGAAGATTCTTGGCACTCAGAAGGAAGTGACTGTGAAGATCTTCATTGCCAGGGCTGCCATCTTTTAATAAACTAGCATTCTCAAATAGAAGCCTAAATCTATATCAAGATATGACATCTTTTATGGAGTAAAAATACATTTGCAATTCAAATGGTGAGGCGTTACCTCATCTACACTTTCCGGATCTAGAAGGTTGTCCAGATGTGGGTGGGATGGGGTGGGGTTTGGAAAGCCACGTTCAAGCTCACCTATGAAGCCTTAGATCCACAGCCCAGCTGGGACCCTTGGAGAAATGAAATACTACCTAACCTTTGCTCTCTCACCCTCTCTCCAGCACTGCCACTGGAAATCTGACTTCCGACCTGGAAGTACAAATGATTAAGAGGTTTTTTACTTTATTTGAAAACTGTGTGTTTGGCAGTTAATAATCATATTTTTTGTATATCGCTGAGATATGAGGTTTTCTTATCACAAATATCGGGCATGAATTCTCATGATTTATATTTAGAAAACATTCAAATTCATATCAGTTGATGGCCAAGCATAGTGGCAGAAATCTGTAATCTCGGCACTTGGGAAGTAGGAGGCAACAAGATCACAAGTTCAAGACCAGCCTCACTAGGTAACAAGTTAAAGGCAAGCAAAGCAGTGTGAAACCCTGTCTCCAAGATAATAACACTATCAACTTCTGTATATATAAAATTCTTATAATTTACAGAATCCTTTCACTTTACTGAAGATCCATGTGCTAGAGACTCAGACAGGCTTGAAGAAACACAGCAGCATACTTCAGACCATCACAGAGGCAGGAAGCAGTAGGGTCCTATGGTGGCCCATGCCCATCTACCAGCTAGGCCATCTGGCAGCTTTTTCCTAGAAACTGATCTCTCTATTCGTGAAAGACCTTGCATGTTACAGGATACATGCGCAGGGCAGTGGACATTTAGAAATAGTGCCTCCTGAAGATATACATCACTTCACCAAGACGCCACTTACCCAGCAATCACTTTACACACATCTACTTGACACAAACATAAGTAAGATCCGCAAAGAAGTCTTCGAGACACCAAGACAAGGGTGGCATTTGCCTTGCATGTTCCAGCTAGGAGACGCCACTGCTATGACCAGACAGAACTCCTTAGTGTTTATTTATTTTGTTCAGACAACACGTTAGAAAGCTGAGCCATGGTATTCAGCCTTTGCCTGAGAAACACTAGGGGAGGGACCAAAGGGCAGAGAGAGAGAGAGAGAGAGAGAGAGAGAGAGAGAGAG
>NC_022011.1:81763752-81776667 GCF_000317375.1 Microtus ochrogaster | reverse complement strand
GAGAGAGAGAGAGAGAGAGAGAGAGAGAGAGAGAGAGAGAGAGAGAGACGATGCCCAAGAGAAAAAGGAAAACTAGAGAAGTCTGTCCCAGCTGGTGCCATTTCCCAGAGGGTAAAATTTAAAGTAATTTCTAAATACGTCTTCTGAAAGCGTTTTAATGTTTAAAGGAAGGCTATTTCCTGTATAATGATAATGACCAATTTTTTGAAGCTGGAGAGACAGATCAGCAGTTGAGAGCTCTTGCAGAGGATTCGGGTTTGATTCCCAGCACCCATGTCATGACTCACGAACACCAGAACTCAAGGTCCAAGAGATCTGACACCAGGCACACATGTGATGCACATACATCATACACAGGTGTAGACAAAACATTTATATGCACAAAATAAAAACAATATTTTAAAAATAGCAATAATAGAGTCCCCAGAGGGTTTTAAAGTTGTGTGGGACTGAGTCTCAGTCTCTCTTTCTCTCTCTCTCTCTCTCTCTCTCTCTCTCTCTCTCTCTCTCTCCCTCTCCCTCTCCCTCTCCCTCTCCCTCTCCCTCTCCCCCCTTCTATTCCTTCCCTCTTCTTTCATCTCAACAATAAGCATACTTACCTACTAGAGCACGATTTTGTGTTGCAGGCCTTCCAGAACTTTCCTAGCAGAGTTCCCCAGCTCTTTTCTGTTGTTCACCAGAACTGTGTTCCACCACAGTTACAAACAGACTCCAAACCAAGTTCTTAACTAAGAGGAGGGTTCCTCCTTAATCTTCCTATTTGACAGCCTTTCTTAGCTCCTCTTCAAGCTGTACCTTCTCGTAGAGTTTTCTGATGTTCTACACATGACTATATCCTAACTTTCTAGATAGTACACGGAGCATCCAGCAATGCGGAGATGAACATGTCAGGTCTCAGTGCCTGGAGCTCTTTAGTTTCAACCCTCTCAGATGGTTCCCAAGATCCTTCCCGACCAGCAGAGAATGGGAGTCCATGTCCTGTGCGGGCAAACCATTGATCTAGCCAAGAAAAACAGCACACGGCATAATTCTAGAATGGTTTTATTTTTCCCTTTGGCTTCTCCCAAATAGATAAGGCTGAATTACTGCTGGGAACTGCATTTTGCAGCCAACAAATTGGGATCCAGCAACCAACTAATTTGGGACCAGCTTCCAGAAGTAGCAACTCCTCAATAGCAAACGGATAAAAATAACATTAAATGGATAAGTTAATTTCCAGGGCGAGTGTTAGACAACAAAATGACTTTCCAAAAGCTTGGCAGTACGTCCTTTGGGAGGCCTAACCGGAACACAGGTCACCAGACAGAGATTAGCAGAAGTGAGTGAAGGAAGGGAGTCAGAGGACTCCACGAAACAAGCCAGGTCCTGCCGTGGAGCTGGGTCCATTCGGCAGTGACCCGGTGGGTTCTCACTTCAAGTTCCTCCAGCCGGTCACACAAAATATCATCTAAGTGAAGACTTAGGTGTGCAGCAAAAGGGGTCTGTTTCTCAAATTTCAAAGGGTTCCCATGAATTTGTGAACTGTGGCTGTCATCCATAAGACTACCTAACAAAGGGGGTAAGTCTGCCATTCATAGATGGAAACGAAATAGCAACCACTGAAGAAATGGTGTTTTGTAAATGTTCAACTTCTTAAGCTAATTAAAAGTTAAATTTTATTAAAGACTTAGCTAAGATTAGAGTCTCGGGGAAACACAAAGCAATATGGCAACACAAACCTTTTCTCCTCAAAAGTTTTTTTGGAGTTTTTTTTGTTGTTAACATTTTTCAGAGTTTTAAATTACCTATGTTGAAGAACTGACAAACAAGTTAACTCACAAATTGCTGGAAAGAGTGTAAATTGATGGAGGCTTGGTAGAAAATAATAATAATCAACTATCAACAGGACAGTGGTTCTCAATCTTCCTAACACTGGAATTAAATTTCATATAATTTCTCATGTTGTGCTGACCACCAACCATAAAATTATTTTGTTGTTACTTCGTAAGTGTAAATTTGCTACTGTTATGAATCATCATGTAAATATCCTATATGCAACCCCAAGGGGGGTCACCGTCTACAGGTTGAGAGCCACTGCGATAGAATAGGTTGAATAAATTATAGTAGTCTAGTCAATAGAAATGTAGCTCTATAGGTGTTCCTATCTCTAGCTCCCAAGCATCCGAAGTGTGTATGTGAAGGTTATTCCAATACTCTCCTCTGGAGAAAGGAATCAGGAGCAAGAATAAGGAAGGAAAGGCAGGAACCGACTTTCATCTCAAGCATTTCTGAACCCAGGGCTGACTGAGCATATAAAACCTTCATGGCTTCCTGGAGGCCCGCACAAGAGAACCCCAGGCACACGGGCTGCTCTTCCGATGCCAGCGTCTTGAAATCTTTCCGAATTCTCATTTTGAACATCTACAAATAAGTGGAACTCAGTGACGCTGTGGATAAGTGGACAAAGAAATCCACACAAATGTGGCCCACGCTTTGCTGCTGTCATCCCTTCCACGCAGAGACCTCACAGCGTCCCACAAGACCAGAATTCTGGTGAACTCATGAAGCACGCTTTGGAGCAAGAACAAGGTAAGCATATGATCACTTTGATGAGCAAACCTGGATGTGCCAGATCCCCAGAGGCTCCATTTTCTACTCTAACCTGGACCGGCTTTGAACTCAGGAGGACGACAACAATGTTGGCGAAGGAACCCTATGGCATTCTTCCTTATACAGCTTCCACCCACTAGCAACCATTTACACTTAAGATAACGGCATAAAGATAAGGGGAAGATGAGCAATAGGAGAGGATTCTTTTCCTTCCAGTCCTTCCTCACTCATCAGTAAATTGAATAAAGTGTTAGCGGAATACACAAGCCTTGAGACATGAAATAGAAACAGCTTGGCTCCGTCTGACGTACGGTTCCCTCTATCCTGATAAGAACAAAATGCATATGCATGCACAGCTAAGAAACATAAATGGTAATTTCAGGGGTTCTGCTTACAAGTTCTTCCATCTGCATTTTAACTGGCTTTGCATCACAGAACGAGAGATGGTAAATTTATGCTAATAATTTCATTTCTTTACTTTTCTTCACTTAGAATAATATGAAATAGCAGATAAGAACAAAATGAGGGGTTGAGGTACAGAACGCAGAGTAAAGGAAACAGCTTATTTTACTCCCATTAATGACATTTTATTCACTCTGGGGAGAACAAAGAACCCTCACACATTTATTTTGCACTATGGGCAATATATTATGCAACTGGCCTTGTCTGTATGATTTGAATTTTGTGCGCATGCATCCTACCATTGTTTGTTTAAAAAAAAAAAGCAGGATTCTTTTAACAAGTACTGTCTTACTCCTTTTCCTAATAAGCTCTATGTTATCCCTTCATCCAAATCTGTTTTAGATCCGTTTCTTCAAAATAAGAACATAACAGTTATAACAGCAAGATCTAGGGAACTGTAGCATTAAAAGGAGGCGCCCGATGAAGACTGATTCAATAAACAAAGGCTGTCCGTCATGCTATTATCCCTGTCCCTTTTCCTTCTGTGGGCACCTATTCTCCCTGATTTACAGCGAAGGAACCATAGTGAGCGCCATGAAATTAAGCAAGAAGAGTATGCCAGAGTCGAAAACCCTGATTCAATTTTATGAACTCAACTAATGACAGCTCCATCGCCACCATAAATATTTATTCTCCAAAGGGCCATGGCTACAAGGTCATCTACAACATAAGGGCCGCCTGCCTCTGACTGGGCCATATACATCAACCCTGGAAATACAGACAGTCTGGACGAGTTGTTTACAGGCCTAATATCACAGAAAATTAATGCAAAAAGGATTTCTCATGGCACATTACTAACATGATGTCACAGCTCCAATGGCCAATTCTGTGAAGACCAAAAGAAGGTTTTATATTTACTTTTTTAAATATTACTGAACACCAATTCTTGAAAGCCACGAGTTAAAATTAATTATTCACAATGACTCTGTGCCTGCTTGATTCAAAATTTTCTGTTTGCAATGTAGTCACATTTTGCAATAACGTTCTCAGATTTGGTGTTGATGAGATATGTAGGTTTTCGTGAAAGGGTTTAGTAAAAACAGTCAACCAAACAGAGTGATAAATTACAACCTTGCAAATATGTTAGGGTCAATTTATATCAAAATTATGGTCTTAAGATGTCCCTAAGCTTTATTTTTTCAAGTTAGGTTGTTTTCTTTCCAATATTCTGAGAATATTCATGCACATTGTAATTCTGCCCAGTGGTCAGTTAAAGACAATTCAGCAGAAGCCAGGCACAGGGCTGCCCAGTGGTCAGTTAAAGACAATTCAGCAGAAGCCGGGCCCAGGGCTGCTCTGGGGAGGGCGTGCTGTGGTGGAGTCATGGAGGGCACTGGTTTTCTTGCATGACTTGTTATACATTTAAATATTTTTTATCAGAGGCCCGCCCTGATTGATCTTAACAAGTTTTTGATACGACCACAAGAACTCTTGGTCTGGGAAGAAGACGCAGTGGTCTTTGCTGCATGAACGTGAAGAGCTGAGCTCAGGTCCCAGCACTTATGTAAAAAGTCAGTGCCGCAGTGGGCATTGTATTTCCGGCACTGCGGACTCAGTAGGGACGGTCTCTGGACTAGCAGGCCAGCCAGTGAGCCAAATCTACAAGCCCCAGGTTCAGTGAGAGACCTGTCTCACAAATTAAGATGGAGAACAATGGAAGAGATACCAACATAGAACTCTGGCCTATAAATGTGCATGTACACCTGTGCACACAGGTACACACACAAATATTGCACGCACACACACAAATAAGTAGAGAAAGGATAGACAGACAGACAATAAAAACAAAAGTTCTTGCTTTGAATGATGTGTGGGTTGTGACTAATTTCCTTTTTTTTCTTTCTTTTCCTTTTTTGTGCATGTGTCTGTGTGTGTGTTTGTGCTGTATGTGAGCATATGCATGTAGGTACATGTACCTATACATACATGTGCAAAGGTCAATGTTACATGTCTTCCATAATCACCCTCCACCTTAGTTTTTGAGATGGGGTATCTTCCTGAACCTGGAGCTCAATTAGGAGACAAAAGGACCAAGAAACCATCGTGTCTACGGTGCTGTAGCTATAGGTGCACTTGCAGCCACACCCACTCTTACTGGATGCTCTCTGTCTCTGTCTCCCACGGTGTTGAAATAAGAGCGGCAGGGCTGCGTCCCCCTGCGTCCCCAGCACCCTGCCGCCCGCATGGCTAGCTTAGCTTATGTCCCAAAAATAATTACACGGAAACTGTATTCTTTTAAACACTGCCTGACCCATTAGTTTCAGCCTCTTATTGGCTAGCTCTTACATATTAATCTAACCCATTTCTATTAATCTGTGCAGCCCACAAGCTGGCTTACCAGGAATGATCTTAACCTGCATCTGCCTGGAGCAGGAGAATCATGGCGACTCACTGACTCAGCTTCTTTCTCCCAGCATCCTGTTCTGTTTTCTCTGCCTACCTAAGGGTTGGCCTATGAAATGGGCCTAGGCAGTTTCTTTATTAATAAGAAATCATTCCCACATCACCACGGTGCCACGGTCATAAACACACTTGCAGCCTGGCTATAGGTGCACTTGCAGCCACACCCACCCTTACTTGGTTGCTAGGGATTCAGGCCTGTGCAGCAAATGCTCTGTCCCACTGCACATCCTCCTGTCACCGAGGCTGACTTCTTCAAGCGTCATTGTCTCAAGTTGCCTAGTCAGCCCGATTGGCATCATTGACTGGAAAGCTTGGTGGGAGGTGCAGATGTGGGGATACAAAACCTCATGTCATGAAAACATCTTCTCGGGGATCCTTCTGGAACTGGGTGGAATATGCTCCTGGGACCTCATCCATCCATTGGGATACTTGATCCATACATTAAAAAAAAAAAAAACTTCAAATTTCTTCTAATATGGACATTAATAGGCCACCTTGAAGCTTCCAAGGATCTGTACTTGTCTCTGGAAGTTGGTTTTTGTTTTTCTGATAATTTTCTTCCCACTCCAAAAGTCCTTTTGAGTGGTCAGCATGAAGGCAGATATCTGTAATCCAGCCCTCAGAAGACTGGTGCAGGAAGGACAGTATAAAGTACACACGCTGTGCTGTATAAAGTGGTCCTGTCTTTTAAAAAAGGAAATGTTTGGCAGAACAAATGGTAAACTGTGTGACTCACTGGGCCCCACTACAGCTTCCATGACAAGATCCTTCTTTTTTGTTTGTTTGTTTGCTTGCTTGTTTTTGTTTTTACTCTTTGTTTGGCTTGGATTTTGTTTTTCTTTTAAATTTGGTTTTGTTTTGGGGGGGGTGAGTCGCAAGGGCTGAGGGCAGATGCAGGGAAATGGGGAGATAAGTGGTATCTGAACACATGATGTGAAATTTAAAAAGAATCAATAAAAGTAAAAAAAAAGTCTTGCTTTGTTATTTTTCCTTTTAAGTGTTGAGATGAGCATGCTGAAGCTTTAAAGCCTGACGACAATTATTTCCCCATTTCCACCCCTCCGATCACAAATCCCATACGAATACGCTAAACTTCTTCTGATTTCCAGCTTCTTCCAGACTCTCTAACCCACTCTATATCCTTTTGATTCTGCAGAAAACAGTCTCTGATCTTACGAAGGTGGCAACAGATGCCTGTTAGGTTAGAATAAAGGCTACAGGACATTCCGAAGGAATGTGTACACATAGAGCAATGTCAAAGGTCAAACATCTGGGCCCTGAACCCACGCCCACCCCTCTAGACCACACATCCCACAATTAAAAGTGCCTGTTGCAACCTGTCTGTCAAGGGATGAAATGAGGTTTTCTTGCATTTCCTGAAGGCTGAAAGTGAACATTTGGATCTAATCTTGAGTGTTTCCTAAGCCAGCTGAAAGATTTTTCACTCCAGATGTTTCTATATCTGAAACCTTCAATCCTATTCTCAAGACTAAGTTGATAATAACTTACTACCACAGAGCTGATACATCTAAGTAATTAAGAATGCTTCCAGTCGTCAGTTGGTGGGAGGTCAGACCCATCTGTTATGGTTCATTCTGTGTTACTCAAAGAGACCCACCCTGGAAATGCAAGATCCTAAATGACTACAGTATTCTTGGATCACATCTGGCCTGAGGCCGAGCATCCCTCAGCGGGATCCTCTCTGCACCTCATCTTCCTTCCACATCAACCCCGGAGGCATCTCCATGTCCTGGGAGAACATGGGGTGGAAAGTGAAGTGGAGAGTATGGACCTTCTGCGACCTCCAACCCGGAGCTGACAGCTAGCTCCATGCCAGCCAGTATCGGCAGAACCACACAGCAAGCAGAGGCACCTATTGGTAAAGATCTGCCACCATCATCCTTGTCATTCCAGCTGCTCAGGAGATAGGAGCAGGGGGTTCACAAGTTCAAGGCCTGCTTGGGCTACAGAGTGAGTTCAAGGCCACCATAGGCAACTTAAGAAAGATTACGTCTCAGAGTTTTAAAAGTTAAAACACAAATTATGACTCAGCAGGAGAGTGTCCGTGTAACATGGGCAAGCCGTGTCCATTTCAATGACAGCTGTGTGTCCAGGTGACATGTCCAACAGCACGTGGACTCCAGAGTGTCTTAGACAAGGCTTAGTGCCCTCTGAGTCGGTTTTGTAGCCACATTTGACCCCTGGCTCCAGGCCTTCTGGGCTCAGGACCCTTTACTCTACTTCTTGTTGGTTCTGAGGAAACCTTCATTTGTTTCTAATTTGAGCAATGGCAGGATTGGCCTTCCTGATACCCATCACCTGAGCATACCTTGGCTTCCATAGCAACCTGTCTTATTAAGGAATCTTTTCAATCGCATAGCTTAAGTCTCCATTCCCATCTTGTATCTCATTTTAAAATTAAACCTCCAAGAGGCATGTAAGGTGTAAGGCACCCTGATTCCTCTTAAGTTGTCAGTGTTGCCCACTGGCCCTGAGGAGAGTGTCAGAGAAGATGGTGCTGGGACTGCTCCTTGGAATGGAAGAAAACAAGGGTGTTGAAGAGAAGCAACAGGAGCAGGGGCGGCCGCGGGGATCTGACCTACAGTATTCCCGGGTCACACTGGGAGAACCAGCGGACACGTGACTGCCGGATGGATCGCTAGAGATGGGAGGTTTTCAAACCCCGCCCTTTTGGGGCAGGAGAGATGGCTCAGTGGTTAAGAGCACTTGTTGCTCCTGCAGAGGATCCAGGGTCAGTTCCCAGCACCCACGCAGTGGCTCACAACTCCGGCTCCAGAGTATCTGACACCCTCTTTTTCCCTCTTTTTACACAGGCACACATGTGGCGCACATACATAGAGGCAAAAATACACACAAAAAGTAATTTTTTTAAACTTTGTATCGATTCTTTGTGGATTCACATCATGCCCACCAACCCATTCTTCTCCCTGCCCCCTTGTATCCACATCTGCCCTTCAAACTCCTCCCCAAAATAAATTAAAATAACATTTAAGAGTTTAAAACATTTCATCATGGAAGCTATAGTGTGTCACAGAGAGTCACACAGCACTGCCTGGCTAGTTCACCCAATGCTGTGGGCAGTGAAGGGGGCGGGGGGGGGTGTCAGCTCTTCTGTTCTCATTTCCTCAGGGCTGGCTCACCTGCAGACACGCACGAGCACATACGCGCATGCGTGCACTACCAGGGTGATATTCTGTTCTACTGTGCTGCCCAGGCAAGGTGCAGGGCCCAATCTCCTGCGTGCTGCAGTTGGTGAGAAGCAGGATCAGTTCTTCTACTCTTATGCCCTCAAGGCCAGCTCTCTCACCTGCCACAGGTAGTGAGGGGTGAGGGGTGAGCAGTTCTTCCTCTTTAACACCTTCAAGGGCTGGCTCACCCAGAACCCGGCCAACAGGGTTAACTCTAGAGCACTGCTCAAGCGAGGTGCAGGGCCTGTTCTCCCAAGTGAGGGTCAGGACCAACTCTTTCTAGTCCTGCAGCCAGTGGGGGGGGGGGGGGACACGGACTAGCTCTGTGCAGTCCTTGGATATCAACAATGTCCCAGGAGGCAGTCCAGACAAGGGACATCCACATGGCCTTTGGTGCAGCATGGGCCATGGACATGGACACAGATTCCTGCTGCTGCATGGTCACAGACCCAAACATGGCCCTCAGTGACAGCACAGGCTGGACCTTCACCATGGTCTCAAGTGGCTTCTTGGGCTACTCATATCAGGCTGTTCCTCTCTACCTTGTCTTCAGATCTGCCTCTCTTCACAGTGCTCAAGCTCTTCGGCTTCTCTTCCTCTCCCCTCTCTCCATCCCATGTGGCTTGTGCTGCTAGGGCCACACCCTGGGCAGGGTCTCTGGATGTCTTCTTCCTACCCACTCTGCATGGCTGCAGGCAGGGCCTAAGGGTGCCTTCAAGTGTTTGTCCAAGCCAAATCTTCCAAAGGAAATAAACCTCTAAAGTAGGAGAGTAAAACTGTACTTCAACATAGAGCCATCAGGTCTCCTGGTTGAACCACCACCACAACTAGAGAGATTAGCAGTTAGGCCATGACTGAAGTAGGAATGTCCAGTCAGCTGTGGGCCCCCATTCTGTAGAAGTTAGGCCATGACTGAAGTAGGAATGTCCAGTCAGTTGTGGGTCCCCACTCTGTAGAAGTTAGGCCATGACTGAAGTAGGAATGTCCAGTCAGTTGTGGGTCCCCATTCTGTAGACACTGCTCTTCTTCCTGGTCTCAGCTGTGGCTCTGGAAGTCACAGTGACTCATACAGTGGTCAGCTTTCTCAAAGAAAGAAGGCATAAGCCCACTAGAACTTGCGTTTGTTATGTAGCTCTTGACGGGCAGTGTAAGTCACCTTTTCCCGAGGAGCAAGAACAGCCACTGCCTTTGCATCTCCAGTTCCGCCTCCCTTCTTAGCACACAAACAGCTCATCTTCCACCTCCCATTTGCTCGATTCTGTCTCTCCCATCCCTCTGCCACCTACACGCTCACTTCCCACAGTGCCCAGCCTGGTGCGGGGGCAGGTGTGGTATTTGAGCTTCCCAGCGTGGCTGCCTAACCAAGCAGGCGGGCAGCATAATTAATCTAAAGAAGATTAATTAATTTAAAAAGAAAAACTTTTGAAATTGCCAGGTGTGGTGGCACATGCAATTAATCTCAACACAGAGACAAGTGGATCTCTGTGAGTTTGAGGCCAGCCTGGTCTACAGAGTGAGTTCAGGACAGCCAGAGCTACACAGAGAATCCCTGTCTCAAAGAAACAAAACAAATGAGCAAAAATTAATGAAAACAACAGAAAAATATTCCAACCATCATGACAGGCTGTCTCTGAGGTAACCCTCTCCAGGAAGAGATTGGAAAGAACGGCAGCTTGCCCTCGTAGTCCATGGCATGGTCGCTCAGTCTCTCAGCAGGAAGATATGTTCCCAGGACTACTCTGTCCACCGCCAGGGCACAGCAGCCGCAATCTGCCAGTCGGATCTGCAGTGGCCATGCCCACTGCTGACTCCCCCAGACGATGGTCTTGCTTCCCCCTCCCTCCAGCCTACTTGTACCTTTCCTGTAGCCACCATCTATCTATTATATCTGAATAATTCTGTCCATAAAGATTCTTTATTAGACAGTTAGTACCTTAAGCCCCCCCCCCCTTACTAAATCCTAGTACCCCGCTCAGCTCCTGGCCTTCAGCTCATGCTCAGATAACGTTTGCTGATGGGAATTAGATTGATAAAAATCCACACATCAGCCAACAGAGGTGAGACCGTTAGAAAGGAATGTAGGGCAAACTTTAGGAACTTTGCAGCCTCAGGGTCAGTAGTATCAACATTGCCTCCCAGCAGCAGTGAGGTAAACTGAGCATCTGAATAGGCCCCTTGGGTTTCAGAAACTCTGCCATCTGTGTGTCCATCCCCACCACACCAGGGCTGGCTGCTTCCTCTGGGCTAAGAGGTTGATTACACTAGGCACTTTCTTCCTCCTATAACCCAACTTGTTATGCTTGTGCTTATAAATGGGTTTAAAGGAAGACACTCATGGACCTGAGACCCCAGTAACTGAGACGCAAGATCAGGAATGTCACCAGGATCAGAGGGATCTCAGTCCCTGGTCTTTGCTGCCTCCTTGGCACTGGCACTTGAGGAGGGGGAAGGGAGGTGTCAGGGAGTGGTGGTACAAGTGGCGTGGTAAATGTACAAGCCAGCAACCGATTCCAAAGGGGCTAGTTAGACGGGGGTAAGCGGGAGAGTGGGGGGGGGGGTGGAAGACTGTTGCAAGCCTGCTGCAAGCTTTCGGGCTGCCAGCATTCCAGCCACCCTTGCTGCCTGCGAAGGGTGAGACCCCTCTCCAAGATTAACACTCCCAGAAGCTCAAGTTTCTCCCCAGATAAAATGGAATATTTGCGAAACTCTACGCACAGCCTCCCAAATACTTGTATTTTGCTTTCATTTCTTTAGATTGTCCAGGCCAAGCTAACTTTAACCTCAGAACTCCAAATTACAAAATTCACCTCCAAATTCTTGGATTACAGGCCTGATCCCCCATGCCAATCAACTCTACATTACTTGTGATAACTAACACAATGTAAGTTATTCCTAACTAGTTATTACACTGTGCTGTTTGCAAAATAATGACAGCAAAGTCTGTATATGTTCAGGCATATTTTATTTAACTATTTCAACCTACTATTTCAGCCTAGGAGTTAGGCGGACTCCCTGGTAGGCAGACAAATAGGGAGAGGGACCATGAGTAGATAATAAGGTGGCCAACTTCTTCTCAACCTTCTGACTTGAGACAAAGGCCTGATAGCTTCCTCCTCCCACCAGCAAGGCCCCTGCTTTTGGGACTGGCTCAGCAAGTTCAAGGCCAGATGAAGGCTGTCACACTGACCAATCAACCATCCTAGCTGCCTTCAAACTGACCAATCCTCGGAAGTTTTCACACACATAACCCACCCCTGCCGCCGCTGCCCTCAAAAGGAGCTGGATACTTGGTGTCCTAGGTCCCCTTCCCTTCCTACTTTAGCATCTTTTCCTCTGTGCATCTGCAGTGTGCATGTTTTCTTTACCCCCAATGACCGCCTTCCTTCAACTGCTGATCCTGTCTGCGGTGCCTGAGGTTTCTCTGCTGCTACCTTCTTCAGAGTTTTCCTGCTTTTTAATTCATTAACTGGCAGAGAAAAAGAACTCGATCCAGATCCCTAGACTGCATCATTTCAGGCCCCCTAGACTGGTTAAATCCACAGATGCAGGACCAGAACTGATCTCACTCCTTCCTTTTTCCTTCCTCCTTTCTCCTTTCCTTCCTCCTTCCTTCCTTTCTTTTTTCTGAACATTTGAATAAAAAGTTGAAGGGGTGAAGATAAGTCTGGTATCTCAGAAAATGTCTGGACAAGGAACATAGATGAAGGAGAAGAAAGTCTAAAGCAACAAACAAATGAGAATTTAAAAGGAGCAAGTCCTAGCTATGCCAAAAATTTTCTTGTCGAATGTATTATTAGCAGAGGAAGGCATCGGCTACTGAGACCACTGTGCACTGCTTGGCAGCTATTATCATCAGGCCTCTGCCAAGGATTTTAATTTATTACTTAGCATTTGCTAATCACCATCTTGTTAAGTGCGTTATCCATTATGTATGTGGAATGTTTCACTGGTCAAATGTTTGGGAAGGAAAGTCTAACGTGAGGACAAGTCAGAACCTAAACCTCCAGCCTTCCACTGTCGATCATTGACATCATACAGAAACCCAAGCACCAGAGCACGGATGATCAGAGGCTAGCACACACAAGTCCAGAAAAGAGAGCGCAAGAAAATGTTGGTGTCCATCCTAAAAGAGAGTCTAGCCAGAGGCTATAAGAAACACCTGGGGTACTGAGAGTGGGGCCTGCTGGGCAGCACATGCCTGGCATGCCAGAAGTCCTGGTATATCCAAAAAAGTAGGGGAGACGGGGGGGGG
>NC_022011.1:81730605-81763652 GCF_000317375.1 Microtus ochrogaster | reverse complement strand
TTTTGAAAAATTAAATTTAAAACACAGAGATGCACTTGGGTGGGTGGCAGGTGTGTGTGTGTGTGTGTGTGTGTGTGTGTGTGTGTGTGTGTGTGCGTGTGTGTGTGTGTGTGTGTGTTCGGGGTATGCCACTAGATCTCTCTGTCTCTCTTCCCAGTGTGGCCACGATGACCAATCTCCTTTTTCTCCTTTTCACTATTACCTTGGCTCTCTTAATTGGCTTGTTAAGGCACAGGTTTGACCCCTAAATCCAGCAATGACATGGCTATCACAGCAGGATGAAAAGAGACATTTGGAGGTGTCTTCTGCCCGTAGTAGTTGACCACAGATAAAGAGGCAATATGGAAGTTCCCAGAAGCCTCTGGAGTTATTTGACTCCTGCAGTATTACACTCTTTCTGCTTCATGTGAGACCAGCTGCTTTTTACCTCTCCTCAGCGATGCAGGAAACATTGGATTTTGTTTTGGATTCTTGAGAAAGTCAGATCCTTGGAGTACCCCATTGTGGAGACCACACCATGGGTGTGACTGAAACTTTGAGGCCCCTGGAAAACTGGAATAATGGGGTCACTCCCATTCCCACCCCGCCCCATGCCTTCATCCTGTGACCTTATTAACTCTGAGACACGGAGCTCTGATGGAACGTCACTCCCTGGAATTCTGCCTAAAGGAATTCTGCCATCTTTAAAATACTTTCTAAAACTCAGGGGAGAAAAAAATTAGTAAATATTTGAGAACTTGTCGCAATGGAAGGTTTTTAAACTTCCTTCCAGCACCACATGGACATCACATGGCTTTCCAAACCGTCTCTGAGCAGAAGGAAGATGGTACGTTTCAAAACAAAATTTTAAAAACCACAAAAAAGCTAGGTTTATAGTGAATTTAATGGATTTTCAATGAATTTCCATAAACTATTATGAAGAGTGAAGGTCAAATATATTGCAAATAAAAAGTGTATTAATTATTAACAAGTGTAAACGTCTCAATCACGTAAAGCATCTATATGAATTGTATATAATTACTGTCTGTATGAAAGACATGAGAAAAAAGAGACAGAATAGCCAGTGAGGAGATAAATAAGAAAGCTTGGCCTTCTGAGAGCCAAAGAAAGATCTTTTTCAATAATAATCCACATACTCACTCACACATGCACACACACACACACTCACATACACATACACACATTTGAATATGTATTATAGCCATGCTGGCTGAGGTAAATGTAACAGCTATGCTAAAATGTTTTTGGTAACACAATGAAAGTCATTAAAAATAAACGCAATTAGACCAAACTACAGCTCAAAGAATGCATAACAAAGGAAAGAAACATATTTACCAAGAATTAAAAGTGTTCACACTTTTCAAATTAGTATTGTTTTTCCAGAAATGCTTTCTAAAGAAGTAATTCTCAGCCTGTCGGTGGCGGCGCACGCCTTTAATCCCAGCACTCGGGAAGCAGAGGCAGGTGGATCTCTGTGAGTTTGAGGCCAGCCTGGTCTACAAGAGCTAGTTCCAGAACAGGCTCCAAAAGCTACAGAGAAACCCTGTCTCACAAAACCAATAAATAAATTAAATAGAAGTAATTCTTAAACTATAGTCCAGGGACAGCCAAAGGCTCCTGGCATTCTCAGAAGACACAAAATCCCAAACTCCACAATAACCCAGACATGGCTTGCCTCCCTTCCTTTCTTCCCTTGCAGGGTACCATGGAGTTCCCCAGGGGCTCTGATGTGAACCAACACAGGCACAGTTGTGCTGACAGCCTCAAGACTGTGAGCTCCTAGGATGCAGTAAACCCGGAGTGATTTTGCACCTTATTTCCACATGTCCAACAACTATACACACAGGCACGTGTATTTCATGAAGAGCCCCCCATTCTCACTCAAGTCCTGACTATCACTACCGCTTAAGTGTGACTTAAGCCTAGTTTGAGAGCAGACTGTGTGGAAGGAGGAAAAGACATAGGAAATCTAACACAGAGTAACAGAGGACATTGGCAGAGCCTGAGCCCTGGGCAAAGACGCCAGCCGGGAGCACTCCAAGATGAGCAGGGAGCACCAAGGACTGGCAAATCCCTCGGAGCAAAGGCAAGGTTGCTTGGAGAGCCACAGTGGGCTCTTCCCACCTTCTCTAGAGTTTCAGATGTCTATAGCTTAGGGCAGGCACAGGCATGGGACTTTTTTCTTTTTAAGCTTCCCTGGTGATTTGAATGTGGAACTAGAAAGATACCAAGAATTCCTCCTTTCCACGAAATATATTTTGATAGACTACACACCATTAGCTCATATTTTATCCTCTCCATCCATATGATTTTGTTTGCAAGCCGAAGAGGAGGAAACACTAAAGCTCTGAACAGGTAACACACATAAGTAACAGACTAGCATCATTCTTGACCGCCACAGTCAGTGCTCCAGGATGGAAGAGGAGAGAGAGGTTTCTCTTTCACAGTGAGGGACCCAGGAGGCTGAAGAGCTCTGCAGAAGCTCGCCCAGCAATGCTGGGTTAAGTCAAGATGAGCCAGACCACCAGATCCCATGAGCAACTTTAGAAAGCCAAGCTCACATTTACTGGTCTGGGCTAGGCTGCTCTAAACACTGAGGTCAGGGAGGTGAGGCTGGAGCAAGACTTCCTGAACTCAGAGGCCAGCACTGTGAACCCACTTCCTGCAGAGTCCTACAGGATGCCAGATGCTCTCTGCCCAGGTACCCCAAGCCTGCTGTGGAATTGGGACCCAGCAGAGCAAGGTCACCACAGGATCAAGGGTTCTCTAAACATAACGAGCTTAACACACCCTCTAGTCCCACCGCAAGCTAATTCTGGAAGACTCAAGTTCTTCACATTTTCTCACTAGAACTGCTTTTGCCTGAGGGACCATTAAACCTCAGAGCAGAGTGATCCAGATGAATTCAAACAGAAAACAAAAGCCAGTGTTTGGAAACACAGCACATGACCCCTCCATGAGGTCCCTGAGAGGCCCAGTGGCCTCGCAGAGAAGGCGAACCCAAAGCTCTGAGTGACAACCTCAGAGAAAGAAGCTTGCCCTCTCCCTGGGGACAAGACAGTCTCCCACACTGTCATTTGGTTAACTGGTCCCAGCGCTCGAGGGAGGCTGAGTAACTGCCTACTTAGCCACACAAGAATTCACAAGCAAAGCCTTCTGGGTACAGAATGAGACCCTGGGCAGAAATCACTCTCCCGGCGCTCCTCTGTGGCCTTCTGCACACTTTCTTAGAGTACTTTCTGGGTTGCCTCCCTCAGTTCATCTTGCGTCGATGTCTGTCCTTGTCTGTCTTAGCAACACTATAACCCACAGGAAGACAGTCAGAGTGGATTCTGCAACTCCACGTGGTGGGAACCAAGCACACCTGTTTGAATGTCACAGTCTCTTCTCTGAAGGGAGTTGAGTGGTTATTTAGAAGGGCAGGCTGTCCAGGGGTTTAGCTAAGTGAGCGTGGAGGGCCCCTGCGATGTCCTCTCTCAGGAGACAGGCTAGGAGGGGTATCAACAACATGGAGACAGACCACAGTCGTAGACCATTTCAGACTGGTCAGCACAACCCTAAAAGACCCCATCAGAGATGAACATCTGCATGAGCCTAGGCCAGGCGGGGTGACTGCCAGTTGGTAACGGCACCCTACCAACTGGCCTACAGAGCAGCATCTGGGTATGCCTGGCACCTGCCAGCCAAGCCTTGATATGCTCAGGTCCCCTGAGAAACTTCTGAGAAACAGTGGGGTTACAACATGGGGAGCTGATTAGGCTTCCTGTCATCAATAATGGAACAGGATTCCCATAAACAATAAGGATTTCAAATAATCTGAGAGCTACCGGCAGAATGCCTACTGGGCATTCAGAGCCCAATCTGTTTCCCTACCCAGGTTTGTTTTTAATGTATGCCATTCAAATACCTCATGGGATAAACATATATAAATAAATTATATATAATATATATAAACACATGTATCAATATTAAATATAAATAAAATATATATTTAATATTGATATGTGCAATGTAATCCTGTCTACTTATGAACTGTAGCCTCAAGAAATGTATTAAAAATCATATGACTATCAGAAAAAGGATGAATCACCACTCACCCCACCCTCTAACAGACAGCCACAAACAAAGATGAAAGAAAACTATGGCCGTGCCTTGGGACACGTCTAGGTAGAACATAATCAGAAAAACCAGACGCATTCTGGAGCAATTCCTCCGGTCAAACAAGAGCTGTGACATATACTATTCCCCCAGCCTCCCACCATCTCTAAAGAATCAAAGACCCTCTGACCTTGTACAGCATGCATCCGTTGCTGGAGGTCTCAGACATTCAGTGAGTGGCCGGCTTTGATCTGAACAGCACAGGGGACCGTCATCACCAGCAGGTCCCTATTCAAATCCTCGGCCAGTCTCTGTAGCCACAGGGAGGGAGCAGTGCTGAAGGGTCTGCAGGAAAACTTGGCCACTCACAGGTAGCAAAAGACTGACTTTTTTTTTTTTTAAGTTTAGTTCACTCCTGAGAACTTCACTCCTTTCTTCTCTGGATTTGAATCACCTCTGCCACTCTGTGGAGACACTTGAGAACTGAGGCATGAGACCTTTGTGCTGGCATCAGGTCCGAGTCATCGGCGCGGGCTTCCGCTCGGTTTGAAAGAGTCAGAGCTGTGAGGAGAGAGACCAGGGGACCAGCCAACAGGATGTGTGTGGCTGGAGTTCCTGGCATGAAGTCTTGGCTTTCATGTTTATTTTTGGATGTATTTTTCTTGGGCCTTTGATGCAAATTTCTGGCCTGGGAAGTAACCCTACAGCAGAAAATCCAAAGTTGCTAAAAAGTCAGCACGGGCCTCTGCCGCAGGAGAAGCAGGGTCCTCTGCTCCCAGGCTCCGGTGCTACCTAGGATGAAGGTGTGGATCTGGGGACAGACTCTTTCCCTTGACAACCATCTGAAATGCTGGTCCACTCACATGAGAGTAAAACAACTTGATGCAAACATGTGAATGGACCCACAAAACCTACCCGGCTGACTCCTGACATCTGTGTTCCCAGCGACTGTGTTTTTGGTATCTGGCTTTCATTTTCGTGACAGTTGCAGACAGCTAGGGGCATGGAGCCGACTCAGGCAGGAGCGGATGACTCCTGAAGGTATTGTTACAGTATGGCTTTTAACACATGTCAGCCAAAGACCAGCCTGCTGTCATGTCAACAATTTCCATCTCACGGTGGCTCCAGAAATTATTAATGGGAAAACACTTTGTCCCCTCTGAATGTAAAGGAGGCAGTGAAGGAAGATAGCTAAAAAGCTCTTCATAATTACCAATACTTCTGGTAGAATCTTCTGGACAAAATTACCACTCTGGAAATTGGAATAGAGAGGCACAAATACCTTTCTCCAATCGCGTTCGTGGCTCTGAGAAATAGCCCTGTGGCAGAAACACATTCTTCTTTTTATTTATTTTATTCTTTTTATTTATTTTATTTATTTAACTTTTTTTTTCCAAGACAGGGTTTCTCTGGGTAGCCCTGGCAATCCTGGAACTCACTTTGTAGACCAGGCTGGCCTCAACTCAGAGATCCACCTGCATCTGCCTCCTGAGCGCTGGGATTAGAGGTGTGTGCCGACACACCTGGATCTACTTATTATTCTTATCATTTAAAATGTATATCTCCTAAGACATGAAACAGCATTTTGGCTATTCCTGAAGCCACAGGCATAGTTGGGGGGTAAACCCTGCCAGACACCACATCTCAGATATGTCCCTCTGGCTGAAATCAAATCATGGTAGTATACCATCAACTGCGTGGTTAACAGCTACAGCTACATAGCTGCTTTCATCGAGAAGGCCCAATCTATAAGTTTAAAATACTGCCTTTATGTTTAAATACTATGATTTCATTGCCATCTTTAAATTTTCAAAGATGTATTCATAAATATATATTACTTGAAAATGCTCAAATATGACTCACAGTAGAAGGAACAATTCCAGAGTGATGTTTATACACCTGAAAGGCTAGTAAGAGTGGTAGACTGCTGGATCTAGGGTGTCCGCTGACATCTTTCCCAAATTCAATCAAGATGGCCTCTCTCGCCTACTTCTCCAAACACATACTACTCACTCATTGCTTTGGAGAGATCCCAAAACAGACCCCAAAGCATTCTCATGGAAATATAATATTAAATATAAAGAGGAAAATGAGATAACAGCCTATCACCATTGTTCTTCTAAACCAGTGGCTCTCAATCTGTGGGTTGTGACCCTTTGGGATTCAAAGAACCTTCTCACAGGGTTACCTAAAACACCCCAAAACATAGATGTTTATATTATAATTTATAACAATAGGAAAATTACAGCTACAGAGTAGCAATGAAGTAATTTTATGGTTGGGGTCACCACAGCATGAGGAACTGTGTTAAAGGATTGCAGCATTGGGAAGGTTGAGAGCAGTGTTCTCATCAGAAACTGAGCACTCAAAGATTCATAGAACTGGAAATAAATCAGTTTTATATTTATTCCAAGAGCCACCATCCATCATAAATACCTATAATCTTAGATCAACTATTAATAATGGGTTTAAACTCCCAGACCTCCACTTAACTGCTTTGCCACTTAGCTTCCTTACAGAGCCTAAAAATGCCACCGGTGTAAAGGAGTTTAAGTTATAAATTATAGTTGTCTCAAGTACTAAAAATGGCTGCCCAAGACTTCCAAATTAATTTTCTCCTGAATGGAATTCAGACATCTCACTGTCTTCTGTCACTCCAATCCTGTACCCCTCTTTGCCTAGCTTTCCCTTTGAGATATGACTGGAGACTCGGACCTTTTAGACCTTGGCTAAGGTGTCAAAGAAGCATGAGAAGAGGGGGCATGATTGACCCACTTGAAGTAAATTTCCCACAATTCCCTTCAGCTAAGAAAGCAAGAATGATTTTCCAATGGACCAACCCAGCATCCTCAAATCAAACCATAAATTGGAAGCTAAAACAGAGGAAGAAAGGAGAATTACTTTTCCTTAGGAAGACCTAAGAAGGAATACTATGAAGCTTCCGAGCTGTTGCCTTGGTTAGATGTTGCAAAACATTTCTGGTCACAGCATGGCAATTTTAAAATATCCCAGAGCTGCCTATATGATTTAGAAGATAAGAGACCACACAAAGCCAGGCGCCCTCACAGTGGAATTGAGCAGGATCCCAAAACCTCCCAGGATCCCCGAGTGAGTGTCTGCAGGAGCCTGGGGGACCCACCTTCCACCTGGGAAGGGTGGGGACTTCCTACCTCCGCTCAAATCCCAGGATGCAGCTGCTTGCACTGCTTCTCAGGCTGTGCCAGCTGCTGATGACTGCGAACCACAGTTTCAGTTCCTACAGCCCCTCTGAGTGGAGTTAACAGATAATCTAAGGACCACAAGCTACATATAAGGCTTCTCACCATAAAACAGACGATCCATGTGGCATCTCCCCTCCTCCCAGTGACCAGGTGAGAGGGACGAACATGCAAATTTGGAGCCAGACTGAGGTTCTCTCATTTTTAAGACCTGGAACGTCTGACCTCACCTCAGCTCTGTGCTCTGGACCTGGTGATACCTTCTCGGAGACTCGTAGGTCAGCGACACCCCCACTTGCATCCTGGACTCCTTCCTCAAGTGTTTTCTAACAGTATGATGCTGGATAACAGAGCCACTTATCAGTACAAGGGGTGAATGGAGGACCGAATTATAAACTGTATGGTTTGACATAATCAAGAAAAAAACTATTTGGTTATCAAATGTTTTGCTCGCAGAGAGTGCTGTATTTGCCACTGGTATATCCCGATATTCAGGGACTAGAAGCAAAGCGTATTGAAAATGATGCGCCCTATTCTGAAATGGCACAGTTGATGGATTTGCCGCCTCCTCCAAATGGCGAAGTGGCAGCCCCTGCTCTGAGAACAGAATCCTGCCAGTCTTGTTCACTGATGCCTGACACAGGGGAACTGCTTAGCATTTGTTGAATAAATAAGCCTTAAGGTAAGCATGGTTTAAGCTTTCCTGAGAAGCTACTTTAGACTTGTACGATTACCCGGGATTATAGGCAGTGTGTCTGCACATGGATACCCTTTAATAAAACCTTGGTTAACAGACAACTACACGAGAGGCTTATTGAATTTCACTTCAGATGGTTTAAGCACTGACTGAACACCTCACTCGCACCCCGAGTGTAGCTACATGAACAGGAAGCGTCTGACTGTGTCCTCTGGGTGCAAGTTTCTGGTCTCCTACCTGTAAAAGAAGTCGGGATTAAAAACATCCCCTCACTGGGCAGTGGTGGCACACACCTTTAATCCCAGCACTCGGGAGGGAGAGGCAGGCGGATCTCTGTGAGTTCGAGGCCAGCCTGGTCTACAAGAGCTAGTTCCAGGACAGGAACCAAAAAAACACAGAGAAACCCTGTCTCGAAAAAATCCAAAAATAAATAAATAAATAAATAAATAAATAAATAAATAAATAAATAAAAACATCCCCTCCTTTCAACTCGGAATGGCTTTCTGGATCTTGTCCCCATCCCAGGGGACTAGAGCGATCAGAAGACAGAAGACGGGCTCTCAAGCTACCTATGAGGGGTGACCCACAAAACTGGAAGACACAAGCAAAGCTTTGGCGCAGCCATGACAGCCCTCGGGGTTAGTTCTCCCATTTAACAATTCATCCCTGAGAGGCAGTACCAACAGGAAACAGCCTGAGGTATGTAGATGGAAGCCACCCAAGCGACAGACACGTGGCCAACAGGAGATAGCCATGACGAGCCTCCTTACTGTATCCATCAGCGACCCCAGCACATTTTCTGGTAAACAAAATATTTGACTTGACTGGGTTAACTTTCAGCCCGAGCATCTCTTTACCAAAATCCTGGGCAGAGCATCAATGAAGATAACATGAGAATGGTCAGACAAATTTGGGGCGAGAGGAAACTGACCAGGCCTTTTAAAGAAGTCAGTGACAAGAGGAGGAGGGAAAGAAAGGAGGGGAGACAAGACAGAGAGAGACACTGAGAAAGTTTTAATATCACAGTCAATTATAACACGCTTTGTTCTGATTTTCACCTGAGCCTGGTTTGAAAAAAAATACACATCTATAAAACATATTTTTGGAACAACTGGGGAAACATGAAGTCTACACCGGTTATCAGATGATTTCGGGATACTAGGGTTCACTCTGTATGTACATAACACATAATGGCACTATGGGTTGTGGCAAGATGCTAATTTCCTTGAGATACACATTCAATACTCAGGATAAAATGTCATGATGTCTCGGTAACATTAAAGAAGCCCAGAAGAAAAGCAAGATGAAGCAAATTCAGCTTTGGGTTAACTGCTGGGCTACATGTCCAGCAGCGAATATTCCTTGTATTATTATTTTATCTGAAGAACAGTCCTACAGATTGTTTTAACGTTCTTAGGCAGCGACTTCTCAAGAACTTCCCTCGCAACCCTATAGGCTCCTGACTGAAACAGGTGTTCTGTATTTCCCCAAAGCTCCCCTCCCAGACTGGCCACAAACATGGCCGTGGTACATGGTACCGTTAGCCATGGCTTCCTTTCTTAAGTCAGTTCCCAAATTCCCATCACAAAAACAATCCGCTCATTCGCCTGGAACCTGGTTCCTTCCGATTGACAGAGCGCCTTTGCCCACATACCCCGCATAAACTGACTTTTCACTTTTCCTTCCTAAAATGCCCAAGCTTTGTCTCTGAACTTTACAGAGCCGTTGGAGCTCTTTAATATTGTCTAAGAGAAACATTTCAAACAAGCAACCCCACAATTTATTCACGGCCGCCGAGAATAAAGGTAACAGGCTCCCCCAGCAAGACCTTCCAAAGCTTCTGCCTGACTTTTAAGGTTGAGCATCGTGGCTCGCTCACCTACAGGCTGGGCCCAGCAAGGAGCCAGTCATTTGTTTGTCTCGGGAGGGAGCTATTTGATTACACAAAATTCCTTTTCGGATCAAGTTCGGAATCTCAGCCACACTGGGACAAGTGGTGGAGCCTGACACCTCGATGGGTGGACTTCCAGACATACTGAGCCAGGGACAAAGACAAGGAGCCACCACAGGTTAAAATCCAAAGCTAAAGGAGCTGAAAAGGAACGAGAGCATAAAAAGATGCGAGGCTCGGCCAGGCCTTTATCAATGCTCTACCTGTCCTGACTGCATGTAAGATGATGTATTCCTCGCACTTCCTGTAAATGAGCACTGTGCCCTAAGGGATGCTGGAAAGCGCCGGCAAATGCACACGCCAACAGGCCCAGCGGCATTCATCCACTGCTGCGCCACCTATGCATTCTGAAGCTGGCAAGTACCCAGACATCTTTACGGCCCCCCATTTTCCTTACCTTATTACAGAGTGCATCATTTTTAAAAGCATTTAAATGAACCAGATGTTAACCCCATTCATTCCACTTTCTCTGGGAATGTGTCAATAATGATTTTTAAAATGCAAAAGAAAATGTCAAAGTATTTTGTTCCCTGGCTAAGAATACATCCGTGGAATAGGAAAGAGAAAATTCATAAAACACTCTATGGTCATTCAAGAAATAATTATAAGGTATGTCAAACCACAGAAAATCGAGCAAGCACTAAATTAGCAACCAAAAAAAAAAAAAAAAGGATGTCTTGTGTAAAAATGGCTTTTTCACTCACTCATTTGAAAAACAAGTTTTGAAAATTAAATTCCATCCACCGGCTCAGAACAGCACACATTAAGGCTTGACTGTTTGGCCATTATCCACGCGGCAGTGCTCTCTCCCTCCCTCCCTCCCTCTCTCACTCCCTCAAATGCAGTAATTGACAGGAAGCCGTGGGGCTCACCTCCCATAGAGTCTTGAAGTCTTCCTGCTCAATGCGGAGGAGTTCGCTGCTCTCTCTGGTAACGATGGTCGCATGGCGGGGCGTGTTGTCCAGTATGGACTCTCCAAAGGCTGTCCCGATCCCCAGGGTGCAGATGGTAACAGCATCCTGAGAAGTACCCCCCCCAAAAAAAGGTCATTAGAAAATTAAAGATGCAATGGATGAGAGACTAATTTTTCTTCAAATTAAAGTATAATTTGTAAAAAAATAAGTACCCAATTCTTATTATGTGGTTCAACTTATTTCAGTAAATATATACACTGATATAAATGATATGCCATCAAGACTTATGACCCTTCTTTTGCTCCTAAAGGTTCTCTGTATCCCTGATCCAGGCAAGACTCCTCCCCATCAGAGGAAATCACAGCCCTAATGATTTCCATCCTCAGAAGGAAGTTTTGCCTGCTGGGGAACTTTACAGAGAAAAAGACAGTAGGCTCTGATCTGTAGCTGGCTTCTTTTGCTCAACGTAACATCTCTGAGTAACTCCCGTTCTCACACAGGTCAGTAGATGTGTATCCTCGTGTAGGTGAGTTGCTTTGCACCCAATTGCATGGCCACGCTACCGCCTGTGTGTCCACTCTCGTCCTGAGACTGCTAGGATGTGTCTAGTTTGTGAATACTGTGAACACTGCTGATGCAATAATCTGATCTTTTTAGAAAATGCTGGTTACTTTAAGAAATGAAGAACCGTTTACTGAAAGCGGACTGGGTCCTCTTGGGCAGGAATGATCACAATGTTCAGGAAATTGGAGCAGGACTAATACTGTCCCTGGGGACCTGAAGGTCTGAGGAGTGAGCTCCCAGAGGCCCCTCAGGTCAGGCAGCAAAGAAACCACAGAATGAGATCTAAGTCCTTCCAACTGGAGATGCCAAGCTGGAGATGCTAAGCTCTTTGTATCACGCTGCCTCCTGCAGCCGGAACAGAGGAAGAACAGCACCGGAGAAAGCACGGGTAGCTGTTTATAAAACATCCTGAGTCCGTGCTCAAGAACATGCTGAGGAAATTGTAAAAACGGATTCCTCTCCAGATGCAACATTGGCAAGAACATTTATATTTGGTCCTAACTCCTTTCAAACAATGCAAAGAGCCGCTTGGAACCATTCGGAGATGGATTCTGCAGGCGTTGGAAGCTAAGGAGACACACAAGGGTTACCCTCCAGGTTAGAAGATGCCCTTTTCCTTACACGCATCTAGCACAGAGTCGTAGGCAAATATCATTCAGATCTAGCCAGTGGCTCTGCAGTCACATCTCTGAGACAAATGCACGCAGAATCCAGGCCCTTGGACCATGGTAGATTGCTTCTGCAAAAATATTACCCTCTAAAACTATGTTCAGGAAAATAAAAGGCAATAATATTTCAGAAAAAGAAAAGAAAAAGATGTGGGGCAAATTTAAGAGGAGCCGCTGATAGACTCTCCAGAAGGGCGTCTGCAAACAAAGCCATTCAAAGCATACCCAGGACTGAAATATCAGTGGTCGGGAAGTTAGTGACTAACTTTCACATTCTAGTAAAAGCATGAGATGTGTTGAGACAAATCACAGGCTCGCACACATTCCCTAAAACGAGGGATCCCTGGAGGCTCCCACTAGACCACTGTATTCTTTTATCAGTTCAGATTCCGGACCAGTTCTTTGCTTAATACATACTTTCCAGTGTCGAGACTTGTTTATTTGTTTATTTCATTGTTGTGTTTTTCGAGACAGGGTTTCTCTGTGTAGCCCTGGTCTTGTCTGTCCTAGAGTTCTCTCTGTAGTCCAGGCTGGCCTCAGATTCAGGAACCCCCCGCCTCTGCCTCCTGAGTGCTGGGGTTAAAGGCGGTGCCACCACATCGTGGCTAGTGTTAAGACCTTTTAAGACTTGAGAGAGACCCATCATGAGGACCACAGCAAGAGTGTCGTGAAGACGTCAGTCACACAGGAACTAACTGGTGCTTACAGATTAACTGGACATCGTCCTCACCTCCTCTCCTGATACAGGCAGTTTGTCACCAAAGCACACACAAATATGGACTGTGAAACTCAACATGACCTGTCTTCTTGGGCGAGAACGGCTCTTGTAATAAAGACACAAGATGGACCACTTGCTTTCCCTTGGAGCTTTCAATTTACCCAGGCCTAGTCATATTCCAAAACACAGTTGTGGTGGTATTGCTACCCACACTGCTTGGAATATTCCACTGAACAATAATGTCCACTGTAACAGGTGCCCAACCACTGCCCGAGTCCAAGGATCTGCCGTCACCAGAAGTGACTGTGTGGCCAACCCTTCCTAAACCCCCTCCTTTGTGCTTGATCCAGTCAAATCTAAAGACAGGGAGTCACAAGTGACAAGTGGTATGGCACTTGTCTAGGGTGCAAGAGGACTGAGGATTTGATCCAGCACGTCAGTCAAACTCCACACACGTTCTCATCTTGAAATTCAGGCTAGGAAATCTCTCCACATTGTTCGCAGCTCCAGACTTCAATTTCATCCGGTTCAAAACAATTTTTAGGTCAAACTAACTTAGGAATTGGAACGGATGTGGGAGGTATTGGCTAGGCACTCAGATAGTTGAGGCCAGGGACACTGAAGGGCTCAGAAACCATTCGGACTTTCTAAAGGCTAACCGATGTGTTTGCGGTCCACGGCTGCCTCTCCTTGACATGGGAGTCTGGGCTCCTTACAGGCTCAGGAGGAAACTGTCAAATGAAATCACATCCAAACGTTCTCCCAAGCTTTGGGGTTAATAGGCTGTTGTGCACATGGGTTAGAAGACAAGATAAATGTGGGTGATTGTAGAAGATCCTGGGCCCACACTCCGATCTCACTATACCCTACAGGTCAGCATTCAAAGCCTGGACCCCTGTAGATGCCTCTGCATGTTGCCACGCATGTCTGTTTCTACATGCAACATGAGATTTCTTTAAAGCCAGCATGGAAGCTGCAGGTCTACTCCCATCGCCATGCTTATCCCTCAGGAACTGTTCAGGAGAGCATTCATGACATCTGCTTGTCTGCGGATTGCTTACTGAGGTCACCTGAGAAGAAATGGTTTCGGTACTATAGAAAATGAAGCAAGCAGTCAGCACTGGTCAGAGAGCAGGGAAACACTGGATAATGCTCTGTTCCACATTAGCTTTGAGGACCTTTCTAATGAGAAGTAAAGATTCAAGAATATAAAAGACTTCATGAGATGAAGGAGGGGTTAGCCAAGGCTGCTGGAGCCCTACCAGGTTACCCCTGCATGTTCCTAGTGAGTGAAAGGCTTAGGATCAGATTTCCCATTTGTTTAAAGACTTTGAAATACTTGCATTACATATATGCACATATTCATACACATATATGTGTGTGTATATATATATATGTATATATATATATATATGTATATATATGGGAGGAGACCTCAGTCTAAGCACAAAACCACTTCCGTGTCGTATTTCCTCACGCACAGTCTGAAAACAACTCCATACAATATCCCTGACGAGTCCGTACACACACTGAGCTGTTCTGTGTAGACATGCGTGAGCACATGTACACGGGGCTGTAGAGGAGCACCAGGGGGAGACCGAGGCGGGGTCTTTTGAGAGATCATTTCTCACCGAGCTCAACACTCACCAATTGACTAGGCCGGCTGGCTAGCGAGCTCCAGGGATCCGCCTGTCTGCACCTCTCCCAGCCCCTGTCACGGCAGGGTTACAGAGGCCTGTGACCAAGTCAGCTTTGTCACGTGGGTACTGGAGACCTGAATGTGAGTCCTGGTGCCTCTGTGGCAGGGACTTTATTGAGTGAGCCATCACTCCATTCCCTGAACTGTGTTTGAACCGCCTGCCATACGGGATCAGATACAGAAGCTTCCATTCCTAGCACCCCAAAGTTTCAGAACTTGAACCGTTTAGGATTTTGAGGTTAGGAGTGCTATCATCCTGCACTAGCATCCCCGTTATCACTGTTTCATAAGCTAGACAAACCCAGACTCAAAGATGTTCAACATCCTGCCCAAATCAGGCCAGTTATAGAAAGAACAGAGACCAGAAACTAGCTGATCTCTTTGCCAAGATACACACGGCCTATTCCTTCTGATCCTTGTAAAAACATACTGATATGTCATTTGACAACACAGGCAGTGTGTAGCCCACAGCCTGCCTGGTAGTCACTCTGTGGGGAGCATTCTGAGTCAGCCGTATGCGGAAGTCCAGCTCCCCACTGGGTCTGCTTCCTGTCTAGTTAGGGTTATTGATGCTGTGATGACACACTATAACCAGAAGCCACTGGGGCAGGGTTTGTGTCACTCACAGTCCCTTATAACAGGGTGGGTACCTGGAGGCAGGAACTGATGCAGAGGCCACAGAGGGATGCTGCTTACTGCCTTACTCCCTCTGGCTTGTTCAGCATGCTTTCTTATATAACCCAGGACTATCAGCCCAGGGGTGTCCCACCACAGTGGGCTGGACCCTCCCCCATCTATCATTAATTAATAAAATACCTTACAGGCTTGCAGAGGTCCAATCTTACAGAGGTTTTATTTATTTTTTTTTTTCAATTTGGGTTCTTCCTCTCAGGTGAGTATAGCCTGTATCAAGTCAACATAAAATTGTTCACATGGACCTCAATCTGAGGGTACCAGTAACTAAATCTGCCCGGGCCTTTGCCGTACAAATCCGCAACTGTCTCAGATGCTGGTACAAAATCAAAAGATGTTAGCAAGCCTCTGGTGACAGGCACCAACCGCCAGGCAAAGGAGGGCCACACGGAGTCATACAAAGGTGAATCAGAAGAGGCCTGAGTCTTGGTAGGCCTAGATTACACATCCTCCACAGCTTTGGGCAATATGTTCCCAGAATCCTCAGTGAAATAGCCACACTCGCCTTTAATAAGATTAATAGCAGAGCACATTTTTAAACATTTATTTGGGGGGACAGCCGCCATGACACACAGGTGGGGGTCAGTGTGTCTACTTGGGGGAGTTGGTTCTCTCTGTCTACCACGTGGGCTTCAGGACTCGAACTCAAGTAGTCAGGCTTGGCAGCAATCCCCTTTGCCAGCTGAGCCATCTTGCCGGAATTAAACAGGAATAAACAATATAAAGGGAACTGTAATCCTCACTCTGTCACAATGCCACACATGCATAGGTTTTCTCCACTCCTAAAAAGCAAATTATATTTTTGCTATTATTTAAACAACAGTAAATCTCTATAGTCATGTTGTATTAAGCTTCATCTAATGACGGCTTTCAACACTTAAATTCCAAGTTTCTCTGTCCCCCCCCCCCCCAGTCTGGATGTCAAGTGGTTTGAATGATCCGCAAAACACTTGAGCTCTCTGGGGGAGCACGTATTCAAAGGAACCCTTCTGGCAGTCCTGCCGTAAATCAAAGAATCCTTTTGTACTGCATCTAATCACCCCTAATTTATCTGCTTTGTGTGTCTGCATTATGGAAAACTCACATCTTAAAGTGGGCGTTCTCACTAGAGCCATTTCAAGTTTGTTTCCTGCCTGCAGTACGAAAATAGGGGTGGGGCCAGGAAAGCCAGGGTTCCGGGGTCGCAAGCGGTTAAGATCGCTGTCCGAGCTAGGAAACTCGCCTGGCAGATGTTCTGGGGGGTCTCAGAGTAACTTAATCGATACACAGATCTGGGCATTGTCGGCGTGAACACATGGGGGCTTCCTTTTCTTTTTCTTTTAATTATTCTGTAATGTTGAAGAGTTATCAGGTATTAGGCCGGGTGTGGTGGCTCATGCTTCTCAACCACGCACTTGGGAGGCAGAGGCAGGTAGATCTCTGAGAGTCTGAGACCAGTCTGGTCTACTGTATAGTAGGGCCCAGACTAGCCAGGGCTATATAGTAAGACCTGGATGAGAAAACAAAAACCAAACCAAACAAACAAAGTACAACCAACATTCCCCCCCCCCAAAAAAAAAGAGTTATGGGGTCTTTTAGTTAGTCAGACTTCACTCATTTCCATATTACTAAGTCAAGAATTAATAATCTCATGTGCTGGGTTATCTTTAAGTGTGTAGATAGGCTCAGAAGCATAGATTCTTACAAAGCAAATGTTTTTTACAGTGTTCACTTTCAACCTATAGGAGACACTTTGCCATTAAGTTCCAGAACGCTTGCATTTAGCTCGTGAGCTTGAATCTGCTCCTGGAACTTACTGAGACCTCTAAGCACGCTTTTAAGTAATAAAGCTGAATGGAACCCAGTTTCAGAGTCAGTCAAGGCATCCAACTGTACGTGTGTCAAAAGGATTTACTGCCAAGCAGGAAGGCAAATACTTCAAGTCCAGTGTGTTCTCTGGCAAACAGCAACAGCGAGGCCGGTTCCTTTCAGAGCATGTCCCTGGCGTTGGCTTCTCAGCCAGCTGAGGGACATCAGACGAGCAGGTTGGGGACAGCTTGCAGAGGATAAACAGGAGTGGGCATTTCTAACCAATCAGGAGGCCACACACACCGAGCGGAGAGCCGGTCTCACCAGTACTGTGCCACTCAGACAAAGGATACAGAGCAACCAAGCTATGTCAGGTGAGTTGCTAAGTCGATTAAAAAGCTCTCTTCCTAAAAAACATCTCAGCCACAGCCAGAGCACAGGCAGGAGTCGGCATGACAACCGATCGCTGACAGCTTGGCACCGTTCACGTCTTCTGGGTGGGGGCCCCCTAAAGCCTCTTTAGAAATATGCCTGACAAATGTCTCCCCGAAATGGTGATGTCACCGAAAACAAAAACAAGGTGGAAGAACTGAGTGGATGGACAGGGGGAGGGGAGGGGAGGAGAGATTGATTTATGCGTCAAATTTGATAAACGAAAATGCCATCCACGAAGGCATCCTTGTTGTAAAGGCAAAGGCAGGGACGACTAAAGGTTCGCTATTTGACCTTAGAGAGAAGAACAATAAGAGTGCTTTTTTCTAAAACCAGAGTAAAATTTGCCAGATAATGGCGCAATGACAGATGAGGGGGTGGGGTGAAGAGAAGACCAAGGCCAAGTGCAGCCCTGATTCTCTGCTCCCAGTGAAATGGCTAAAAATTAAACTCCTGCCTTTTCAAATACGGAGCTGTTTTTCCTGCTTTTCGTGTTCTAACACTGCCCTCTTGTGACCAATATCAGCATTGCAGGCATGGCAGCCCGCAGCTCTCCATTCTAGTCACCAGAAAGCACAGGGACCCTGCTCTCTCCAAAGTTTTGTATTAAGTGCTTTATATACATAGACTCATTAAAGCAGAAACTTTTGGCCTCCGTTAACAGGTTTCTAATTGCACATACTCATACCCAACCAAGTTCCACGAGGAGACCTCAGGGACCTCGGGACTTAGCTGCTGGGTTTGCTCAAATAAAGGCAATAGTGAGCTAAGTGCCACAAAGAAGCACAGGCTTTCACGACCACTGTCCTCTGTGTTTGAAACATGAAATTCTGTCAACAGTCTTTAGGAATTGGTATGGTTAAACATTTGTTACAGTTTGGATGCTTCTAGATTAGTTTAAAAAATAATACATGTTCTTAGGATTTAGATATACCATAGTCTCCCCACCTACAAATCTGCAGGGAAAAACAAGACCTTACACACACACACACACACACACACACATTATGCACACACAAGTTGGGTGCTGTTGTCTGATGTAGTGACTTTTATAAGCCTACTTAAGGTTTATCATGATTTCTTGTTTTTTAATTGTTTTTATTGGTCTATATTTTTTCTCAGCTTCCCTTCCCCGCCCCTTCTACCTTCTCCCATGATCCCTACACTCCCAATTTACTCAGGAGATCTTGCCTTTTTCTACTTCCCATGGGGATTAGATCCACGTATGTCTCTCTTAGGGTCCTCTTTGCTGTCTAGGTTCTCTGGGAATTGTTAGGCTGGTTTTTCTTTACTTTATGTCTAAAAGCCACTTATGAGTGAGTACATATTATATTTGTCTTTCTAGGTCTGGGTGACCTCATTCAATATGTTTTCTAGATCCATCCATTTGCCCACAAATTTCAAGATGCCATTATTTTTTACTGTGCAGTACTCCATTGTGTAAATGTACCACGGTTTCTTTATTCTTTCTTTGGTAGAGAGGCATTAGGGTTGTTTCTGGCTATGACAAATAATGCTGCTATGAACATAATTGAGCACATGTCCTTGTGGTGCAATTGAGCATCCTTTGGGTACATACCCAAAAGTGGTATTGCTGGGTCTTGAGGTAGGTTGTTTCCTAATTTTCTGAGAAATAGCCATACTGATTTCCAAAATAGCTGTACCAGTTTGCATTCCCACCAGCAATGGAGGAGCATTCCCTTTATCCCACATCCTCTCCAGCATAAGCTGTCATCAGTGCTTTTGATCTTGGCCATTCTTATAGGTGTAAGATGAAATCTCAGAGTTGTTTTGATTTGCATTTCTACCTAAACCGAGAACTCTCGACAGATTTTTTTTTGTTTATAACACTTTATACTGTTCGCTTCTAGCCCTAATCCATTAACATATTAATGAAAAACACATTCCTATAGTTCACCAGAGTGGGACTTCCCAGCCCAAGTATGCAGACCTGAAAGTACCTGAGGTTCTGGGGCTTGATTTTGGTGATGGGCTCTGATGTCCCTGGAGGTACAGACAGGTATCCCTGAGGAACTGGAAAGGCTAGTCCTCAACAAGATCCCCATGGCCAAGTAGAACTCTTCATGAATATGTGAGCCATGTTGGGACTCCATTGGCAGAGGATGCTGCCTGTAGGCATGCCCCCTTGTTTGCTGGTCACAGTTTTATAAGACAGAGTAATGGCCAAAGTCGAAAGGTTGCCTGAGAAGCTAGGGGACATGCCTCTAACACTGCGCATTTCAGTGAGCCTGGGTTTTGGTTGATGGCGAGAGGGTTAAACATGGTGTATGCAAAGATAGAAGTGAGGGTTTGCAGGTCTCTGGAAGTTCCTCAGCACAAGATGAACAGAAGCCACTCTGCATTTCCCAGAATTCGTAAGGCAAACATGGTTTCAAGGTAGCCATGCAGAAATGAGAGCAAGAGCTTCAGCTCCTCGGGGAAGGTCTCTGGATGGCGGATCATGTCCCTGCCATCCCATCCAGGGGCTTTCTCCCTCCATCCAGGCTGCTCTGGAAGCCTTGATCTGGCGGAACTCCGCTGCCCAGAAAGCAAGGCTGCAGAAGGAGGGTGTGTCTCTGGGATCCAGCAGGGAAAGGAAGAATGTAATTGATTGAGAAGTGAGCTGTACGGCTCTCAACAGGATCTGGGGTCTTCAGAGACAGAGTGAGGTTGTGGGCAGCAGTTCCTACCTTTCCCTCCCTACCTGCACCCCCCACCCTCTTCCAGGTGGCTGTTGAGCTGATCAGTGGGACCAAGCCTGTGCTGGGAGGTAAGCCATCCCGTGGCCTGAACCCCAGTGGCCTGTCTTCATCCTCCCCACGAGCAAAGGGCCTGGAGCTCATAGACCCACCCATCCCCTGAATAATTTTCAGTTTTCTACAATGTGGGATCAGTGGATTTCTTACGGTGATCTCAGGTATCTGCGATTCACTGAGCAGCCATGAACGCACACTGCCCCTAGATCTCCTAGAGACTGCTGAGGAAATTTTGGACACCTCGAAAGGCCGCGCATGGTGACTAACGTTGACAATGGCAAAGAAAGGACACGGGGGTTACAGGAATCCTGGTGGCCTCTAGCTCTTCAGCTTCCCACTCTGTCATCCTAAGGAGACCATGCTTTCTCTACGGACAGGCGTGGCACAGCACACAGGGGTCTGTCTACAGGGACAGGCCCTGTGAACACTGAGGGTTCCCACCACTTGTGTGGGGGACGACGCCAATGAAAAGCGAGTACAACCTATACCCTAGGGCCCAAGAGCTCAGTACAATCCATCTACACCATAGGGTGACGAAGACGCTGCTGGTTAATGAGCACAGCTGGGGGCGATGGAAAGGAGAAATAGGATGCTCAGGAAGGTGAGAGGAGCTTATGAGGCAAATAGAATATTTATATATGCATCCTTTAACTCCCCCATCACTACATAAAATAGGGTAACTTTCATTTTAAAAAGGTATCAAATCAATAATACCCAATACATGTATAGCATAAGTAATACTTTGTCAGAACTTGGGCCCATCCCTTCGGGACATCACCGCCCACTTCTTCACCCAAGTCAAGGTCCTTCCTTTCCCCAGCTGCCCACACAACCCATCAGCATCCTTTCTAGTGAATTCGCCTCTGCCCTATAGCCTGCTGTCTGTCCCTCAGTTTCCTCCCCTTGTCTACCTCACTCCAACCTGGGTGTCCTGTGGAACGCTGGGCCATGCTGGTTTAACTGCACGTCACTAGATCTACGAGGTGTTCAAGAAAGAGAAGGTGGGTGTGGAGGTTCGGGACCAGGGCTCTGGGTTGGCATCACATGCAAAGAAGTGGCTGGAGGAGCCAAGGGGAAGCTGCCACTTCCAACAACGGTGATCCTAGCTACCCTCACTTCTATTCTTCCCTCTTCCCATCCTTGGGACATTCCTTATGTGATGTGGGATTGCCCTCTGTCTGCTGTGAGTATGTTTCATTGCCATTGGTTAATAAAGAAGCTGCTTTTGGCCAATGGCTTAAGAGAGTAAAGGCAGGTAGAAAATCTGAACAGAGATGGAGAGAGAGAGTAGGCGGAGTCGAGGAGGCGCCATGTAGGGGCCGAAGGAAACAGATAGACCCTGGAACTTTACCTGGTAAGCCACAGCCTTGTGGTGATACACAGATTAGTCGAAATGGGTTGATTTAAGATGTAAGAATTAGCTAATAAAAAGCCTAAGCTAATAGCCAAGCAGTGTTGCAATTAATATAGTTCATGTGTGATTATTTTGGGTCTGGGTAGCCGGGAAAGGAACGAGCGGCCTCTAATTACAATTATGATCCAGGACTATAAGCCCCAGCATCACAGGGAACTGACTGCCACACCTAATGGGCATCAGCACATCAGTGGGATCAAATGAATGCCACCAGAACTCTCAAGAAAACAAGAGGTGAGTGCAGGGAGTGGCCCTTGAGATGGGCAGAGGATGCTCAGTGCACAGCTGCCTGTAGGTGGCGCTCCTGAACCAGAAGTCAGTCTTGCTCTTTGCTTACCATTCTGGTCCAGAAAGCGGCTAATGCACCCACACACAGGGGCTGGAACTCGGGGTGCATTGGGGAACTTGTCTTTGTGCCCTTTCTGACTTAGTGAAAAGACAGACAAACAGCAGAGAGAGGGTCTTAGAGAAAGAAAATGGAGACGCAGGCTTGCAGAGAAAGGCTGCCCTCCGCTCTCGCGATAACTTGAGCCTGAACAGATTTCTGCTCGATCCTCTCTTGTTTTCCTTCAGTCCTTGTAACCGGTTCTCCTTCTCTTTCACCACGTCCCACCCCTCACCCTCCACCTACTGTGTGGGCAGCGGGAAGAATAGAAACTTTGGACGACGTCAGACCTGAATCCAAAGTTGATCCGCAGCTCTGCGGCCCCAGGAGAGTTGGAACCACTGTCACGGAGCCCTGTGACCAAGTCTATGGTACACCAGCATCTAAATGCTGAAGATGAGGCCTGTCGCATACACAGATGTAAGGGATAGAGTGCTATAATAGATTTTCTAGGCAAACCTAGTGGTAATTTCCTCGGGTAAGCACTAGATGTTGTAAAGTCTTTTTGGATGTGATTAATATTACTGTAAGTAAAATTTAAATTTATTCCCTTTTATGTGTTAGTTGAGGGGGACACAACATACCACAGGACACATGGGGAGGTCAGAGGACCGTTCTGTGGAATTCAATCCCTCCTTCCCCCTTTTGCAGAGGTCCCAGAGAACAAACTGGGTACTCCAGGCTTGTACAATGAGCATTTTTACCGGCTTAGTCAACTTCCTACCCATAAATAAACTTCAGAGAAAGTAAATTACCTTTCTCAACGTAGGTGGGCCTTACCCCAACCAGCTGACAATCTTTAGAACAAATCTGTTCCACTTGGGGTTCCCCATAGAAGAAAAAAGGGTCCAGCCTCCATGCTGAAGAAGGCAGCCCCAGCTCTTATCTCCGCCCCTCTACCTTCATGCCCCCCACCTTCCCCACCCCTAGCAGCTGCCCTAGGCATTGGGGTTCGCCAAGCCCCATGATCCTGGGAGCCAACTCGTTAAAATCAATCCCTCTCTCTGCCTCGCTGTCTCTGTCCTCCCTTCCTCTTTCTGACTCTCGCTCTGACTATTGCCTACCAGGGGTGACGATGCAAACAATTCAGCTGTTTCCAGATCCAATGGGAAACTGAGGCAGCTGATAAAAGTCAAAGCCCTCTCTGAAATCCAAGGAAACCCAGTCCTGAGAGAGAATAGGAGACAAGCCAACACAGCTGGGGGCTGCGGGCTGCAGGCCGCGTCTGGTGGATCCTCTGCACTGTCACACTGGGGAAATGCCTGTGGGGCAAGGGTGATGTGGGCACCAGAGGGGAGAGAAACCATGCGCAGCAGTGGACCTGACACAGGAAACCAACTGGGTTCCAACCCCATGCCACCATCAGTCTTTTCGGATGCCACTGCAGATCTGAGAGGGTAACTGTGGGCTGGAGAGATGGCTCTGTGGTTAAGAGCACTTGTTGCTCTTTCAGAGGACCTGGGTTCATTTCCCAGCACCCACACGGTGGCTCACAACCATGGATAACTCTAGTTCCAGGGGATCTGATGCCCTCTTCTGACTTCTTCCAGTATCAGGCATGCATGGGGTACACCGGCTTACATGCAGACAACACAATAAATCAATCAATCAATCAATCAATCAATCTTATTTAAGGAAGAAAAGAGAGAATGATTGCCCACAAGTCCCTACAAAATGTAAATCTCAAATTTAGAATAACAAATATTTTCTCATTTGAAGTGTGCTGCCAAAAAGGGCTCAGAAACTGTCTTAACTTATACATTTAGTGTGTGTGTGTGTGTGTGTGTGTGTGTGTGTGTGTGTGTGTGTGTGTATGTGTAGGCCAGAGGTTTCAGTGTTGGGTGTCTTCCTCCATTGGACTCCACCTTATTCATCAAACCAGGGTCTCTCATTGAATCTGGAACCCATCAAGTCACTGGCCAATATGCTCTAGTGATTGGCTTGCCTCTGCCTCCCTCTGGGAATTATAGATATATATGGCTGTACCAGGCTTTTAAGTGGATGCTGGGCCTCCAAACCCGGGTCCTTGTGTCTATAGAGCAGACATTTTCCTGACGAGCCATCACCCTAACCCAGCAGAGAGAGGTCGTGAAGTGCGTCTGCGTCAGCCACTCTCCCCTGCATCTCGAGCTCCTAGGAGGCCCATGAGGGTCAGTGATACACAGAAAAAGTCACAGCACAAGGGAGGCAGAGAACACTCTTCCTTCTGGTGCTCACCTCACCTTCTACAGCAAGGATGCACCTGTCTATCCCCCTGCAGTAGAACTGTCTGCACTTCTCAGGAGACAGCCAGCTGGTGCATTTCTGCACTGAATGTTCCAGCTCCCAACACCAAGCTCACATCGCACAAGCCTTTCAATGTCTGTGACATGGCTAAAGAACGGAATTCAACAAGCACTTAACGTGGGGAAGTAGATTTGAAAAGGTGTCCGAGAAAATAGCATGGTAGATGAGGTCATGAACTTGAGAAGGAGTGGGGGAGGGACACAAGGAGCTGGAATGGGAAGGGGGGGAGGAAATGGTGTAAATACAGCACTCACGTATGAAATTCTCAAAAAATAAACATCAAGATAACTCAAAACAACATAATAAAGCATCTATCAGTTTTTTTTAATGACAGGGGAGATTACCTGGTGGCTGCTAGTCTCAGAAACTTTAACATCCAAAGACCCGGCTAGGACGGCGTACCAGTTGGTTCCAATATCACCTTGGCGAAATACTGGAAAAGAAACAGTGATGTAAACATACCATGTACAGGTTTGCTTGTTTGTTTGTTTAACCAGATAAATCTTCACTGGGTATTACAAGCATGGCTTATTCTCAACCTTCCCTCTCTGCTCCCACAAGGACACAACACGGCTTTCCTCCATGTCACCACAAAGCTTATCCTATAGATTCAACATCCTCAGAAGCAGATGCCCTATCTACAGAACACTCCCACAAGGGGAGCTGCAATAACTAACTGATCATCCTGACTGCAGGAAGATCCATTGGCCCCACATAGTGACGCAAGCCTTTAACCCTGGCACTTGGGAGCAGAGGTAGCTGGATCTCTGTGAGTTGGAGGCCAGCCTGGTCTACCGAGTGAGTTCCGGGACCAGGGCTACACAAAGCATTGACTGTAAAGATTCACTAACATTCTGTGAGACTTACTTTAAATACACTTCACGGCAGTGTGACGCTTGGAAGCTGTGAGTCTAAATGGAGACGGGGCTATTTGACTGCCACACTAAGCCATCCAACTTCACGGCTCTGTATTAAAGGCAAAAGCACTGTGACGGCATACCCAGAGTCCCAGCACTCAGGAGGCTGAGACAGAAGAGGACCATGGGTCTGTGGCCTGCCCAAGGGATATCGCAAGACCCTGCCAGTAAGTAAACAAGTTAATAAATAAATAAATGCATGTAATGTGTTTTGAAGACTAATGGGCTTCCTTTTAAACTGACCAATGGACGGCTGACTTTATTTATAACACTGTAAGGACAGGGTCGTTGCTTTTCTGTTTATTTTCTGACTTCACTGCATTTAGGCATTTGACTATGATCCTCACCTGAAGTTTCTGAACCTGAACTGTCTCTGAGTTTGCAATCTTAGAGAAAGACCTTTTAGATATTAGCTCACATAACCTTGAAAATCATTGGAAGGGCTGGAAAGATGGCGCAGCAGCTAAGAGCACTTACTGTTCTTCCAGAGTTCAGTTCTGAGCACCCTTGTCAGACAACCACATGAAACTCCAGCTCCAGGGGACGCAACATCCTCCCCTGATCTCAGAAGGCCCTGGCACACACACACACACACACACACACACACACACACACACACACACACACACACACGGTCTTCTTCAGCCAAGCCAGATTCTATGCAAGTCCACACCCTCATCTACAGGAGGCCTGGTCCAAGAGCTCCTGCCCTCGTCCCACTGGCATGGTGAAGATTATTCTAGTCAATCCTGGACATCTCATCAGCTTTGCCAGGGACTGCTCTGGACTTTAGCCACGGAGTACAACTCTGGCCAGTGACACCGCACAGGAAGTCTGCTGGGGGACTCGGGAGACACAGTCCTTCAGCGAGGATTTGGGCTGTGGACCCAGAAGACCTCCACTAGCTGCAGCCGCCTGAGGCACATGCCAACCCGTGAGGTAAAGGGGGAGACTCAGGGGGACCAGAAGCCCTTCTCTACCAGCTACGAATCATCTCACCTCAGGGCGTTCATAGATGAGAAACATTTTTTTTCTTCTGGAATGAGTCATTGGTTATTCAAGGCAGTTGGATGGAAGTGTTCTGTTAGTGAAGCATAAAACACACCTAGAAATGGGGAGATGCTGCTTTCTCAACGCAAAGAAAAACACCCTAAAAATGTAGTGTTCACCCTGTTGTTTCATCCTCTCTGCCTCTGATTCACACAGGATGGATAACATTTATTACTGTTCAAAACATAGCTAACAGCATTAGATAAGAAAGCTTTGTCTGCAGCCCAGCCACATCCTTCCTGGATTAAAAAAGACCGGTATTTGAATCTCTAAGGACACAGTTAAATGAATGTGTCTGTCTATCCTTCCTAAGGATACAGTTAATGAATGTGTCTGTCTGTCCTCCCATCTGGAGAGTGAGCTGCTGCCCCGCGGGTAGGGATAACAATGCCCCCCACTGTGAACATAAAAGCGAGAAGCAGAGTAAACACAGAGGAGAGATGTCAGCTCACTTGGAAGCTCGGACATCTGTCAGACGACTCTGTGGGTGCTGTCTGTCCCCACACGGCAGACACGAATGAGCACAAACCACACAAGCACATGCCATAGGAGTTCCAGGGCTTACGTGTTATTCCTTTCTCCAGGTTCTCATAATAACCGCATAAACAAATCTGATGGAGAAGGTTTGGGTGGAATTTCTCAAAAGCTTTCACTTCTTTCAGGCGTGTAAAAATTATGTCCACATCTTCACTGGATCGCTCCAACGGCCTGCAGGGTAGAGACAGAACCTGTTAGGTCTTAGTGAAAAGTAGGCCACAAGGTGTAACTCTAATTACAATTGCTTGTTTATCCATGATGAGACAGGGTCTCTAGTAGCCTGGTCTGCTGTAGAAGTTAACTCGATTCATGAAATAACCAGGCTAGCTTAAAGGATAAACAATTATATTTTTATTTATCATAAGGGGAAACTCACACCACAGGAACAGAAAGTCCAGGCTCTGCTCGGTTGCAATGGGATCACACAGAGAGAGGGCAGCTGGTCCATGAACACATGTTTTTCTCTGGGTCCCAGAAGCCACATCTCATCCTTGGATCCACCTCTTAAAGATAACTGGCTAACAAGGTTTCCCATCAGTTTGCCTGAACTCAGAATGTAGGCAAGGATGACTTTGAACTGCTTATCTCCTCCCTCTACCTCCCAAGTGCTGGGTTACAGCCCTGTGCCATGAAGTTAGGCGGCTATCCCAAGTGTTCGCTCCAAATATTTAGTCCCCTATTCCCACCATAGGCATTTCTCTCTGTGTCCATCTTAAGGCCTTTCTGTTGCAAACAGCTAGGGCTGGTCGCTCAGGGTCAAGACAACCAGACTGAAAGCAAACATGCGCAGTCCTGGCTAGCCCAGCTGATTCCCACAGAGAAGGAATGGAGGAGATTTCCTGTGGAAAAATGGAGACCTGGGATGTACAGTGCCCAGAGGCTCAGACAACCACGTACTGGAAGAGCCGGGGATCCACAGACATCACTAGTACTGCAAAACTTCAAGGTGACCATGCTGAGACCTTTAAGAGGCCATGAGGGTTGTGCCCTCATGAAAGGACCATGCTGCTGCCATGGCAACGAGTTCCTAGTAAAACTATGAGTGTGGTACTTTTGCCTCTTCTCCAGGCCTTTTCTCTTTGACTTCTGCATGGCTGATGCTGTTCGCCTTCTTTCTGTCCACCATGGGTGTATGCAGCAAGAAGGCCCAGCAAGTACGATTTCCTCCCATCTTCTAATGGATCACCCAGAGTGCAGAACTGTGACGGATACTTTTTTCTCCATAAATTACTTAGTCTGTGGTATTTTGTTATAGCAGATAGCATCTCAAGGTCCCTTTCCATCTACCACCCATAGAGGACTTCTAGACTCCCTGTTAGAAACAAAACCCTTGAGGCTCAGGACTTTGAAATGAGCTAGAACTATGTGAGTGAACACAATGCTGCCCAGAGAGAGTGTGTGAGCTGGAGGGAAGCATTTTACTGCTGCACGCCTGACAGCAGGGCATCCCCAGAGGGCATCGAGTGCGGTGGGTACATGTCACACTGTTGACACCCGCAGGAAGTCAGGCCACTGCCACAGGAGGCCTGGGATGGGCCCAAAGCAAGGCCAAAATGGAAAGGACCCCTAGAGGAATCACAAGGCAGGAGAGTTGGAAACCACACCCATGTGCTGGATTCTGTCTTCATGGGAAAAACAAGAAGAGATGAGGGTCCCTCTGCCCTCACCAAGGAGAGAAGACACCCGTGTTTATTCCCCCTGAACAAACACGGCTTTTATTAGGAAAGCAGGCCAGAGCAGCAGAAAGTTGCTGGCCAAATGCTCCAAAGGAGAGACTGAACACTCAAGGGCAGCCGGAGCAAAACATACTTCCATAACGTTCAGAGTGAGCCAAAAGATCGACAAGGTTCAAATCTAGACTCTGGGTCACAAAAGACATCAGTGGCTTTGTGATGTCGCCCATTGCTAAACATTTAAGTTCCCCAAACAGTGAAAAATGAAGATTTTTTAGTTAAAACATTTAGAAAGTACATTTCTTTATTCTGCATCCATGTCTGTGCCACCTGTGTATTTGTGCGTGCATATGTTTATGCAATGCTGGAGCCTGGGCCCAGAGCCTCCTGCATGCTAGTCACTCTGCCAAGTATGCTAGCCCATTGTTGTCATCTGCAAATATCTCCTGACAATTAGTGTATATATTTCAGAACCCTGGACAGAAGGTCAGCTAAATACACTCGAATTAAAATGACTTTGTGGCTCAGTTTGACTTTTCATTTCAACAGGAAGTGAATATAAAAAAAGATATTTCTCTCCTTTAATGAGCAAAGCTAAACTAACTCATGTGAGCTCCATAGATCACACAAGGTTAGAGAAGCTATTGCTACTACTACCAGTACCAACGTCAACATGGCCATTAGTCACTAAGACCTTTAAAAGGAGCATCTAATGAGGGGCTGAGGAAATGATCTGTGGATGAGGTGAGATCCAGACCCAGTGAGAGACCCTGCCTCAAAAATCAGGGTGGAGAATTATAGAGGAAGATAGTAGATGTTGACTTCCAGCCCCCATATAGTCACGCATGCATGCGCGCGCGCGCACACACACACACACACACACATACACAGAGAGAGAGAGAAAGAGAGAGAGAGAGAGAGAGAGAGAGAGAGAGTATTTAATGAAAGCAATGAATACAGAGCTTGAGATTTTTTTTTTAGACATGTGTGTATTCTTTCCTTTTATAACCATAAGATCTTAAACAATACGTACTTAGCAGTCTCAGCCTTTCTAACACTTAGCTTTTCAAAGGGTTTTGACACCTATAAAAATTTTTGATCCTTGTGGCCAATTAGATAAAGCTCATAAAATGAATTCCATTTTACTCTCAAAAACATTTAGACATGAAAGTCAGGCAACTCCAAGGATGCTGAAATCATATATATTTATAGTGCCAGGGATGACGTAGAGATGTCAAAGGTCTTTGAAACTCAAGCTGTTTGCCACTTATCAGGTTATCATCTTAATTATCCAATTATTAACCACTCACAACACTGTTTACTTCTTCCTAATTGCAAGTTTTTCCAACAATGTCAATGAAATTCAGAAAGAAGGAGCTGATGATGGTTCATTCAATCTGCATATATTTACGAAGGAAGTAGTAAAGCCATCTGATAACATAGATCATGTCTGTGTGCCCAGTATGTGGGGGGGGGGGGGCATCTGTGCACAAACAGCAATTCCTAATACAAGGACAAGAAAGAAATTCAGAAAAGAGATGTCACTGTGGGTAGAATTCTATCAAGACCTCATGAGTACATTGTTGTGAAAAGCCCTAAAATCGCCCCCTTCTCATTTCTCCTTTTGTAACTACAGCATCACCGGCTAGCAACTGAGTCGGTAAGTTTGTGGATATCACTTCACATTTTCCCAAGAGAGCCCTGCTCTCCTGGCTCCTCCCCTGTTCCTTTCTTATTTATTCACTACAAGTGTGCTTGCATGCATACCTATGTATGTACACGTACACAAGTTGACACACAGATATAGAGATGGAGACACGGACACACACCTGTCAAATGAACACACATCAACTCAGTTGTCAAAATTTTCCTTTGTCTGTGAGCCTTGATTCAGCTACTGAATTTGCAGCTACCCTTAACTAAGGCATGAAGGGCTTCCCAGTCTTTTCAAGAGCTGTCCACCTGCCTCCGGGAAGCAGAGCCCAGAGAGTGGGCAGAGTCCCACTCGGTAGCCAGACCACTTGCGTTTTACATCACTATAAAACAAAGACAAACGAGCCCTTCTAGATCCAAATTTAAGAAACATTAGTTATTAATCCTTCCTGTCAACCGCTGTAACGCTTCTGTTTACAATTAGAATTCACATTTTACTATCTCTCCTACTTTGTAAGACTTTAGGCGAATCTTTTCCTCTCACCCCACCTTGCAAAACCTACATGCAAATATTTTAACACTCCCCCTCCCTACAATACACCCCTGGTAAAAACTTCATCTACACAAAGGCCCTGCTGCATACTTGGATCTTAAATGACTCAAGCAGCCCCCACTCCTTCCCACTTTCCTTCATTCCTTTTGTGCCAATTCTTTTCTAACTAGCCAATCGTGAAAGACTGTGAAGTCAGATCCCAGCCACAGTCACCGCGTACATTAGACTTAAAAGCCCAGCTGACTTCCTGTCCCTGCACGCTTGCTCCCCTGCTTTGGTGAGTAGCTGATTAGAAGGGAAGTTCTTTCTTGTTGAACTGCTTTCATTGGAGTGGTGGTCTCTCCATGACCCTGGGCTTATTTCTAACAAAATGAGAACAGAGGCTGTGATAGGAGCTCATGAAGACCACCATTTTGGCCTTGAGCGAAGGTAAGGAGGCCCACATACCTTTGCCTCCCACTTGACACAGCTGCTATGTCACAGGTCCCACGGGGGACTGAAAGCCACTTCTCTGTGTCCCTTGAAAAATCTCACTGTTACCTGGAGGCCAGGACCAGCCCTGGTCAGGCTTAAATGAGTTGGGGACGCCTGAGCGAGTGGAGAGGAAGAAGGCCTTTTTGACCATGTTCTGTCCTGTCTTTTATTTCTTGACATTTAAACCACAATGCAAAATCAAAGTACAGCCTCATCTGAGGGCTGGAGATGTAGCTCAGTTTGCCTGGCATGGACAGGTTTGATGCCCAATACAGAACAGGCCGCATCGACGTTGGACACCCAATCCCAGACATCTTCTCTGACTGTGCCCTAGTATCTGAGGTCAGTATTGTACCATCAGGCTGGGCACACACCCCAGACACAGGTTCTGCAGACGCCAGCTGAACTAGACCCCCAGTGCACAGAATAGAACTGTGAAATCCATGTGCCCTGCTAGCATTCGGGGAAAACTTAGTTTCTTTCAGTTCCTGACACTCTGGAGGAGCATCCAGGATGAGTCAGGTACCAGATGCTTTCTAAATGTTTCAGGCTAAATCAGAACGAGTGACTTTTCTTCTACGTGAGTCACAGAAGACTCAGCAAGAGATTGTCATGAGGCTGGCGCACTCGGGGCCTTGGGCTGTGAGAATCGGATGTTCCTGACAATCTTTACTCTTGTTTACTTGCTTCTCTTTTGTCTGTCTGTCTGTCTTTCTGTCTGTCTGTTTTGGAGTCAAGGTCTCATAGAGCAGGCTCACATGGAATTTCCTAAGTAGCTCAAGTTGGCTTTGAACTCATGATCTTCCCTCCCCAGTGTTGGGTTATAGGTATGAGCCACCACACCTGTCTACTAATTATACCATTCTTGAACAAAGATAAGGGAAGCCATGCATTTCATTCTATAGAATTCCATGTATTCTATTTTGAAGCCAATGGTGCAGGGCAGCACAACCCTGAGTTAATCAACCTTGTCTATACCAAGGCAACAAAGCTGACTTTAGTTAGCGTGAGCCAATGATTTTCAAGTTTGTATCATCTGGACCTGTGTGAAGCATGGGCCACACAGCCAGCAGCAGCAGCAGCAAAGGGAAGCAGTGATGTACGACGTCCTTCTGTATATGTGTTGCTTTATTGGTTGATGACTAAAGCTGTTTTGGCCAATGGCTTAGCAGAGCAAGGCAGGCGGGAAATCCAAACAGAATATAGAGTGAGAGTAGGCAGAATTAGAGAGATGCGCTTCCAAAGGAGAAGAACACACAGACTCGTGGTGATACACAGATTAATAGAAATGGATTAATTTAAGATATAAGAACTAGCTAGAAATTTGCATGAACCATTGGCCAAACAGTGTTGTAATTAATATAGTTTCTGTGTGATTATTCGGGTCTGGGCAGCCAGGAAATGAATGAGCAGTCTCCGTCTACAAAACAGAATTTAGCACAGAAGTTTGAAAAAGACTCTTTAACTGAACCAGCTTTTGGGAATTTTGAGTTCGCTCTGTAGCCCTTGGAGCTTTTTAACCGTTTGTTTGAGTCCCTGCTCTTCATGGCACACTCCTGGCTTAATGCTGCCTTCCCATTAGCACCAAGTATCCCACAGCACCTGCTACTGGTGCCCCTGTTCTTGACAGCCTGAAGAACACAAAGGAAGGGTGAGCAAAGATGCTAAGCTGGGGCTCATTTCATCAGATCATGAATCTCTTACTGAGTCATTAGCCAATAGCGGAGTGCAGTCCTGTAGTTGTGGCTGGCTGTGGTACTTAGAATGAGAGTAGCTCCCATAAGCTTATATATTGAAATACTTGGTCCCTAGTTGGTGGAATTGTTTGGGAAGGATTAGTAGGTGTGGCCTTGCTGGAGGAGGTCTAGCATTAGGTGCAGACTTTGATTTTATATATATATATATATAT
>NC_022011.1:81700716-81730505 GCF_000317375.1 Microtus ochrogaster | reverse complement strand
ATGTATGTATTTCCTTCTTATAGATCAGAAGTAAGCTCACTGCTACTGCTTCAGCATCATATTGGCCTACCTACTGCCCAGCTCTCTGCCATGATGGTCACACTCTGAAACTGGAAGCCCCAATACATTCTTTCTTCCATAAGTTGCCCTGGTTATGGTGTCTCTTCACAGCAACAGAAAAGCAGCTAGAGTATTGGCTAGCTAATGCTCATATTTAATAATTCAGACTGGTCATTTAAGCAACACAGAGAATGACAATTTGTTTTTTTTCTAATAAAGGGAAGTTTTTATTTATTAAAAATTCCAGCAGGGCATTGTGCTATACACCTTTAATTCCAGCACTCAGGAGAAAGAGGCAGGGGGCTATCTGTGAGTTTAAAGCCATCCTGGTCTACATATCAAGTTCTAGGCCAGCCAAGGCTAACGAGACCCTGTCTCAAAAAAGAAAATAAAAATCCATGGCATAATTTGAGGACGTGTTATCACACATGGGGTCCTGAATGTAATCCCCCCCACACACACACACATCTCTTGTATCACTATTAAAGAAAGAGAAACCTCCACTTCATGCTGTGATGGACTACTAATTAGCACAGCACTAATTCTTCCAGAGTAAACAGACATTGAGCAAACTACATGAAGCTTTCAGACGTTAGACATAAGACAACATGGGTCTGCAGTCCAAGCAAGGAGGGATCCGCATAACATCCTCATTGTTTTGCTGATACACCTCTGTGAGACACAAAGAAGGAGCATGGCAGACTCACCGTGCTGATGGGGACAATATGCAGGGACATGAGTCACAGGACAGGACAGGGAAGGACTGAACTGAGGGGCCTCGTTGAGTCGTGATCTGTACATGCACAGGCTGGCTCCTACACAGGTCTGGCAGAACCCAGCTCTGGAGAAGAGCTGTTCAGGATTCTGCAGGTCAGCCATTCTCACAGATGCCGGAGCTCTGAGCAGACAAAGAAAACAGAGCTCTCTCCAACCCCTCTGGACATTCATCTTACACTCCCTAAACAGTACTCCAGCCCACGTCACAGACTTCCGCAACAAGGCTTACAGATAAGCCTGGTAGGATCAAGCTGACTGATAGGTGAGTTAGCTTCCTATCAGAGTATAAGCTGGTCTTCTTTATAAAAAAGAAAGAAAATCTAAGCTCTCAATATCACAGCATCCAAAATGTCTAACATTACACCATAAAATACTATAAATTTAGTGGGAAATTGGAAACAGAAGTAGAGATGACGGAGATGTGGAAAATACCAAGAAATACAATGGTCGTGATAAAAAGTGTTTAAGAATTTAAAGGTGGTGCTGTGCCCCTTTAAACCCAGCACCAGAAGGTAGAGATAGGAGGATCTCTGAGTTGGAGGCCAGTCTGGTTTACAGAACGACAAAGGCTAGCCAAGGCTACAGAGAAACCCTGTCTTGAAAAGCCAAAAAACAAACAAACAAACAAAAACACTTACAGGGAAAGATTGGCAGAATGAAGAAACAGCAGCAGTGGAAATATTAACAAATTTTTAAGCAAATGGGAATTCTAAGGCTGAAAAAAAAATACAAAATGGAAAGGAAAAAAATCCCCCACCATCAGTAATTAAGAGCGGATTGAGTACAGCAGAGAGAAGATCAGCAAACAGTGAGGGGCAAGGAAAGTTAGCTGAGGAAAAGCACAGAGCGAGCAAAGACTGACTGAGACCAATGAGCAGAGACTCTGTGACCTGAGGACAAAACCGGGAGGATTTTACATACTTGTGACAAAAGCTACAGATGGAGTGAAAGGGAGAAAAAAGGGGAAAAAAATTTTGATAAATAGTGGCTGACTTTTTCCTAATTAAAAAAAAAAATGCAGTAAATAGTAGAAAAGCCTAAAACATCAGAGAGTGACATTTTTGCTTTATGAAAGACAAGAATTAAAGATGACCAGAAATGTTTTGCCACCTCCATCAAGAAGTAGAATTTGGGGGTGGTTAAGAATCCTGGCTGTTGGGGGCTGGAGAGATGGCTCAGCAGTTAAGAGCACTGACTGCTCTTCCAAAGGTCCTGAGTTCAATTCCCAGCAACCACATGGTGGCTCACAACCACCTATAATGAGATCTGGTGCCCTCTTCTGGCCTACAGGCAAGATACTGTATAAATAAGTAAATAAATAAATAAATCTTAAAAAAAAAAAAAAAGAATCCTGGCTGTTCTTCCAGAGGAATCCGGGTTCAATTCCCAGCACCCATTGGGAGGTTCACACTGTCTGTAACTTCAGCTTTAGGACCTTCTAGGGCACCAGACATACACAGACATATGTGCAGAAAAGACACATCTCTACACATAAAATAAAAATGAATGTTAAACAAAGGTATTTTGGTTTTTGTTTTGTTTGTTTGTTTCTATATTTGAACAAGCAGACTCCTTTTCCCTCTTTGTGAATATGTGTTGGCCTGTGGCCAACTCAAGGAGACAAGCGTTCAGCCCCAATTCTGACAAGCTCTGATACCTCCAGCAAGTACTTGGTTATCTGGTTCGTGACTTCAGTGGGGGGTGACATTGGGGCTAAACTTGGTCTAGGATCTTAAGCAGTTTTGGAAAAGTCTACGTTTAGAAGTAGTTACATATTGGGCCTATAAATAAATACAGTCAGAAGGATATGTCGATCATCCTGCCATTACCTGGAGCTTCAGAATCAAAATGTCTTTAGCCATTTTAACCAAAACATCCCTGTACCTTCCACATGCGGTGATGATTCAAAATGCACATAAAAATTAGATCTTTAAAAGTTGTCTTTTTTTTCATGCTACAGCTGGCTTTGGTCTATAAATCAAAGAATATTTAATATAGCGATCTACCAGTGAAAAGATGTTCATGACCTAAAAAGTCCACAAAGCTCAGTAAGATAACATACAATGATGCTTTCTTCCATGGCGCTGAGGTCATAACAATGGACAGGCTGTTAAATAACTCTGAAGTGGAGAGAAGACAAAACATTTCTTAAATTTTAAAGAAGATTCAATACTTTTAAAAACAAACATTGATAAAAGCAAACTCTTTCAGTAATACACATTATTTCCACAATTTCCACATCACAAATGCAAAGGGAACTGGTGCCCTGAATTTCCCTCTGGTGGGAAGGAGCTTCCGGTCCCCCCTGCCTGTGTGAAATGACAAGGGCAGTTCTCGATGGTGACACACACTTCCAGCATGCCTCACTGCACAAAATAAAAGCTGCAGGAGCCAGGGCATGTGCCAAGGACATATGGCAGGGTGATGATCCATGATGAATGAGGACTCTGCCCCGGGGTATTTGATTTCACTGTTAGTCATTACTGGCTTCAGAGAGATCGGGATCAATAGTCAGGAGCAGGTAAGGTAGCGTGCAGAAAGTTGATTTAATAAAAAATAGTAATAATAAGAGAGACACCAGCTTTAAGCCTAGCATTTTATTTCAGACAAAGTTCAAATTCTTGCATTCGAAAGATTAACAGCCAGGCTGGAGAAATGTCTCAGGGATTAAGAGAACTTGTTACTCCTCCAGAGGTACTAAGTCTGGTACTCAGCAACCATGTCAGAGGGCTCACAACCATTGTAACTCCAACCTCAGGGGATCCAATGCCTCTGGCCTCTGTGGGCACCTGCATATACCCACAAAAGCGTGCATGTGAGCACAAACACACAATGTTTAAAAATAATAAAAATGAAACTTTTTTTTAGAAAAAAATGCTAACCACCAGCAATTATGACTACCAAAGCAAGAAGATGCCCAGAGATGTCCTGAGGGGTCAATGTCCAGGCAAAGCAAGGGGCTTTACATACAGTCAAGTATGGTCAATCAAGCAAGAAAGCATTGTGACTAAGTAGCATGCCCAACAGAGCTCTGGTTTGAGGGACACCAACAGACTTTGTAATTCTACCCCTGAAGGCCAGCAAGACAGTCCCCAGACTCCAGAGCCCAGGCAAACAAAGCTGGGAGAGCGTTTGCTCCACAACTTTGCTTCACGAAAGCAGAGATAAATGAATCAGAACTTTGAACCTCTATCTCTAGCCCCTCATTCAACAAGACTGTTGCATGTCCTCTCAAACCAGAGGGCAAAGAAGCAAATTCTTTGAGTCTTTGAGCCTCACATGGCACAAGACCAGGCCTGCCCTCTGCTGATTTCTGCTCTGTTGGGGAACTCAGTGCGTCTCAGTTCTACAAGGCAAAACACAGCCATGTCTCCACAGAAGGACACACAGAGGTCTGTACGGACTTCTGGGGACTCAAAGGGGGGACTTCACAGGGAGCCCTTTTTCTTCTAATTCCCACCTCTCTCAGCGCTAACGTTGGTATTTTAACTCACTGGGGAGAGTGGGTAGAAATTGTGTAAGTACCAAGATGGGAGAAAGGTTTCTGGCTAGCCAGACAGTGAAGTGTGAGGAGTGACTGGGATGAAAAGTTAAAGACTGGATGATGGCCAGTGGCCAAACGTTTGGAAATGCTACAGGCACCTCAAAGAACCTGACTAAGAAACAAAAGTGGATCTGATTGGTCAGGACCCCAACGCCAGTCAACCGGGTACAGACCTTAGTTTACTAGCTCCTGGGGAAAAGCCGAGATTTGTTTGTTTTGTTGTTGTTGTTTTGTTGGGTTTGATTTTGTTTTTTTAATCAGAGCCATCATTTTAGAAAACCCATCCCCCTGAAGGAAGTGGACTGGAAGGGGAGGGGGTAAAGGTATGCCGAGTAGTTGGAAATGGGCTTTTAGGGCTCTGTGTGGCATCGTTTTCCCTACCACCAGCCCTCGTGCCTGCACACTTACAGAGTACCACAAGTTCTTTTGGGTGTCATAACACACAAACGCCTTCCCTTTCTCTCCAATGCACACTTAACGGTACTGTAACAGGAAGTCTGACCTAGAGACAGTCATGGCATAGACTTTTAGTCCCTGTGAAATTATTAATAGTGCCCTCGTTCACTCTCAAAAGTGTCCTGGTTTAGACAATAAATAATGCATGCACCTTACTTGGAAATAACCCTGCTCCCGCCCCCTCAGGGTGCCTCTAGCACCAAGGACTGCTACCTACAATGACAGCTTCTTCCTTCACCGTGATGGTCCCTCAGTTTCCCAGCTCACCCCAGCTCCAGGTGATCCACATTGTTCTAACTTTGCAGCTCCCATTGCCTCTCCCCCAAGCTCCAGGTCACTGAGACAGAGCGGGATTCAGATCCTAGCTTCTGGGACCTAGGGATATGCCGAGGTCCAGAGAAGACTCTCAAGACTCTCAAGTAGGGGAGATGGAGGACAAAGGCTCTCCAGGTGCTGATGAATACGCTCTCAGGCCTCGCTCTTTCTCATCTACAACCATCAGGAGGGTGTGGGCTGATGAAAGGGTATGTGGGTTTGGGGAAACAAAAACGGTAGCCTTGACTACATGAAAGTAATACTAATTACAGTCTTTGATTGAACATCATATGAATCATTTGTTTCTAATTACAGTGCTGCCCAGGAATACTCATGTAAATCGCACAAGGTGCCGAAGTGTTCTTAGTGTACTGTTATTTAATTACAATTATAAACACGCTATGCATTCATAATTATGGCTTGTTATGCCTGATCGTTTGAATCCAACACTAACACCGATTCCTTCTATTACTAACAAATCATCTTATCTACTCAGAGATCAAGATCTTTCAGGCACTGATGAACTTCTATGAGAAAGAAAATGCCAAACAATAGAAATGATCTCTACCATTAGAAGAGTGAAAAAACAAAAACCCACGTAGCATTACATTCCTGGGTGGGTCCAAGTTTGCTAATGAAAAGGAGAGCCATGCAGCAGCTCATGCAAGAAGAACCTAATGCATTTTTAATCACAGAAAGATCTGAGAATAATCTCCAACGCTTTCAGGAAGACCCAAGCACTGAACAAACACAGGAATCGCTCGCTTGCAGTGCACCACTAGCCACGAGGGCAAGTACAGCTAGTGCAGGTAAAGAACGAGCTCAAAGGGCAGGCTGCGAGTGTGATTGTTTGGGTTTTATTTTGTTTAGTTTTGTAATGCTTGGGACTGGACCCAGAGCCTCACAACTGCTAGGACGAACACTCAACCCCTGAGCTATCCCCTCAGCATCCCAAATGTTCGTTAGCTCCATCTGAAAGTGGCAAGCCAGGTCCAGCACCAGGCACCTCCCGCTGCTGGATGGTCACACACTAGCTCACTGACCATACTGAGGTCTTGTTAATCATGAGATTTTTTTTATTTTAAGATAAACTTCTGCTGTCTTAAATATTTATCTTTATTCTGAGTTGGGTTTTTCCTTTTATGAGTATTCAGGATTCCGTGGGTATTAATTTCTACTGGGTATCTTTTCATTTTTCCTTATGAAGTTGGCATTTTAGTTTGGGTTTTATATACCAGCTTTATCTAGTCCATCAGTGTTTGGAGTTTACTTACATCTAGGAGCCCATAAATTAACTTTTTTTTTTCAGTACTGGCATAGCTGCTAGGCAAGCACTCTGCCACTGAGCTACAGCCCAAGCCCTAACATTAAACAGGTAAAACAGAGCTGGAGAGATGGCTCAGTGGGTAAAAGCCTTGCTGTGCAGGCCTGACCACCTGAGTTGGAGGCCCAGGATCTCAACAAAGCCAGATACTGTAGGTCAAACATCTGTGGTGCCAGCACTATCTGTCTACTGGAGAGGGAGGCTGAGACAAGAAAAATCAACCCAAGGCTCGTTCCTGCCTGGCTGACACAGGACAGAAGAGGTGGAAAGGCAAGAACTGACACCTGGAGGCTGTCCTCTGCCAGACACATGTGTGCTGTGGCACACACACCTACACATAAGAACAGGTACATACAAGTGTATCACACACACACATACACAGAGAGAGAGACGGCTATTATCTAAATGTTGGTATTACCCCACAGTCACAAATTGAAATCCTAACCTAAGGTGATAATAGTGAGTCAGAGGCTTCAGAGATGGGGCCTTGGGGTAGTGACCAAGTCGCAAAGGCTCTGCCATCATGCATCAAGATGTGTCCTTATTAAAGAGAGCTAGAAGAGTTTGTCTGCCCTTTACAGCCTGACTGGACATATCAAGAAAGCACCATCCAGGAAACAAAACAAAAACCCTCAGCAGACAGTAAGTGCACTGGCATTTTGTCTTGGATATCTCAACCTTCAGAACAGTGGGTAGTAAATTTCTATTGAGTATAAGTCACTCCAGCGTGTCCCAGCTTTTCTTAAGTCAGGACTGTCTCATAGAAAATGACATTTGCATGTTACAATGGAGTAAACTGATGTGTAGATGGAAGTTTCTGTCCTCCAGCCGTTCAGTCCCAAAGAAATGCACAGAGGCTCATATTAATTATAAACTGTTTGGCCTATTAGCTCAGGCTTATTATTAACTAGCTCTTACAACTTAAATTAACCCATAATTCTTACCTATATTTAGCCATGTGGCTTGGTACCTTTTCTCCATAAGGCAGTCTTATCTTGCATCATCTGGCTAGTGACTGCATCTCTGCCTTTCCTCTTCCCAGAATTCTCCTATTCTGGTTGCCCAGCCTATACTTCCTGCCTAGCTACTGACCAATCAGCATTTTATTAAACCAATGCAAGTGACAAATCTTTACAGTGTACAACGGCATTATCCCACAGCACTGATGCATACCCTGCTGAACTCAGGTAACCCCACAGGCTCCAGAAATTAGACCCTTGAGTGTAACAAAAATGACTGGGAAGTTCTGGCCTAGAGAACCCATTCTGTAAGTGTGCCTACTCAAAAATCAATGGGGGAAATTTATTCTTAAGATGTCAACATTCATTCAGTTCAACAGCTGAATCAATGGCATTGTTAACCATCCGATCCTCACAATAGCCCTGTAAGGTAGGAATTATCCTCCTTCAGACAGTGAAACTGATCTGCAATGTTGAAGAATTTCCTGCAAACAGCACAGGCATTGGAAACAGCCAGGATTGGGGCCCCATCCACTTGGAGCCTCTCTCTGCCACAATTCTTCTATTCAGAGTCACTCAGAGGTATGTGACTGTCCCCAGGCAGATGGAAGAGTGGGGTCTGCTTCAAACATTGTCTTACCATTGGTTCCATATTTATCTAAGCTGGGCAGAAGAAGGATACCGGCCATGACAGTCCTCAGGTACTGCTCTGTGTCCTCAGACAGTTCAGCGGTGGCCACTTTGCCTCCCTCGAGCGGCAAACAAACACAAGAAGTACAGACACCAGCATTTTAACCCCGTTATTCATTAGTCCCAACTTCATAGAAGGAAGCAAGATTACTATAGTTAACCATTATCACCTTATCCCACAACCAAACAGGAAGATGGAGGCCAATGAGATGGTTTAGTGAGTAAAGGCATCAACGCTGACAACTGGGTTCAATCTCCGGGACCCAGGCAGTAGAAGGAAAGAACCAATCCTGCAAATTGTCTCGGGACCTCCACACATGCGCTGTGCTGAATGAATGCGTACACACACACACACACACACACACACACACACACACACACACATTACTGACTCCATTTGGTCTTGTTTGCGGTTCTTGCAGAGGATCCTAGTTTGGCTTTGCAAGATACTCACACCAGATAGCTCACACTGCTTGCAACTCCAGTTCCAAGACCCCAAAAGCCCTCTTCTGATCTCCAAGAGCCCATACACATGGCTTGGTGCCAAGACATACACATAAAAAAATTAAATATCTTTAATATAATTTTGAGAATTTCAAACATGAGTGCTATATAGCTATATTTACATTTTTACTGCCACTCCTCCTGTCTCCAACTTCTGCCATATCCCCAACTGCTACTCTAAGTCATGGCCTCTGTGCTACTTTAGCACACACACACACTACTGAGTCCATTTCCCGTTGTTTGCATGAACATGTGTTTAGGGCTGGCCACTTGGGATTAGAAAAACCTAAAGTAAATATTCCTAAATCCTTTTTTAAGAAAACACTCTCTAGGGACTGCGAGATGGGATACTCTACAGGTAAAGGCGCTTGCCACACAAGCCTCATGGCCTGAGTTCGATCCCCAGAGCCCACGTAAAAATCAGAGGGAAAGAACCAACTCCACAAAGTCGACCTCTGACCTCCACACACGTCATGACATGTGTTCCCCCACACTCATCAGGCACACTCACAATGATTAAAAAAAATTAAAATTTCCAAAAAGAACCCTCCATTCCAAAGCAACATTCTTTATATGGAGAGTTTGGTTTTTTGTTTTGTTTTGTTTTTATTTTTAAATTAAAATTCACCAAGTCTTGCAAATACAAATACAGCAATCCTCCCAAACTTGGCTTTCAGGTAAATAATAATTCAATCTAAGTATATCCTTTCAATAAAAGGGGTGCATTTATACTTTTTAAAATTTCTCACTGATGTGAAATTCAAACGAATCAGTTGTCTTGCATTTTATTCAGAGCTCTGGGTAAACCCATTTTCTCCACTCTCCTTCTGTTGCTGACAGTGATGACCCCAGGCAACTGCTTCATAGCCTCAGAGGCTAACCTAACTTTTCTCCTACCTCTCTGCGGTATGATCTGCCTGCTGTGTGCACAGAGGAGTGACCCAAGGCCCTGGTCAATATTGTCACTTTAGTGCCTCTCAACAACACTGGGAACCTGTCGGACCAGCCCAACTCCATCTTAAGATTGAAAGCCATCTTGTTACATGGTCACAAGAAGCTCATCCCTGTTTTCTGTAAAACTTGGGTTTGACCTTGTATTGACCCATTTTCTGGCATGATACTCCAACTGTTTTACAGCTACCTGTTAGCTGCTTTGTCTACAATGTGGGTTTCAATACAGGTTACGAGCAATGGTAACACTGAAATATCTAAAACGTTTCTCTTTCTGTAAACTTAAAGATTCAAACACGCGTCAGGGAATCGGAACTTGAATCCACCTGTCACGTGTCAAATGGAGTCCAGATAACTGCTCCTGTCATGTCAATCAACAGCCTAAGCTTCCCTACCTATTGCCTACTCCCGAAGGGGAAGTTCTGAAACAAGACTTTTCTTTAAGTTCCTTACCTCTGACTTCTGTCCCTACTCTATTTTCTGTCTCTGAAGATTCCTACTCAGCTGGTAGACAACACCCAGAAATCAGCTGCGGACTACAAACTGCTCCAAAAGGGACCTACACCATGCCAGCCCCAAGGAGTCCTACAAAGCCACAGCCCAGACTTGCTGAGAGCTGGTGTGACCCAGTTCAGCGGGCATAATTGCTCCTTGTCTCTTCAGCTGGGCCAATGAGCCAGATGCTTCTGATGACTGCCCCATCTCCTGAATCCCCTCCCAGCCTTTGAGTAGCATTCCAGGCTTTCTGGGCCCTGACAATAATGTTCTAACTAGTTACAGAACAGAATGTATCACCCCTTATCCTCAACAAAGACTGGAATGTTAAACCCAGAGGAAACTGCATGACAAAGGAACAAAGTGGCTATATAGAATGCTTATTGGCATACCAGGTTCCCTCACTGTCATCAAGACACCTGTTAAAGCCAAAGAGAGCAAGATTTATCAACAGGTAGATTCTTTAGCTAAAATAGGTCTACTTTATGATAGGGCACCCAGAAGGGATGGTTTTAAGAAAAAAAGTAGTCTTTCTGTGCTAACCAATCAGATGCAATGAGAAAGACCCTAGCCATGATACAACTAGAAAATGCTAATATGCCTGCTGTCTGCTGACATTATTATTATCTGCTGCCACACAACAGATAGAAATGACTGCTACCTATCAAATAGTTGAAAGGGACACATGAGACGAGGGGGAGAATGACGGACCAGCCTGACTCCATCTTAAGATTAAAACCCATCTTGTTACAAGGTCAGAATAAACACATTCCTATTTTCTGTAGAACTTTGGTTTGACCAGGTCTTGACCCATTTTCTAGAATTCCACCCCCATACCCTAACCTCTACCCTGATAAGATGTTCCACCAAACAATTTTGAAATGTTCTGCCAAGTTTCTATGTAACAAACAAACAAGCAAACACACAAACCAAGAAAAAAAAACACCACTTTTGAAAACCCCCTAGCCTTGTAGTTTGGGGGTTAATATAAACCCCACCTTCTCCTATGAATGATGCTGTTTCCTCAAGCCCCAACTTAGGGAGATAGCCCTGTCTGACAAAAAAAATAAATAGATAAAAAAATAAACCTAGCTTATGACTAAAAGAATGTGGGCAATGGGCTTTACTTTCATTTGGTGGGATTAACAAACGAATTAGCTCTTTTTCAGGGTGAAAATTCAAGGAGCACTTAAGAGCTGAGCAATGCAAAGAGCCACTGCTCTGAGTATCAATTTTACTAAAAGATTTGGCAAGAAAAGTTTGTGTGTTTAGAATTTTTACAAGAACCTGTCATGTGAATAGCAGGCTGCTTGTTTTCATCTTGGACAATGCACAACTTCTTTCTTTCTTTCTTTTTCACGAAAACCACGTGGCCATAATATGCTTATGCGCAGTGAGAGACTGCACCCCGTGGTACTCCGAAGGGAGCAAGATTACCAGAATCAGCACTGCAGGCAGAAACAGCCAGTCATGCCTCCGTGAGACTGGGGTGCTGACGTCACTAGGCGCAGCTGGCTCTCTTCTGCCCAAGCATCCCTGCCAGGAAGTGCTATTTCTTGATGAATCCACAAAAGCTTTGCTTTTTATTTTTTTTCTCCCCACTTTTGGCTGCAAAAAAATCTACTGGCTCCCACGACAGCTAGTGCAACTTCCAACTGAAATTGCTTTAAAATGTGATAAATCAAATATTTCATTTACAAAAACAAGATTATAAATAGCTCCATGTTCTGTTCAGAAGAATATACGTAGCACATAAAGCCAGCCAAAACAAAAATTTTAAATAATATGTATATTCTCCCTCTTTGCATTTTAAATTGGCAATACACCTAAACAAAACAATATGAACATCTGTCTGTTGTTGCATACATACTTTCAATGACCTTGATTCCCAAGATTTCACTTGGCAGAGAGCTGGGTTGTCTGTGTATAAACAATATATATATTTTTGTCTCAATCAATGAAAACCTCACACATCCCAACAATGTAATTCACTAAAGACTATGGCACATAATGTCCCCGTCTTAGTTAGAGTTTCTCTTGCAGTGATGAAACACCTGACCAAAAAGCCAGTTGTGGAGGAAAGGGTTTATTTTGCTTATACATCCATACTGTAGTCCACCATTGAAGGAAAACCAGGACAGGAACTCAAACAGAGCAGGATCTTAGAGGCTGGAGCTGATGCACAGGCCATGGAGAGGTATTTCTTTCTGGCTTGCTCCCCCTGGCTTGCTCAGCCTGCTTTCTTATAGAGCTGAGAACCACCAGCCCAGGGACGGCTCCACCCACAATGGGCTGGGGCCTTTCCCACCAATTACTAATGAAGAAAATGCCCTACAGCTGATCTTATGGAAGCATTTTTCCCAATTGAGGAGACTCAAGTTTGTATCAAGGTGACATAAAACTAGTCAGGACAAGTCCCCTCTTGATGTGTTGCTTCTTCAGGAATAGAGTCCTACTGTCTAGATTTGGTACACACACGAGGAATGGCAAAAGCTTTTATTGTTTTGGGGATTCCAGGGCCCCCATCCAACAACTCATTAGGAGGTAGCTAATCCTGGCACAGGGGATTTTGTTTAATACCCCATGACTTCTGGGTAAGGATTTTTCTAACCTTGCAGGTATTCCCCTCCAAACATTTAAAAAATATTTTTATTTCATTACAAAACAGTAGGTTTCCATATGGCTTTTATTCTTCATTTTGGTAGAAGAAACAAAGCAGACGGGAGCAGGAACTCATCACCTAACACCGTCCTAGCACTCCAAGGAAAGAGCATTGTTGGGGAGCTTCTAAATGGATGGAGTAGTTTCAGAACACTGGAGAAAGGCAGACACTTCCTGGTCCCCACCCAGCTCTCGTGTGTGTGGTGTGCAGCTAGCTGTTCTGAGTCTCCGTTCTCTTGTCCCCTATTGTTTCCCTTCTTCCATTATATTTTCTTCTTTCCTGATACCCAGAGATTCCTCCTTTCTTATTTCCATTTTGTCTCAGGCACTTCCTTCAGTCATTCCTTTTGGGTCAGGCGGCCAGTGACGAATCTGAGTGTCCCCGTCTAAAAGCACCTTGAGTTCCCCTCATACAGAATGGTTGCAAGGAACAAAGGGCTGTGTATTGATAATTCTTTGTTTATCTTTTTGTCCAGACCATTATCCATAACATCTTGTAACCAACACTTAGAGGTTTCTGTCCTGACTGGTCACACAGCTGGTCAGTCCCAAAGAAACACACAGAGGTCTACATTAATCATAAACTGGTTGGCCTATTAGCTCAGGCTTCTTATTAACTAATTATTAACATCTTAAATTGACCCATTATTCTTGCCTATGTAAGCCATGTGGCTTAGTACCTTTATCAGTAGGGCATTCTCATCTTGCTTCCTCTGTATCTGGTGATGACTGCAGACTGACTCTTTCCTCTTCCCAGAATTTTCCTGTTCTCGTCACCCCACCTAAACTTCCTGCCTGGCTACTGACCAATCAGTGTTTTATTAAAATAATACAATATAAGTGACAGGGCACAAGACCATTGTTCCACAGCAGTAAGCCCTCAGTTTGTGTAGAGTTTGACTAAAAGAGAGCCATTGTTGTCTAGACGTTTGTGCTCCATCAGGGCTGTCCCTTTTCTTGGTCCTATGATCACAGATAAATAGGCTTTCCTTAGGATAAGTTTTATAAGGGTTTTTTGTTTTGTTTTTAATATTTCTGGATCAATGTAAATTCCAACACCCATTGTGGGATATATATATATATGTGACAAAAACAAAAAAGACAAAAAACAAAAACTCAGAGGACTCACTGTCACTCTCCAGCAAGAAAGGCCCCCAAACCCACTCACTGTTTTCTCTCTACCTCTCGGAATCGCTTTTCTGTTTGTTTCATATACAATGTCAGAGCTCCCGAGTGAACTTCAGGGAAGGAACAGGGAGAATTGCAACCACTCCATCTTATTCACAATCAGAATTCCATGTTTGTTCTATGGCAGCAATTTTTCTCAGGTAAACTGGGTAGACACAATTTCACACCCTCTAGATGCACCAAAAGCAGGCATTCGGGAGCTAGAAACTATACAAAGGTCACACCTTCTCCCAAACAGATATGTTTCCAGGGACATGGCAACCAAAGAGCCATATGTTATCTGTTCATGGCATGCCAACTAAGGCTGTCCTGATAATGTCACTTCTACATTTCCTAGCAGCCTGCGTGCCTCGGCTGCGGTGGCTTGCTTTCTTGGTGCTCAGGACTTGTCTTGGGGATGTTGAGTCCCTATTCTCTTCCCATCTGCTACATAGAAACAACACTCTAAGATCTCCTAACTGCAGCCATGGTATCCTCACTCTCGTCCTCTGCGCCTCCCTCTCTCAATTTTTCAGCTCCCTGACTTGGACTGCGCCTTTACTGTGTTGTACCTGGGCACAGGTCACATCGGGAGGTGCAGTACACCAATGGGTGCGACTTAGAAGAGCCACAGGCTCCCTGTGTCTCCCCCTGGCCTTCTTTGAGTTAAGGGTTCTACTTCTGCAGGAATTCCTTATAAGAAATACAAGTATTTCTGACAGAGAGGGCACACTGAACACCTTAACACATTGGCCCAGGGTTAGGACATTAGCACAGTGCGACCCGGAAACTAAGAGCTGCAAGCTAGGCTGGCCCTGCCATCTTCAGTCCTTTTCCAGGGATGGGGTCTGGGGAGGCTGCCTTACTTCCCTTAGTAGAAAGGTTGGTCAACAAGAGAGGTAGAAAACAGAAGGAACTGTCAACCCAGGCATCTAAAGAATCAGCTAGGCACATCTGGGTACACCCAATGTTTTGAAGCGGCTCCTGGAATTCACCCACAGCAGAAAGATTACTGAGAAGGCTAAGAATTGGAATAGGCTGTCCTTTTGCCAACCACAGTATTTGTGGTGCCTCAAGGGAGTGCAAAAACGATTTTTTAAAAACGCTTAATTCAAATGAGCCATATGATTTCAGCCACTAAAAAGTATATTTATAAAAATCGAGCTGGGTGTGGTGAAACACGCCTTTAATCCTGGCACTTAGAGGGCAGAGGCAGGCAGATATTTAAGTTCAAGGCCAGCCTGGTCTACAGAGTGAGTTCCAGGACAGCCAGGACAGCTTCACAAAGAAACCCTGTCTCTGAATGGGGGGGGGGGACTTATACAAACTTATATTTATAAAAATATAGCAACCTAGGAAATGATCATCCTGTAAGTATTCTATAATGTTCATTTCAAAAGTCACAAAGGCATTGAGTCTGGGCTAAAACATGCTAAGAAATACTCATACCGAAAACGCTGCAGGGAGTAAGTACAGTAAAATCTATGACCAACTGTCCTGGGTTGAACAGGCTTTGACAATTCTTTTATTTGACTCCGAATAAAAGATAGTTTTGCCAGGCAGTGGAGATGCATGCCTTTAATCCCAGCACTCAGACAAAAGAGGCAGGTGGATCTCTGTGATTTCAAGGGCAGCTTCATCTACAGAGTGAGTTCCAGGACAGCCAAAGCAGCACAGAGAAACCCTGTCTCAAAAAAAACTAAAAAAAAGTTCCAGTTACAGCCTGTGTTGTTTTCCTTTCCATCTGGGAAGGAGAAAGATGTTATTCCATGCTACTTAGTAATAATCTCAGAAAGAAGGAAAGCAGAGAGGGGGGCACTGGGCACTCCAGAACCCCCCAGCCCAAGGGAGGAGGAGGTGACGGTAACTGGGTCACAAGTGAGCATTTTCGTGGTGCCACACGTCTTACATCTAAAATCAGGGACTCTCAATGTTCTCCTCTTCTGTAACTCCCTTTCCGCTCATTTTAAAGGACTTTGAGATCTTTTCAACTGCTTCAGGGCTATGGCCTTGAGATAGCCTCACACGGGTGCAGTCTTCCCTGTGTAATGAGACAAACAAGCAGAAGGCAGCACATGAGATCAGCCATGCACGCTGCTCATCCTGACAGAAAGGAAGAGATTTAAACTATTTTCCCTAGTCCACTCACAGGGGCATTCTCCTGCGGTAGAGCTTGACTGCGGCAGATTAAAAACCAACAGTGGGTGAACAAATAGCATAACATGAGGTTCAACTATAATGAAAAAAATAAAGAAAACCTCACTTTTAGATAATTGCTCCATAGTCTAAAAGTAATTTCTTTTATTTTTTCCTGTCATTCCTCACTCTCTTCTCAATGATACCTATATGCATTCCCTAAGAATGATGATTAATATATTCATATATTTAACTTATTTTGATTTCATTATCTTTCAGGTAACCAAAAACAACACTAGCATTAACTAGCCCTCCTGCCTTCCGCACACTCCCCCGAGGCACAGTTTTCTTACCCATTTCTCCTGTCGCTAGAACTTCTGATAAGAGAGACAAACTATATATTAATTCTCTAAAGCCGCAGGGGTTTTAAAAATTAAATTTACTTTGACATCCAGAACCTGTTGAATGCTGAATTCTAAAACGAGCCTCCGACGTTAAGATAAATATCCAGCCGTGCGCTGAAAAGGTAGGAAGCACAGCGGTAGAGATAGGATCAAATTCAATTGAGGGGAAGATAAGGTGTATTCACAAGCTTATAATAATATACCGCTACAGCGGCAGGAGGTGAGCGAGCACAGGACACATGCCCTGCTCACACTGAGCCAGTGGGGTTCCCAGCCCGGCTGTGCCGAGATCTGCTTTAGGCGTAAGCTGCCTTCTACAGCGGTGCCCTGTTGTAGCAGAGAGGACTCCCTTATCTGTGCCTTACACAGGATTCCTGATGTAAGTTTCCGAAGTATTTTAGGCAAATAAAATAGAAAATCTAGCCAGAAGCCAGATAATTCCAACTCCACAATTTAGGTCTGCAAATACCATCAGGGAAGTCTGAGGTAGGCTAACACTATAGCAGACTCGCTATTCTCAAGTGGGCTTCAATTTCTGACATAATAAAAGAAAGCATACTGCTACTGCTAAATTGTGCTGAGGAAACCATGATATGGACACAATACACACACACAAACACATATACACACGCACGCGCGTGCACACACACAATGTTCAAACTAGCAAACATATCTTTCAAACAGGAAACTGGCAGGATTTCCAGGCCATTTCCTTCAAGGACTTCAGCCTCAGAAGCCTAAGGGGCCCCAGACGGGCACTAAATTCTCTCCCAGCAAAACTAAGCCAGGTGGATACAAAAATCCCAAGTTCATCCTTAGAGTAGGGATGACGGCAGCGACACTCACAGCCCTGCCGCTTCTGAGCCGAACGACACTCGGCTGTTTCCCAAAGGCAGCTTTGCTTTTTCCTAAAAAACAATTATTGTATTGGAAAACTAAGGTGGGTGGGAGGGGACATTCCTATAATCCCAGCGTTCCAGAAGTTGGGATAGGGGTGGAAGTGAGGGCAGAGGTGCACTCCTATAATCCCAGAATTTGCGAGGCTGAAATGGAGGGTGTGAACTCAAATCCAGGTGGACTACACTACAGATGATGTTGAAAGCCATAAAGAGAAGAAGAGGAAGAGGAAGAGAGGCAAAGAGGGAGGCTAGGGAGGGTGAAAACTAAAATGAATTACATTTTCATTGTACCTTTAAAAAATGGAAGGTGTTTATTTTATTTTACGTGTTAGTGTTTTGTAAGTAGGTATGTATACCATGTGCATACTTGGTGCATGTGGGGGTCAAAAGAGCACCCGATTCTTCTGATATTGGAGCTATACGTGCTTCTGAGCCACAATGTAGATGCTGGGAACCAAACCCAGATCCTCTCTCTTAGTTACTGTTCTACTGCTGTAAAGAGACACCACGACCAAGGCAACTTTTATATATGAAAGCATTTAATTGGAGGTTTGCTCATAGTTTTAGAGGGGCTCGTCCAAATCATCATGACAGGTGGGAAGCAAACAGGCATGGTGCCGGAGCAGTAGCAGCTGAGGGCTTTACATCATAATCTGCAGAGAGAGAGAGAGAGACCGAGCCTAGCAAGGGCTTTTGAAACCTCGAGCCTCACGCGCAGTAATACACCTCCTTCAACAAGGTCATACTCTGAATCCTCCCCCAAGAGTTCCGCTAACTGGAAACCAAGCATTCAAACACACGAGTGTACGGAGGACATTCTCACTCAAACCACCACATCCTCTGCAAGATCAACAAGTACTCTTGACCGCTGAACCATCTCTCCATTTCTCCCTCCTGGTTTTTCGAGACAGGGTTTTTCTGTGTAACAGCTCTGACTGTCCTGGAACTCACTTTGTGGACCAGGCTGGCCTTGAACTCACAGGTATCTGCATGCCTCTGCCTCCTGAGTGCTGGGACTAAAGGCTTATGTCACCATTGCCCAGCTCCAATCCCATTTTTAAATATAGCTCTAAATAATAGTATTTAAAAATAGCCCAGGGCTGGCTAAATGGCTCAGTAGGCAAAGGCGCTTGCCTCCAAGCCTGATGACCAGAGTTTGACCCCCAGTGCCCACAAGGCAAGAGAGAACTGATTCCCACAAATTGTTCTCTGATCTACACACATGTATCATGGCACACAGGTGCCCCCCAAACATACATACATACTTACCCAATAAATAAGCAAGTGTGTAATTTTTAAAAGATAACCAAGAATTCCAAAAGCCTTCATTTATCCATTTCATGAAATTACCCTCATCTATTATGGCAACAAAAGTAGTTAACAAAACACGGGTACTTTTTCAAAGTCGGATCTTGTCACAAAACAAAAGGATACACCATACTTATTCAGCCTGTGTCCTCACCATGGGCGCCCATCCAACTCCGCTCTAAAATGTCTCATCCACCCATTCGGTATAGCCTGGATTTAAATTAGATTCAAGTAACTCACAGCTCACTCGAGGCTCTGAATGAGGCATTACTTCAGTAGAAAGACCTCTCTGGCCATCCTCTTTCAAATAACAGTGCCTCTAGGTCTCTTCTCCCGGCCTCTGCTTTAGTCTCTAACACTGCTCTTGTCACCGCTGAACGTGGCCGCAGAGATGCTTGTGCGGCATTGCCTACTTCTGCATCCCTGCTCCTGTATACAGCTGCCTGTAGCTCCAAGACCCTGCTCACTGCTGTAGTCTGTGCCAGCTGGAAGAGGGCCTAGCACACAACCAGTTACTCAGTCATGTCCTGAGGACTGACGGAAGGAGTATCTTCTTTTCCTTGAGTGTTTCAGTTTGCAAGGTCAAGGGCTTTGTCGGTTTTCTCACTAACGGGCAATCGGCAAGAGTGCCTGGCATGTAGAAAGCAAGGTCAGGCCCGAGTGAATAAATGAACGCACGACAGTAGGAAAAAGGTGACTAAATCTGATCAAATCAGATGTGCCACATCTGGTTTGGGGAAGGCGGAAAAGAGCGCGCGGCAGGGAGAAGGAGGCGAGCAGGGAAGTGAGAAAGGCCTGGCATGGGACATTGAAAGCAGAGCTTTCTTACGCCACACATTTGTTTAAAGAGCTGATGAAGACAGCATGCAAGACTTAAGCAGCCAACCCTCCTGTGGCATACTCAATAAAGAACCTTGTAACAGCAGGAGAACTACTCCTCCCCAGGAAACAGCACGCTGACTAGTTACCCAGTACCAAACGGTCAGCTCTGAAGGCACACATACATACAAGTAACGGTATAAAGACATAGATGCGTGTGTGTGTCCATAGATGCTTGTAACAATAGTTAGCAAAAAAAGAGGCTGTGAATTTGAAAGCAGGTCAGGAGAGGTGTGTGGGAGGATTTGGAGGGAGGAAAGGATAGGGGGAAATTTTGCAATTATATAATAATCTCACAAAAAAAATCAAAGGAATGATTTTTTAAAAGACTTCAAAATAAATAAATAATGAAACCAATAAATAAATAACCAGGGACTTTCCTAACCAAGAAGCCATCCAAAGAGTAAAAAGGCCGCCCATAAAATAGAAAATATTTTCAAACTGTGTATCTGGTAAGAACTTAATATCCAAAAGATAGAGGAAATCATACAACTCAATGGCAAAAAAAAAAAAAAAAAAAGCAAAACCAAAATGGACTGAAAAATGGGCAAAGGACCATTTTCCCAATGACACACCTCTGGCTATGCTTGTGAGAGCGTTTCCATGGAGAATTAACTGAGCAGGGAAGACTTACCCTGAACGTGGATGCTATCACCTCATGATGGTGACAGACCAAATAGAAAGGGTAAAGGAGATTCACTTCATGACTGAGGCTACACTGTCCCCAGCCACCTCGCACCCCAGCCCCCAACCATTCCCTGCCTCTTAACTGTGAGTTAAAATAACTCCTCTCCCATAGGTCGCTTCCCCTCAGGTGTTTGGTCACAGAGATGGCAGAGGGTAACTCAGAAGCACTATGCCAATACATCTGATAGTATACATGCATGAAAGGCATCAACTCCTAAAGGAACTGGTCAAAAACATGACCAGAAGAAACAGAAATCTTTTAGCTATGAAAAAGTTTGGATCAGTCATAAAAAAAAAAATCTTTCTACAAATTAAAAACCTAAAACAATAAACACGTTTTCAAAAAACAGTATCAATCTTTGACAATTTCTTTTAAAATTAGAGGGGAATAAAACAGAGGAAACACTAGGAAGCCCAAAGAATCATGCTACTAAAACCTGAAAGAAATATTATTACAAAGTCAGTTTCCATCCCTCGTCGATAGATGTGAAGACAGCACTGATAAAATATTAAACAGCTAGACAGAGCGAGCTATCAAGATGTAATATAACATGGCAAAGCTGTATTTCAAATCGGAATCAATCGGTGGATTTATCATTCAAAACTCGGGCAGCTGTGGTGGCTCAGTGTGTGATCCCAGTTCTCAGGAGGCTGAGGCAGGAGAATGACTGTGACCTGGGAGCAGCCTGCAGTTCCGGGACAGTCGAGGTGACAGAGCAGGATTGTGTTTAAAGAAGAATGGGGGGGGGGGAATCAATCAAGGATTTTATGTTTCTAGGAGAAACAAAAGAATCCGAAAGAGAAACAAAAATTCACACTATCATCTTATTTTAAGAAGATGAAACTCGCTTTAAAATAAAAGAAAGTATAAGAAAGGGGGGTCTCAGATGGGGGGTGGAGGTCATCAGACCTAAAGTTCCACAGTGAAACAAAAAGCCTTCCTGTAAGGTAAGAACTCAAAGGTGCTGTCCATCTTGGCCATTTTTCTTCAACCATGTCCCAGAATTCATAGCTAGTGTAGGTAGGCAAGAAAAATTAGAAAAAGCAAAATTAATCAAAACGAATAAGTGAAACTATTTACAGACACTGCGTAAAACAGTTATACAGTAACTCATTTGCTTGGCGAAAAATTTATTACTGATCAAATCAAGCCAAATATCTGAACCTACATACGGTGATCCCCAAACTCTTGCCACCTCCGCTACTCAGACTCAGAGAAAACCACTCAGTTGTCCTTGAATTGGCCGCAATCCCAGCACGGTCATCACTGCAGCTTTCTCTGAAGATGAAAGATTCAAGAATAGAAGTTCAGAAAACAGAACAGCTTGGTCCACACGGCTGGTGAGTGGCAACGCTGGAATTTGAATCCAGATCGGGCTACCTAAAAGGAAGCTGTACTGGCTGTGCGCTGATGAGGAACACCCAGGATAAGGCCCTGGAAGCGAACAGAATACAGTGGTAAAAAGGGGAGGAAGGATCGGTGACTCTGAATGTCCAAAAGGACATAGGTAGACTCGAAAGTCTGAAAATACAGAAATGTGATATCGTCGATAAATCAAAAGAAGGAAAACCTAACGGGGACGAGGGGCGAAGAGAGGTAAGAACTTTAGACACATGCCAGCTTGTTAGATTGCAGGTGGTTTCAACAGCAAAGGGGGAAAAAAAGCACAACAAAGAGTAGCTTCTAGGCGCACAGGATTGTTTTCCTCACAAGACAGAAAAATCTTAAGATACACAAGAGCTGAGCAAGGTCAGCACCGGGCCTCGGTCTTGGTCCCTCATTTGGGGTTACAAGACAGCTGTCACAGGCCCAGGCCTTCTGGACAGCAAGGGTATCGACATCTCCATCTTCCAGGAAACCAAGGGCCGACTTGCAGTTGTTGGGTAGTCTTCTACTACATCACTGTGTGACGTGGACACCTGGACTGGAGCAAGAGACCGGAAGAACATCGGCTTTTTTCCCTTTCTCTCCAGCTTCTGTGGCAGTGGAGGGTGAAGGCAGTGCACCCCCAAAATGTCAACAGGGTATCACAAGGGCACTGCCCTGTGCAGAGACGAGTGTACCTGGTCTGTAACATGGGCCTTGGGCTCAAAGTTTGGGTAGTCTTCCCAGTTGGGGGGGGGGGGGAGACATGGAAGAAAGAACATGTATGGAGAAGAGAGAGGTCACATGTTTCGCTTTTCCACAGGAGATCCTCGTGCTTCACAGAGGCAGCTGAGTCAACACGGCCAGCTGGAGACGGCTGCTGCCACCCAGGCCGGTCTGCTGTTTTCCTTCGGAGGTACAGCTGCTTCCCTACCTACCATCCACCCAGCTATTTCCATCTCCTTCCTCTCAGTACTCCTTAGAACAGAGCCTCCTGCGCCTTCGCTCTCGGGGAGAAAGAAAAGCAGAGGATGGCCACTCTCTTCCAGGCCTCTCTTGAGGACGTAGCTATAAATCTGCCAGAAGCAAAATCTGCCTGTGGCTTGGGGAAATAGTCTGGGAGGTTAACCTGGCACTAAGGAAGGATGGTGAAAGCTTAGAAATCCAGGAGAATTCTGAGAAAGGGCAATGTTAGTCTCACTATCACTGGAGAAGCCAGAAGTCTACGTACGGGAGCCCAAGGAAGAGGGGAGGCTGCACTGGCTCTGCTGGACATCACTCTCCTATGGACAACTCAGTCTCCCAGACTCAGGGCAAGGGACAGGTGGCAGGGACAAGGGTGTACTGGGCCAGCTGCCCCTCTCACAGGCTCACTGGTCCTCGTGCCCATGTCTCGTCTTGAGGGCATCAGATCTGGCCATGCTTCCCTTTCCGAATGCCCTTCTGCAAATAAAACCAGAGCCAGAGCACTAACCCCCATTAGACACCGGGCTGTGCAGCCTGCCCTCTTACTGCTCAGCATATACACAGCATGTGTTCCCATGGTCTCGAGGCCACAGTGAGCTGTCCCCTAAGAAGCTGCAAATGCAGAAATATCAGACATGAAACTTGAAAATAATATATTGCTAACATCACAGAAAGAGATAGACGGACACCATGGGCTTTTTGATGGAACGCCATAATTCCACTGAAGTTCTCACCAAAACATAAATCAGAATTTGACCAAGATAACCCGAATGCCAATTTCAGAAAATACAGATGCAAAGGAAATGAAAAAAGTTTTGAGATAACCAAAAAAAAAAAAATATATATGTTAAGGAACTAGTGTCAAAATTTGCAATGTATAGTAATGGCAATATTATTATTATTATTATTATTATTATTTTGAGTGACAGGGTTTTCCTGTGTAGCCCTGGCTGTCCAAGAACTCACTATGTAAACCAGGCTGGCCTCGAAGTCAGAGATCCATATGCCTCTGCCTCCCAAGTTCTGGGATTAAAGGTGTGCACCACCACCACCAGGCACTATTTTCTTTATAAACCCTTACCTTTTTGAGCTATGTACTGAAATAGCTGCAGATTAGAGACTGCATGTGGGGACTACTTCAAAATCACCCAGGGGTAGGAGGCTGGGGAGAAGCTCGGTGGGTAAACACTGCGCACATGCCTGACAACCTGTGTCCAGAACCCACAGACCAAAGCAGGACTAGGTAGCATGGATCTGTAATTCTAGCACCCCTAACAGCAAGGTGGGGGGCAGCAGCCGAAGACCGGCCCAGAAGATCTGGGGCCAGTTAGCACATAGCACACTGCGAGGGAGGAAGGGATGACCTGCTCAAACAAGATGGAAGGTAAGAAGGGGCTCCTGAATGCTCCTGCACTCAGCACCCACACACTGCAGCGTATGCACACATGTGCGGGCACACACCGTACACAACTAACTAACTAACTAGCTAACTAATTAACTCACTACCTAACCAATCCTGGGGACAGAGGAGAATGAATGGGCATGAAAATAAAGCAGGGTTAGCAGTGAGGTCATGGTTTTGGGGGTGGGAAGTGATGGAATAGAGGCTCTCACTAGTCTATGCGTTCTGAGATCTTCCACAATAAAAATAGATTGAACTTTTGAAACAGCTGGCTAAAATAGTTATGATGCGTCTCCCTACCCCCACCCCAAAGCCAGGATTCGCATCAGCCAGGAACCAGGAGAAGCAGAGGCCCATGAAGACAACGCTAATCCACCACCTACGCCTTCCATCTTGCCAGAGAGCTGCACAGGCCACCTGGGCACAGAGGAGACGATGTATGTGATCACCTCCCCCTGGCCCTGTGAGCACCTTCCACACTGAGGGCAGCAGTCAGGTGCTGGAGATAAAGGGATGAATTAGATACAGCCACCAATGTCGAAGGATGTAGACCGAGAAACAAGCAGGCAGCTACCACGGAGTCTGACTTGTCTTATTACAGCGGACAAAGTGCACCCTGGGAGCTCTTTGCAGTGGTCATCTAACTAGAAAATGGGACAGCAAAGCTGTCCTCAAGTGTCCCCAGAATTACCTTGCGATTAGAATTCAATTCCCACCTCTGTGGCACTGGGAAAAGAGCACACTCTGTAGACTGGAGAAGCAAGTGAGCATTCTGACCTCCCGGCAGCCTAGCTTCCCTTTGGAAATTCCAGAGATGTGCTTCTGCTAATGACTGGCTTCCCTCCTCAGCTGGCCTCTGGCACAACTGCAGTAGCCGAAAGATGAGCTTGTCCACTTGTCGGCTGGTACAAATTTACCACCAAGTTAAGGACTGGTCTCTAAGGTCTCAGGAGTCTGATGCCTGTGTAACCACCTCTGAAACATGCATGCGTTCTCAGTATGCTGACAAATCAAGAATCCTGGAGTGTGAGCAAGGCCAGCCCTGAGTCCTAGAGAAAGTACCAGAGGAATGCCATCCCTAGGGTCCTGCCTAGTTGACACCAGCCTCCCCAGAGCCACAGTTCTGCTCTGTGTGCGTCTTTGATCTTCTCCATCCCTCTAGAGACCGTTTCTGACGTTTCTTTGATTTCTGAGTCATCTTCTCGCACCATGTGTCCTGCAAAGTATTTTGGTTTTAGCGAAAGTGCTCCTTGATTTCTTTCAATTTCATTCCTACCACATCAAAATACTAACATACCATCTATATGGGAGCAAGTCACGTGCAAAGGAAGCATCAACAGAAGTGTGTATGTGTTTAAAGGAAACATAAATACAAAAATTTTAAAAAAGAAAAAGATATAGTTGCCTTTAAAAGATGACAGCCTGAATGGATGGATCTAGAAAATATCAGATTGAGTGAAGTAACTCAGACCCATAAAAAGGGGGGAAAAAAAAGTCCACAATTCACAATCCCAGAGAACCTAGACAACAGTGAGGACCCTAAGAGAGACAAATATAAATCTAATCTACATGGGAAGTAGAAAAAGACAAGATCTCCTGAGTAAATTGGGAGCATGGAGATATTTTGGGAGAGGATTGAAGGGGGGGGCAGAAAAAAAAAGATGACATCCTGTCTAACATGCTCCACCATCCTTGACTTCATCTTCTGCTTCGGCCTGTGGGACAGGAATCTTCAGGTAGAATAAACAACCACACCTCCCCTCCCAAAACTGTTACAGAACCTCAGGCAAAAGGAATGGCAAACTCTTTCCAGAGAGAAGATGCTCCTGCTACCTCTAGTAGCTCGCCATCCTTCTCTTGGGTGAGCGGCTCGTCTCGAGCGAAGGACAGCCATGTGTTCTGGGGAGGTTCATTCACACAGTAAACATTTAAGCTCTGTGGACCACAAGCCTCCTTGCCACCACCCCACTCTGTCACCGCAGCGACAGCAGCCACAGACAATATGGAGCCAAGTAAGTGTGGCTGTCTTCCAATAAAACTGTTGATGCACACTGAAATTTAAATTCATATAAACTTTATGGATCGTGAACTATTACTCTTTTTATTTATTTTCCAACCAATCAGGACCTTTAGAGCCATTCTTGGGGGATTCACGGGCCATGGTCTGCTGAACAGGCGATCCCCCAACCATGTGACTTGGTGATGCCCTTACAAGTCATTACCTAGAAACAGTTCTTAAAGACACAGGAAGCCAAAACCTTTCATTAAAATTACATAAAGGTCATCACATTTTTTTAAAGTGCCGTTTGACTATTTTAAATCCCAAATAGTAGGAAATAATTATACAATTTCATTTCTAGTGAACTGTCTCAGCCCCAGGAGCAATCTATGTAAGATCCGTAAGCAATCAGTAAACTTGTTTCGCATCCACGAGCGTTATCAAAACTTTCCAGTGTCGGTTTATACATCCTAATGTCTGACATCACTCGAGGTTTTAGGCATTTATAGACACCTCAGAATGACCACATCCATGACTGGAAGCAGCTGACAGTAAAACGCTTGGCATTTTCTTTCTTTAGCCTAATCAGCACATCTACGTGTTTTGGGGCTCCCTCTTCACATGTGAGTTTAGAGAGTGTTGTCCCAACCAGGACTGCTTTGTAGGCGTGCCAAGTGCACACTTCTCTGCTTTGTTTTCCATGTTGGCATGTTTCACTTCAATTTTCCTTACGTATGTCTTCTCTCAAGTAGACTTTTCTATTCTTTCTTTTCTTTTTATAAAGTTTGATGTGTGTGTGTGTATGTGTGTACCTGGGCATAAATGTGCATGTATGCATACGTGTGTGTTATGCGTGTATGTGTTATATGTGTACATGCATGCAGAAGTCAGAAGGCAAAGCTGGGTGTCTTCCTTGACTGTCACTCTCGACCTTACTTTGTAAGGCAGGGTATCCTGTTGAATGTGGAGCTCATGAATTTGGCTCGACTGGCTGGCCAATAGGCTTCTGCCTATGCTCCCCCATTGCTGTACCTGAAGACATTTGCTGCAATGCCAGCAATGTTGTTAACACAAGTGTTCGGAATCCAAATTCAGGTGTCCTTACAGCAGATGTGTTACTGACCACGCCATCTCCATCAACAACACCCTCCCCTCTACTCTCTTCTGTCCCAATCTCAGGGCTCCTCTTTTCCCCAGAGAGTCACGCTGCTGGTCACTCGGCTCCTGCATGCATTTGAACTACATTTCTGAGCTGAACTCCCTCTGCTGCCAGCAGCAGAGTCCTGGTTCCCTCTTCACTGCATCGTTCCTGCTTTTCTTATGCACACTTGGAAATGGCCATGAAAAAAGATTTAGAAAACAGAGTGTATCTTCCTGTAGTCTAGATTTGGTCACAAGAGGAATTTGAGGTGGAGAGGAAAGCAGAGTCCCTTGCCACATCTGTGTGCCTTTGCCCAAGTTGCTCATCCGTCCGTCCTGACCTCTTCCCTCTTCTCTGCCTTTGGTAGAATTGCCCTCAGCCCATTACATCCAGGCCTGACTACATTTCCAAAGCACTGTACACGTTCTTATTCAAACATTTATCGTTGGGCTGCAGTCGCACAGTTACCTAGCTACCCCACCACAAAGCCATCAGCACCCCGAAGCTAAGAGCAAGCCTCATTTGTTGCACCCTCAATGCCTAGCCCAGTGCCCGGAACAGGGTATTAATACCTCTCAGGCTCATTAAAGGCAATGCCCCAGGAAGGAGGCATTACAGGGAGCTTCCCGGACAATTTTAGTCCACACTCTCAGCCTTCATTCTCTTTTAAAAAATTAACAGACTATGTTTTAAAACGTAACTTCAAAATCTGCCTCCAACTGCCCACTTGCGATGAAATCGCCGCCGCTCCTCATGGGCTCTGCTTAGGAATTCTGGGATCAAGGCCACAGGACAGGCGCACCAGGAAACAAAATGCTTAGCCGGCATCCCTTGTTTTCAGTGCACTTGGCACCTTTTCCTCCTCCCTTCCATCTGTCCACCCGTTGCTGGGAGGTGAGCTTGAGACGCTCGTAGCCTCATTTTTCCAACTCAGGAAGTAAAAGGGATTCGCGCAAGATGAGAACTCGCGAGAGCTCTGGGGATAGGCCCACTCCCCTGCCCTTCAGAAACACCAGGTTCAGGAGCAGGAGTGGCATTTTGTTATGGTTTGGTTACTGTTGTTGTTTGCTCGTTATGAACGGTGGCTTTAGACTGCGGCACCATGTTCTGGAAGTCCATTCCAAACACAACCAGGTAGGCAGATGCGCCGGTGGAGACGTCAGAGCCTCCCAGCAGCACCGATCTGTGTGTGACTCCACAAGTCCTCACTGACTGAAGGATTTCCAATGACTGTTCAAAAACTGCACACTGCGCATTTCGGCAAAGAGAAGTTATGTTGCTTACGACCCAGAATTATCACTCATGAGGATGCGCTGCTAGCTATTTATAGGCTAAGTGCAAGCTCTTGATTATCTCTTGTTTTATAATTCACTCCTCCTAAAGTATTAAATTTAGATTACTGATCACATTAGCAGGCACTCCGCTTAAAATATGACTTTAATTCCTCCACAGAATTCTGTATGACTTAACCATCTCTTCAATTGTCTTAGTGTTTGCTGCGTGTAATTTCTCTAATATTAGTAGACACCATTTTAGTCAGGAACGGGGCAATGCCTGCCAAAAATATTCCTGCTACTGTGTGGTAACTAAAAGCCAAGATCGTTTATCACATTAAGTTACTCAAATGAGTTACATTTAGCTCTTCTTAGTTAATATCTTCTCATCAAGGCCTATAACAGTAAAACAGGCCACACTTGAGATCCTCAAGTTTGATCTGGTTACAAATCTGTTCATTGAAAAATGTTTAGTATGGCAGAGCACAGAATATTTCCCATAAATGCAAATACAGATATCATGCAGATAGTGGCAAGGTGTGAACCCCTGGCCTTTGGCACCGAACTCTGAGATTCAGGGGCAGTTCAAATACAAGACCTTTTGCTTGTTTCTGTCAGAGTTCGGATGCAGCACCTCTTTCCTTCGGGTAATAAACTATAATTGCTAACATACTGTGTAATGTTTACTGTTCAATTTGCAATCTAGACAAACAGAAAATGACACTGTCAGAGCCTGGAAACAACTGCAATCCGTTGTCACCCACAGCACCTTCCTCAGAGGCTGGCCAGAGTCAGCACTCTCTGCGGTTTAAATTCTCTTTAGAGTGAGGGTCTTTGCTGCTGCTGCAGAGATGAAGATGAAAGCCACCTCCCCGTGACCTTCTTAACACAGACCTTGAGTGAGCGCCCAAGGTAAGAGCTGTGGATTTCAGCAAGAGACTTGACAGCTCCCCTGAGTCCCTCGCACTTGGTTTTCAGAAACAAAAAAGGTGACTACACCTGCATGACCCCCCCCCTCCCAACACACACACACACACCTCCTGAAAACTTAAAGGACATTCATCCTGAGGGCCTGGACAGTCTGAAGCCTCATAGATGAACTCTCTCAGGTCTTACTGCCAAGGGAAACACCCACCCACCCACGAGTGGAGCGTGGAGTCTGTGGGGCGGAAGGGGACCAGGGCAGGCTGGTGTCTTGTCCCCCGCGGCGCCGCATTCCGCTCCCCGGCACGTGGAATGCTCTCCCGCAGGTGGCACCCCACGAGTGGCTCCCCAAGATCCAAATCCCGCACCCCACGCGGCATACCTTTTATCTAGGCAGGCAATCCATTCGGCCGAGGACGGAGAGTGTGCAGCGTGCGCAGCGACCATGTTGGGCAGCGGCGCGCGGTGGCCCCGGGCCGCGGCCACCTCCCGCGCGCCTCC
>NC_022011.1:81692254-81700591 GCF_000317375.1 Microtus ochrogaster | reverse complement strand
ACCCCGCGACACCTGCTGCAGGTGTCCCGCTCCGCCAGACCCGCGGCCACCCTCACCTCGAGGCCACTGCAGCCGGGTGTCACCCCAGTGCGCGTGGGGAGGGGATGTCAGACTATATATTTTTCATACGGCAAATGCCACTAAAATGGCTGCTGCCTCTCCGTTTCCTTAGAAACCCATTAGTCCTCCTCAGCGTCTGTCAAAACTTGCTGGCTGCTCCTGGCTCACCTTTACAATCTCCCCCACTTAAATAGGGATGAGAGAGCGCAGGGCTGTGAAGGCTGGCCATGAGGTGGGGGAGGGGGCACTATGGTCTCTTGTGTGGATCCCAGAGGGTAAATTATTCTGAAGGTTAGGGACATTGAGGGCTGGGAAGGACAGAAAGAGGCAGAAGGACCCGGGAGACCAGAGGCTAACAAGGGGTGGGGGTGGGAGTGGGGGTGAGGGAGCGCAAACTGAAGTCTCTAGCCTTGAAACTTAGACTTGCTTGGGCTTCATGGCCCAAGAATGACAAAAATAAACAATTAAGAATGGGGTTTCTCTGAGTCCCAAGCAGAACTGGGGTCTCAGGTCTGGAAGCTAAGTTCCTGGGCGCACTGTGATCTTGGGTGACAGTCTTTTCTCCTCCCTGACCCAATGCTGAGGGTGGCCACGGCTGCCTCTCTCCTGTGGGTGTTCACAGCAAATGTTATGCCTAGAAGTTGTTCAGTTATACTCTGCCAAAAAAACAACAAATTTACAAGGACGGTAGTTCAGGAATTTGGGGACAAGTTAAATCTGTTGGACTCCTACCAAACGCTGTTTTGATGTTTGTGACATCATTTAAGAATAGGCAAGAGTAGAAAGGGAAGTTGCATTGCCCTCTTTGTTCGTTGCTTCTGCCCCCCCCCCCCCTTTCAGGGCAGGTTCGGGGAACCTGGGGAGAAGGAAACAGCTCGTGCCTTCTGGGATGCTTTTGTCCTCATAAAACAGCCTTGACCTTAAATCTTCCCAGAAACATTTCCATTTCCTCACATCCAATAGGCAGGATCCTGTTTCAGACCGGGCACCAGCTGCCTTCAGCGACACCTCCCTGCTCAGGCTTGTCCCTCAACGGAGCTTCATTCTGTTGATTTCTCTTATTTGCCATAAATATCACTTAACATGATAGGCCACATTAAGATCTCCAAAGTCGTCAGCTTCTATGGATCAAAGGAGACGTGTCTTCTAAATATCTTTGTTTTAAAAGGTATCGGAGTTATTGGAACATTTCAAGGTTACCGAATGCTTGCTAAATGCCTCAGGAATATTTGGAAATGAAGTGCCAGGGAAGAAAAGGGCGAGACATCACCTGTCCTCACACAGAGGCTCAAGGTGGCCATGAGAGGTCACAAGGCTGATATTCACTACTTGTTAAATCTGCTAGGTTTTAGGCATTGGGTGGCTTTCTTTATGTGTATGCTAATCTAATGAAAGGCAGAGACAGGGGGATAACACTTCACAAGGGACACTAAAGATCTTTGAAAATAGGATGAAATAGTGAACATTATGTTTTGATGGAGAGTATTTAAAGACACTTGTTATGGGGTAAGATTCCCAGTAAGTCTCCCATACACATGAGGCATGTTAAATCTGTCTGATAAAGTGCATGGGTGCTGACTTACACCTAAGGACAAGCAGAATTATTTAAATATTATCTAGAAGGAACACCAACAACTATTAGCTCATTCAGAGCATCCCTGGAGGTAGGTACCAGTGAGTCACTGTGACCTTGAGGTTGACAAAGGGCCCGCCACTCAGACACTAGAGCCACCTCCCTTCCCTTAAACTGGAGTTGGGTACAACTAACTTCAGAGGGATGGTTCTACTCTTTCTGTCAATGGAAGGAGAATATAAGGTCTGGCCAAAATGACTTCCTAAGTGATAAGAACTAAATGGTTATAGGTCATTATTCAAATATAAGAATGGGGAAACATCTCAGGAATTAAATATACATAGAAACGATCCCCCGAAGGCACAGTCTTATTGATATACAGAGTATTCTCATGGTCTGAAAGGGATTTGACTGTTACCAAGAACTACAAAAGTAAAGACAACTGCGCAACTGGTTATTATGATTGGGAAGAGGAAGGCCAGGCAAAGAATCAAAGGCTCTTCTTCTACCTTTTTTATTGTTAATGCATCTTTCCTAGATTTATCTACTTTATTTTGTATGTGTGTTTTGCCTGCATAAGCGTACCACACGCGTGCCTGGTCCCCAGAAGGTCAGACGGTGTTGTCGGATTCCCAGGAACTGGGGTTATGGATGGTTGTGAGCCCCCAGAGAGGTGCTGGAAACCAAACCCAGGCCCTCTGCAAGAGCAGCAAGCCCTCTTCACTATCTCTCCAGCCCCCCATTTGAAAGGACATAAAATTACACTGGACTAAAAAGGACCATATATGAAGTGTTTCCATTTTGGAAAATGTCTAGAGAAGGTAAATTTATAAAGATAGAATGTAGATAGGGCATTGTTTGGAGCGGGGGCAACAGGGTCCAAGACAGGCTGTCATGAACTCAAGAAATGACTGCAAATTGCTCGTAGCCAGGAACACACGTGTCATAAACTCACATAGTCCCTGAATGATGTGTTTACAATGAGCGAATGTTATGGCATGCAAACAACATCACAATAAAACTGTTTAAAGGGAATGATAAACTCATCTGCTGAGGGGGAGAACATGCACTGATTAGGAAAAACTTTTTAAAGTTATAGGAAAAAAATAAAGATTTTCTATAGTCTATCACCTAGAAATTATCTTGTTAATATTTTAGTGAACTTTATTCTAAACTTTTCTATTTAAAAAAGATACAGGCAGGGGCTGGAGAGATGGCTCAGTGGTTTAAGGCACTGGCTGCTTTTCCAGAGGTCCTCAGTTGGATTCCCAGAGTCCCCATGGTGGCTCACAGCCACTTGTAACTCCTATCCCAGGGGATTTAATGACCTCTTTTGTCCTCCACAACACTGCACACAAAATACCCTTACACATAAAAATACACGTTTAAAAAAAAAACAAGTATATCCATAAACACATACATAGAACTGGCTGTCTATAGTCAATCATTTATGTTTTCAAGGTGTATAAATATATCCCTACAGACTTGAAAAAATTAATAGATTATAAACTTTTCTACTAGTAATGGAATGTGCTTTACATGTTCAAAATGTGTTCATTAGGAATTTTGGGTGGTTTCAGAATACTCAAATGCACAGCTTTCATTTACATTAGTCCTCTAGACTGTTTGATCATTGGAATAAAGTGATGCTCTGCATAACCCTCTCCCTGTAGTTCAGTGACTTCTCTCTACAGCAGCAGGTATGTTCAATACAGACCTCCCAATAGATACAGAGTGCTGTCATATAGTATATATCTGCTAATGCCTGCCGGCCCTTAAATAAACCACTTATCGTGCATTTTGTTTATCTGAGCAGAAGCTAAGCTATCAGTTTGGAGGTAGGCCCCTCAGTTCAAATGAAGATCCTTCTTCCACTAAGAATTTGGCCTTAGATGAATTACTTAAGATTCTTTTTTGAGTGGGGTGGGGGTGGGGGTGAACACCCTTAATCCCAGCACTCAGAGGCAGAGACAGGGGGATCTCTGTGAGTTTGAGGCCAGCCTGATCTACAGAGTGAGTTTCAGGACAGCCAAGGTTAGTTACACAGAGAAACCCTGTGTGTGTGTGTGTATATATATATGGGATTCTGTTTTGTAGACAGAGACTGCTCACTCGTTTCCTGACCTCTCAGACCCGAATAATCACACAGAAACTATATTAATTATAACACTGCTTGGTTTATTATCTCAGGCTTCTTATTAACTAATTCTTATATCTCAAATTAACCAATCTCTATTAAACTATGTATTGCCACAAGGCTGAGGCCTATGGGCAAGGTTCTGGCACGGTTCTAGCGTCCATCTCCTTTGGCAGCCACATGGCCTCTCTCCGACTCTCCCTACTCTTTCTCTGTATCTCTGTTGGGATTTACTGCCTGGCTTTACTCTGCTAAGCCATTGGCTGAAACAGCTTTATTCATTAACCAATGGTAATCAAACATACTCATAGCATACAGAGAGGTCTTTGAAGAGTTGAAGATTATCTATCTAACTGAAATACATCTCTGGATATCTAGAAAACCTAACTAACGTGACTACAAGTTTGACTATTATAAATGACTATTAATCTGTAATTTTCAAGAGTTTTGAACGTTGCTTACAATGCACTTCCTGTTTATGTAGGTAATATTATATCCTTTTGGGGTCTTTGAAGAGTTGAAGATTATCTATCTAACTGAAATACATCTCTGGATATCTCGAAAACCTAACTAACATGACTACAAGTTTGACTATTATAAATGACTATTAATCTGCAATTTTTTAATTATACATGACATTTTTAAATGAGCTGCACAAACACAATACCTTACACAAACACAATACACAGTAACAAATTGACCTTAAATTTGTATCAATAGAACAAAGCCCATACCAATGCAAAGTATTGATCTCTATATGACTGTTTCATCAGTCAGTGGAAATATTCATGGTACTACGTGTGAGACTCATGCTTGTTGGACTTATAACAAAGCACCAAGTACAAAGTATGCTCTTCATTATTATCCTCTTTGTTATTGTTCTCTGTACGATACAGATAAATAATATTACCCTCTGTGTTTCCTAGGAACGCCGTAATAAATCAGTGAGGCCCCTTATATTGATGGCTCTCCATTTACATTCTGTAACTTCAGAATCTCCACTGTGAAGGATTCAGGAGATGGTTCTCCCTCAGAAACAATAATGCTTCCCACTCAAGCTATTTTGAGCTTCCTCTCACAATCAGCGCCATTCACTCTCTGCACAGCTCTGCAATTCTTCCAATGAGAGCTACACGCACGTAACCCTGGGTAATTGTTGCCATATAGAAATCAAAGGCACAGCAGTAAAAATCAAGTAGAGCCCTGCATATTCGCATCGTTGGGAAGTCCATGGTAGACCGGGTATTCACTGACATCATGCATGACAACAGGAGCTGAGAAGCCCCTGGTACGCTTCCTAGAAAATGGAGACCCAAAACAGCTGGTGGTGCGATTCAAACTGAGTTCAAAGATCTGGGCTCCAATGATGCTGATTGGATAAATCTTGGGTAGAAGACAGAGAAACATGGAATGTGACGCCTGTGTTCAACAGAAAGACAGGCAAGAATGCAAATCCCTCCTTCCTCCTTTCTTTGCTCTAATAAGTTTCTTAAGATTGGATGATGCCCAACTTGGGGAGGAAAGCCTGCTTTGCTGCATCTCCCACCAATCAGCTGCTGGTCCTCCTGTTTAACCCAGGGAGAAGCAGTGGGTAGGCAAGGAAAGGTTCTTAGGTACTGGTCTCTGGCAGCTTCTGTATCCTTTGCCATTAGGCAGGAGAGTGATGGCAGCAGGGAGCAGCAACAGGTGGTACTTTCTAACATCAGAGCTTTCCTGCAGGTCTCAAGAGCTGGCATCCTCTGCCCTACGGTGAGAAGGGTTTTTATCTTTTGGGTAGACCAAGGAAGTCCTTAACCATGTCATAGTTCCTAAGTTTTTATGTTTTGAATCCAAAATGTCTCCTATGGGTCCATGTCTCTGGCTGGTGGCACCACTGGGAGGACCTGAAAACTTTGGGAGTTGGGACTTGGCTGCAGGAGGTGGGGGTAATTGCTTGAGGCCATGTTGTCATGCTTGTAACCTCACACCTACCCCAAATTCCTGGCTCACAATAATATGAACAGAGATACTCTGCTATGTTATCGCTACCATGATGGACTCCATCCTCTGAAGCCACAGCCAAAATAAATATTTCTTCCCTTGGTATTTGGGCAGTGTTTTAGTCAGTGTTCTACTGCTGTGAAGAGACGCCATGACCAAGGCAACTCTTATAAAAGAAAGCATTTAGTTAGGGCTTGCTTACAGTTTCAGAGGCTTAGTCCATGATCCTCATGGCAGGGAACATAGAAGCACACAGGCAGACACAGTAGCTGAGGGTTCCTCATTGGGATCCACAGGTGGTAGGAAGAGAGAGACAGTGGGCCTGGCTTGAGCTTTTGAAACCCAAAGCCTACCTCCAGTGACACACTTCCTCTAACATGACCATACCCACTCCAACAAAACCCTGTTCCTAATCCTTTCAAATAGTGCCACTCTCTGGTGACAAAGCATTCAAATATATGAGCCTATGAGGGCCATTCCTATTCAAGCCACTATAGGCACTTTGATAGGAGCCGAACTAATACACAGGTCTAGGTATGAGGATTCCCTGGTCCTTGGTGGTGGCTGCTATTCCATCTCCTGCCCCTGGGGAGTCTAAGACAGATTCTGCTTCTTTCACTGCTGATGGATTATCAGGGCCATTGCTGTTGCATCTCCAGTACTGTTCCCCTATGGGTTCCTCTGCCATGATTGTGACTGTTTCTCCCCTCAATTCTACTACAGCTCTATTACCACTCTGACAGATCTGCCACCATCAATACCAAGTTGCCAAGGCCACCATCTAGGTCACCATGGTTCCTGTGGCTCCACCTCTTCTGTAGTTCTCACAGCCATGGCAGCTCTCCAGCTCTGCTTCTGTGACTCCATCTGCCAGCTGCTCCATGTCCCCACTGTCAACTCTCCTTTGTTTCCAGCTCAGCCCACTCTACCAATATCAGATATCAAAAGCAGATAAGAAAGGGCTCATTGGTCAAAGCCTTTTTATAGGGCCTCAGGTTGACACACCAGCGAGTGTGCACAGAAGTGTGCCTCCTGACCAGCTTACAAAGCTGGCTTCCCATGCAGCCAGAAACGTGGCATGGCACCAATCACAGAAGACCTTCGTGCAAATAAAGGACCCTGTGTACGCCAATCATGGCTTTGTCTTTTTTGCACCAATCACAACTATTCCTCTGCTAGGCCACCTTGAGAGTGCTCTGCCAAATGGGTGCAGAGAAAGCAGCCACATTTGTCATGTAGCTTCTTCGTGATGTCCCAGTCAACATGGCCAGTGTGGGTATAAAGGTAGACCAGTTGGCTATTTGGCTGACAGTCCTTGAGATTTCATGGGAGAGTCTAACATTGTCAGTTAGACAGTCACATTGCCCTAGCCCTTAAGGCTTTCCTTATTTACTAATAGGTAATTCAATTCAGAAGGCATAGCTACAATAAACTACTTGCTAATGGTGGTTTTAGTAAGTCATCACAGAACTTTGATGGTACTTAACACCTGCCTGGCACCCAGGGACAGGTGGGTCCCCCTACTCTACCTTAAATCCAGTGATTCAAATGCTAATCTCATAGAGAAAAACCCTCAGAGACACACCCAAAAAATGGGCATCTCTTGATGCTGTCAAGTTGACACATGAAACCAAGCTGGGCAACTCTTCAAGCCAGCTCTTGCTCAATTCCCAGGTCCTAAGCACTTTCCACTTTCCCTTTGTACTTGGATGTCTTTATTGAGCATCTACATCTTTGCATCTCTCCATGAAATCTACATCATGCGTCTCGCTTCCACTCAGTGCCTCAGAAGACCCGTGCTGTAGAACAGCTGTGATCTGGGCTAATGATGACAACTATATCAAGTCAACTTCCTCCTCTACACCTTCAGTACACAGGCCCACTCAACTGAAACAATTGCCTTCCTAGGTAAGGCGACTCACCTGGGAGTTGTAAGGAATCCCACACTCATTAGCAAAATCTCTGTGGGCCCTTGAGCTTTCCAAGGAAAAATGTGTAATTAAAACCATCCAATCAGGGCTGGAGAGATGGCTCAGTGGTTAAAAGCACCGCCTGCTCTTCCAAAGGTCCTGAGTTCAATTCCCAGCACCCACATGGTGGCTCACAACCATCTGTAATGAGATATATGCCCTCTTCTGGCCTGCAGGCAGAGTACTGAGAATACTGAATACATAACAAATAAATATATTAAAAAAAAAAAACATCCAATCAGGAGAACTCCAATTTGTGGTTTATATTAAAAAGGTTGTGGTTTTGAAGTTTTGTCCATTTCTGAGGAGGATAACTGGGTTACAGCTTTAAAACAGTAATAGAGAGGATAGGAAATGGTTAAAATTTTGCTTTTAATAATTCAGTGTTCTTAAGTTTCACCTATAAAGCAAAATCCCAAGTGATCCATGTTTAGAACCTCAATATTTACAATACTAAATTAGGCATTCTGAGATTTCTTTGTAGGTTTGCTGCTGTTGTTTCATTTTTGTATTTTTTTTGTGTGCATGCAAGTGCATATTTGTGTGCATGCATGTGTATATTTGTGTGCATGCATGTGCATATTTGTGTGCATGCAAGTGCATATTTGTATGCATGC
>NC_022011.1:81682903-81692154 GCF_000317375.1 Microtus ochrogaster | reverse complement strand
TGCATGCAAGTGCATATTTGTGTGCATGCATGTGTATATTTGTGTGCATGCATGTGCATATTTGTGTGCATGCAAGTGCATATTTGTATGCATGCAAGTGCATATTTGTGTGCATGCATGTGTATATTTGTATGCATGCATGTGTGTATTTGTGTGCATGCATGTGTATATTTGTGTACATGCATGTGTATATTTGTGTGCATGCGTGTGTATAGGTGGATCTGTGCCATGGCATTCGTGTGGAGGCATGAAGACAACTATGGACAGTCCATCCGCTCCTTCTGAGAATGAGGGCATGGCCACATCACGGTACGGTTGAGGAGATAGTCTTTACTAAGATAGAAGGGAAAGCACAGCCAGAGACGTCAGGAAGAGTCCAAATTGGGAATGGCCAGCAGAATAGACTGGACCTTGAGGAGGCAGAGTTAGAGAGAGGAAGAGAAGAGAGAGGATAGCCAAATGGCTGAGTTAGATGGAATGGGAAGTCTGAGAAAGGGAAGGGAAGCTCCGGGCTGGAGAGGTTTGGGGAAAGGGATGATGAACGCTGAAGGAGCCAGGGCTCTGTAACAGGTGCTTGTGATCCTGAGAGGGCCTAGCAGCCATAGCGTACTTTGGCGTGTTAAAGAGCCACCACAGTTAGCCACTTGTCCTGAGTTTCTTCGGGACCTGACACCTTTCTCCAGGTGGGTCCCCAGGCTCTGATCTAGGTGGTCAAGTTCAGCAATGCTACCCTCTGAGCCTTCTCGCTGGCCCTCTTTTTAGAAACAGAGATTTGTTTGGGTTTGCTTTCTGTATGATCATGGCATATAAAAATTTATTAAATGAAGAGGAGTTGCCTGTTTCGTTTCAATTGTACTTTAAATACATTAACGGTTAGAAACAAAGGAAGATTCATCTCATTGTCTCACAAAGGAACCAAGTGAAACCAAGTGAAAGCATCTCTGAAAGGATTTTTCCCAAAAAAAAAAAAACAAAAAACAAAAAACCAGGCATCAGAATCCAAGCTGGACGACCACACACAGGGCAGGAGGTTGGCCTAGTTTTTATTCTAACACGTGTAATGACTGTATCCTTCCCCCATTGGCTGGAGTCAGACCTCACAGACTCTGGGATTGGCTAGCTTTAAAACAATCAGCACGAAACAGAACTAAGAAAGGGGGGGGGGCAACCCAATGCCTTTGTGGAAAGCAGACAATTACCTGGAAGGAGAAATTAAAATACCTGAATTAAAGTTTCATGAGACAAGGGAGATTTACGAAATTTTGGCCCTTGACAGGCTAGCTCCTTTGACAGAAAAACAAAAACATTTCTCACACAATTTTGGGTCACCAGGATTAAAGTCAATGACCATATACCATGAGAGCTAGGGAAACCATAGCTTTGGGAAGAGATTGTCATCCAGTCACCAGGTTCATATGGGGCTAATGGAGAATTCAGGCTATGTAGTCTCTAGAAGAGCATAGATGTAGCTGTCCTCCACCCCACTTTACAGGAAGATACAGTGTAGTGGCACTGCCTATAGTTTGTCAGGTCCAAAGGAAACACAAATTTCCCCAACTCCAAAAGGCAATGAGTGTACAAGTCTGGAAATGACGGTCTTAGCTTAATTCAAACTGTACTCTAGAGGGATTTCTGGAGGCTAGAGAAAATCCAGCATTATTTCCCTTGCCTCTGGCAGAAGGGACACATGGCTCTCCTTGGAAATACACCTGTGGCTGTCTGTCAGCATATCAAAGCCCAGGCTAGCCTCCAGATACCTCCAGTCCAAAATTATACATTTCAAAGCCCCCACACCAGCATCCTGGTCCCTTCCCCTCCCCTCCTACTCTAAACTCCCAGGACTATTCCAGCTCAGGGACACCCCCCCCCTCAATTTTCAATCTCTTGTTATTCCCTGCTCTCTCACTTCCCTAGTCCTGGCCGTGACCAGTCTGTTTCTTTTTAGATGCCTCTGGATATTTTTCTCTGTCTTACCCACAATAAAAAACCTTCCCCCTAAAGGAATAGTCATTTCCGAAGTTTCCTTACTGAGCCCCCTCACACACGTAGTTAAAATAAACTTTCAACTAATAAAAAATAAAAAGCAACTGTATTAAATCTTTTTGACTCAGTCGGTAATAAAATAAAAGTCCTAAAAGGAAAATCTTTGACTCTGGAAGTAAACCTTTATGCTCGGGAAACACACTGATATCAACAAAGACACTGGTAGTTACGCTGACTGGCACGCTCTACAAACTCCTTGCTACTAGGCTGCACGAGACCCTGAATGTTCTACTCGACTGTCCCACGTGGAATGGGACATTTTCTCTGGAATTCCAGGGAAATGGCAGTCATTGATGTGTAAAACGTGAAAATAGTGCCTAAACTTGATCTAAGGACTAAGCAAGCTCAACTCTACCTATGGCAAAGTCTTCCTCACCAAGCCCATGGTGACCCTGCACAGTCGTGAAAGTATGTGTGATACCAGCCACATCCTCGGGTTAAGATGGTAAAATTGCAGTAATTAGCTTGGGCAAACATGTCATGACTTTCCCCTTACATTCTCTTGGGAAATACCAAGGTGGTGTTGCTATTCAACGTTGTGAGAGTGATCCATAGAATATTCGACTCAGAAAAATCTCTGGGGGCATTATTATATACATGTTTCCCATTAATAGAGGAAACCATCTTTAAAACTTCCCGGTGAACTACGGCCACACAACATTTGTTACAATTTCCTTTTGTCTATAATCCAATATGCTGGCTACATGCTTCAAAAACAGATTACTTTATACAGTGGATTCTCCAGAGAAGACTAAAAATCATCCTGATTGCATTAAAACAAGAGCAAGGAGAACTTGGAAGGAGTAAAATGAACAGCGGCCATTTATAGTAAGTAATAGGTTTCAGGTGTATCTCCAAAAATCCAATCCATCGAAGGGTACCCCCACAAATATACGCAGACGTCCTAACACCCTGTGTGACTTGACCTCTTTGCATGTATAATCATGATAAGATGAAGTCATGGGGTAGGGGCCTCTTAATCCAAACTTTTATCTTTACAAAAATGCAAGACAAAGACACATAGAGAGGCTGAGACTGGAACTAGGCATCTACAGGCCCAGGAAGAATTTCTGCAAACATCTGCTCCAAGAATAAAGAAAGATTCACGCCTACAAGCAACCTAGAAAGCATGGTCTAGCCACACCTCCGCACTCGGAACTTGTAAACTCCGGAACTGTCACGCAGAACATCTCTGTTGTTTCTCAGGACTTCGGGCACTCCATTCCAGCAGTCCTAGGAAAGTAATCTACAAGGCAACCAGCTGTGTGGGGTTGTACCTCCCACATAAAGCGCTCACACTTAATCCTTGCCTGAGGTCTGCTTTCCAGAGAACCATTGCTATGGCAACGCAAAATCCTGGATCAACCAGAGGAAGATTGGTTGAGGGATATTTGAGTTCACAGAATATTGACAGAGGGAAGATTTGGATGAAAGGCCTGACATGGCAGCAAGCTATGGGGAGCACTGAAAAATATTAAATTAGCTGGAGGAATAAAACAGACACGATCCAGGGCCACAGGGAGCTTGCTGTTTCCTTTCTTGCTATATGTCAAGAGAGAATTTACATATTATGATAAAATGACCAAGTCTTAGAGAATCTTTTGTGATTTTTTTTAATTAAAATATAACAATCCAATACACCTGCTTTACCAGATGGTTTTATGTCAACTCGACGTTGACTTGATGTTGAGTCATCGATGGCTTGGGTCATCGGAGAGGGCAGAACCTCAGTTAAGACAATGCTTTCACAGATAGGGTTATAGGCAAGCATGTACGGTATTTTCTCAATGAGTGATTGATGGGAGAGAGCCCAACCTACTGTGGGCGGTGCCGTCCTTGGGCTGGTGGTCCTGGGTTCTATAGGAGGGCAGGCTGGGCCAGCTACTTTAGAAGCAAGCCAGTAAGCGGTGCTCCTGCATGGTCTCAGTATCAGCTTCTGTCTCCAGGTTCCTGCCCTGTTTGAGTTCCTGTTCTGGTTTCCTCCAACGATGGACTACAATATAGAAAGGTTTATCTGATAAAGAAAGACAAACCCTTTCCTCCCCAACTTGTTTTTCAGTCATGGTGTTTCATCACAGCAATAGAAACCCCAACTAAGACAGCTGCCATCCAGATAAAATTGCCTTTCGCCTCATTGAATTCCTGCCTTTGGTCAACATAACTCACCAGCTTACTAACTGAAGATAACCACTAGTTGTCTTTATTGTCCTAGGCTTGTTTTGTGTCTCTAATGGTCTATAAAGAACCAGGGGGCAGGCAGAGTAATGCTTTTGAGACCCTTGTACTGCGGGGTGTGTGTGTGTGTGTGTGTGTGTGTGTGTGTGTGTGTGTGTGTGTGTGCGTGCGTGCGCGCGCGCGCGCGCGCGCACCTCCCCCCCCCCCTTGCGTAGAGGAGTAGGGCGCACGCCTGCGTAAATTGGGTTTGTTTACGCAGTCCCTGGCTGGCGAGTGGTTTAAAGTGTTTGCGGCTTAGGCCTGTAATGGGTGGAACTGCCAAGTGCTAAGTGCGTGTACGTTCACTTCTTTCTTCAGCACATGCAACCGTTTCTCTCTGCGTAAACCCGCTCTTGAACTTTCTAGGGCAACAGCAAAAGACTCGTGAAAACTCCCTTAGTTTTTCAAAGCGACTGCACGGTTTTGCGCAACCCGTGAGAGCCACAGTCATTCCATAGCCTTGCCAAAAGCTGGAATTGTCAATCTTTTTAATTTTAGCCCTCCTGGTGGGTGTGCAGTGGTATTCACCGTGGTTTTAATATGCATTTTTCCTGATGACTAATGATGATCACCTTTTAATATGCCCATAATTACTTAGCTTCTTTTATGAGATGCTCATCCACGCGCTAGGCTTTTGTTTTGGCCACAACCCACCTCCCAAATCTGTGTGAGTCATCCATTGCCACCTTACAAATCACTCACAAACCTTCCAGCTGACAGGGTCCCGGGCCTGGGAACAGTTGAGCCGGTGTTCCGGCTCAGTCTTAGGCTCAGTGGCGATGCTGACTGGGGCTGGCATCAGATGAAGTCTCTGTGGGGTCGGAGAAACCACTTTTAAGCTCGTCCCCCCATGTTACATGGGAGAAGTGTTTCATGTTACTCGGTAAAATATTTAAAAAGCTCAAAGAACCCCCTGCTAGCCACACAGACCTCTCCGTCTCAGTTTGGAAAACTGCACCCACAGGGAGGCAAAGAGATACAGAGCTCACAGCTAGCTGAGGTAGGGAGCAATATACATATCTTCAAGTGCAGAAAGCTGTTTGCAGTTGCTTGCTGTCATTAAGACCCCACAAACTGTTAGTAAACCCCAAAAGCTACCTACAGAAATGTACACCTGAACTAGAAGGCACAACGTGGAGAAAGTGCCCAACAAAATTCTTATCAATGCATCATTAATTAAAAATCTAAACCCTTGTGGAAAATTATTTTCAAGTGTGTTACTTTTGCTTATGCTACATTTGTTTAACTCTGTGAAGCTGTGATTCTTTGCCTGTGTAAAACACCTGGCGGTCTAATAAAGAGCTGAATGGCCAATAGCAAGGCAGGAGCAAGGATGGACGGGGCTGACAGGCAGAGAAAATAAGTGGGACGAGAAATCTGGGGAAAGAAGAAGGAGGCATATAGAACAGGGAGAGGAGAATGTTGAGGGCCAGGCACCCAGTCATGCAGCAGCCATGGAGAAAGAGGGAAAGTAAGATATACAGACATAAGAGAAAGGTAAAATCCCAGAGGCACAAGATAGACAGGTTAATTTAAGTTAGGAAGAATGGCGAGAAGCAAGCCAAGAAACCAGACATTTTGTAAGCAAGAAGAAGCCTTCATGTGTGTTACTTGGGAGCTGGGTGGTTGGACCCCCCACCCCCCAAAACCCTAAAGAATAAAACAACCAACAACACTAAACTGTGGCATTATTACAGAATCAAATTGTGGCATGAAATTTAAAGTGATAGGTACTGTACACAGAGACAAATTAATTAGGTCCTGGGTCCATACCCTGTTACCCAGGGAAAGCATGCTGTTGACAGCTCGGTCATAGAACGTGAGGTTAGACCACAAAACCAAAAAATTTACAAACAAGGATCCCACTAGGTTTAGGGCAGTGGTTCTCAACCTTCCTAATGCTGTGACCCTTTAATATAATTCCTCATGTTGTGGTGACCCCCCAACCATGGTTATTTTCATTGCTACTTTATAACTGTAATTTTTCTATTGTTATGAATTATAATGTAAACATCTGATATTTCCAATTGATGTGGGATTCACCTCTGTAAGATATGAATATGCTTAATTACCATTGGTTCATAAAGAAGCTGCTTCAGCCTGTAGCATGGCAGAAATATAGCCAGGCTAGAAGAGAGAGAGAGAGAGAGAGAGAGAGAGAGAGAGAGAGAGAGAGAGAAAGCAGAGTCAGACGCCATGTAGCTGCCAAAGGAGACAGATACCAGATCTTTACCAGCAAGCCACAGCCTCGTGGCAATACACAGATTAATGGAAATGAGTTAATTTAAGATATAAGAGCTAGCTAGAAAAATGCCTAAGCTATTGGCCAAGTAGTGTTGTAATTAATATGTGTGATTATTCGGGTCTGGATGGGCGGGAATGAAAGAACAGTCTTCAACTATATTCGATGGTCTTAGGAAATCCCTGTAAAAGGGTTGTTTGACCCCCAACGTGTCAAAACCCATAAGCTGAGAAGTGCTGGCCTAAACCAATACAAAACCAGTCCAGGTAGAGCTGGCACACAAACAATAGGCAAAGACAAGACGCATTGTGAGAAAGCAGAGAGTCAATTATGCCTCCAGCTTCTCTTGTACCTAGTTAACTTAAGCAGTTATTGTCCTGGCAGTCACCATTCATTCTTGGCATCCTATAGGGTCTTCTGAGTAGGGGGAGGGCTTCCAGGTGCCTTGAACACTTTGCCAAAACCTGAAGGCCTAAAGCACTCAATCTTTTTAGTTTTTCTTTTGTCTTAGGGATGGAACCCAGGGCCTTGTGGTTGCTAGGCAAGCACCCAGTTACTGAACTACATCCTCAGACCTTCTTTATATTGATTTAAGAAGCAAGATCTCACTAAATCACCCAGGATAGCATGAAACTGTTACCTAGGATACCTCAAACTTGCGTTTCTCCTACCTCAGCCTCCTAAGTCTGGAAGTCCAGGTCACCATCAGCATGTTTGGCTAGATCTGATTTCGCTACAGCCTCTCTGATGGGTGATTAAGATGGACTGTCTCAGAATATGTCTGTCTCCATTGAGTCAGACTCTACTAAGTCTTAGGCATGCTGATCAGTTGGGATTTTGTCCACCACTGTAATATAGCATTAATTTGTTCTATTGCCCCTCGAAGGCACTATGTGTTTCTCCTTCTCCATCCTTGGGCTTTCTCAACAATATAAGTGCCAGCAGTCCACCTGCCCAACCATGGGGCTCCAATCCCATGAGGCCAGGATGCTCACACAAGACCATGAATAGCTCAGGGGTTCCTGACAGGGTCACAGAGGCCAGTTAACCTATAAAGTCAACATCAAAATGCTTTTGCATAAGAAAGAAAACTCGCTGAGATTGCTTTTGCACAAGAAAGAAAACTCACTGAGATCTTCCAAAACTGTGCTGTGTGATCAACAGACAATTGCCAAACTACAGCCCACCCCAGAAAATCAGTAAAAGCTTGCTGCTTCCTTTGTTCAGGCCTCTGGCCTGTGCTAGCTGCCTTTGGCTTGAGTTGTCCAATATCACTTCCAATAAAGGAGCTTTGGCTCATTTCTATTATTTCCATGCCATAGAATTTCAGTGTTTATTATTATGATCATTAAGAAGTAATCATCAAGAGGGCTTCGGATATAATGCAGTAGGAAATTCTAAGGAATGTCTACTGTATATAGGGAAAAGAAATGAAAATTGTCAGGTGATATCATTTATAGACACACATGAGAAAAGTTAGAAAGGAAAGCTCTAATAAGCATGTAAAATGATGAGATAATTGCACCCTGGTCTAATCATTACATATTGTATTCATTTACTGTAATGTCGTACTCAGCCAGGCGGTGAGGGCACACGCCTTTAATCCCAGCACTCAGGAGACAAGGCAGGCGGGTCTCCCAGTTCGAGACCAGCCTGGTCTACAGAGTAAGTTCCAGGACAGCCAGGGCTACACAGAGAAACCCTATCTCTAAAACAAAACAAACAAACAAACCAAAAAAAGAAAGGAAAGAACCAAACCACTGAGAGCAGCTGGAAGTAAACGCCATTCGACACAGAAGGGGCGGAGTCTGACGCTCTTAACTACATAAGGCACTTTTATATTGAGGGACCAATTCCTATTCTTCCAGCTCTGCTGTTTGCTTTCCAGTGCACTCAGTAAACTAGATAGGGAGTTGATTGGCCATAGATTCATAAGGTTGGGGTACTAGGATGTAAACATGGAACGAACCTGTATATCCACTGCTCAGATGCGGAAGCCTGGGAGCCTTCAAAACTGTTTTCGGTAAGGGAAGTATGGCAGCGTCCCAGCAGAAATACCAGCCCTTTGTAAACAGAGGCAGGATTGAGACTCGCGGGCCAGTGTAAGACCCTCTCATACAGCGGAGAAAATAATCATGGCTTTAACTAAAATATTTTTGAGTTATGAAAAAAAAAATACCTGAATCCTGAACCAATCAAGCAAAATTTAGGTGGCGGCAAGGGAGAGGGAGCATCTAAACTTCATTTATTACTTGGTCTGTTACATCTTCCTGTGGCAGTTTCTATAAATAAGAGCCCCATGGCAAGGATGGCGTCTTAAAGGCAAATCTGAGTCGTGTTTCTAGGGACAGCCTTGTGCATGCAGCCAGGGGCTTGGCTGCAGCTCCAGCGATGAGGCCATTTTTTTTGAGCCCATGCTATAGTTCTTACCTCACCTGACCATGGCGGTTATTGGTAATTAATCAGAGTTCTTTCCAATGAGCCTGGACAGCACCTCAGCATCTTCCCAGCACAGCAGGACCGGCCTCACAGAGGATCATCCCGAGTCGGTGCATCAGATAAAATCTTTATACCACTGCGAAACCCTTTAATAAATGCCGTCTAGCCGGGCGGTGGTGGCGCACGCCTGTAATCCCAGCACTCGGGAGGCAGAGGCAGGCGGATCTCTGTGAGTTCGGGGCCAGCCTGGTCTACAAAGGGAGTTCCAGGACAGGCTCCAAAGCTACAGAGAAACCCTGTCTCGAAAAACCAA
>NC_022011.1:81670627-81682803 GCF_000317375.1 Microtus ochrogaster | reverse complement strand
CAAAAAAAAAAAAAAAAAAATGCCGTCTAACATTTTGGCCTTTCATCTTTACAAGCACGTGAACGGCAAAAGTCATGAAGAGAGTATCTCGTGAATGACCTCATTCCTATGATTGGCAAGCCCGGGAAAATCTTATATCACGGGGTTTCCAGTAGGTGTTTGTCAAAAGAAGAAAAGGAGAATATATTAAGGTTGTCTGTTTGCTATAGCAGTCTGATTTCAATGATTATAGTAACTGAAACATATTTTCTTGCTCAATAAATAATCTGAATTGGTTCCAGGTTTGGAAGACAAAAGTACATGCATTCCATTCTGTCAGAAAAGATCCAGGCTGATAAAGGATGTGTGTGTGTGTGTGTGTGTGTGTGTGTGTGTGTGTGTGTGTGTGTGTGTGTATGTGTGTGTGTGTGTGTGCTTGCAAGCATGCGTGCGTATATATACACACACACATATACACAGAGCATCTTTAAGGGTTCCTGAGAAGACATGAGATAATGACCAAGTCCTGGGAAGACCAGCTAGAACCTGTGTTGATAGATATCACCTGTCAAGGTTCAGAAGGCCTCCTGGAATGAATTCACAGGCTCTTGTTTCCTGTGGAAACAAAAGCAAAACCACTTCTCCAAAGCATTTTTGATTTCCATTTGAGATATACATTTTTTGACTTTTTTAAAGTTAAGGCATTCTTAAAGTACTAGGATGGTTTAATTCAGCAGTCCCTCTTTCAATCCCATGTCTCTTAGCAGCTTTCATGTCTCATCAGCATTCAAAAAAATTCAAAATCAACACAATAGCATAGAGGAGCCAGACTCCCTGTGTATCTCCTGTCTTTATGAATCTTTTTTCTCTTCTATCATGTTTCCTGTGACTCTTTTTATTTTTTAAAACTATTTCTTTCTACAACTGCCTATACCCATTTTCCCCCCGTTCTTAAGCCTATGCACATTGTAAAAAACCCTGGCCCCTCTTTACAGTTTTCCCCATCTGGTCTTCTTTTACTGCTTATCTCTAGCCTTTTGGACTGCACAAGCAAACTTTAAACTGCTAAGCTCACACCTGCAATTCAAGCACTCGGGAGGCTGAGGCAGAAAGATTGCCATTCTGTTGGTGCACAAACCTCATGAAGACACATGTACGAAGGAAGAAGGACGCATCTTTTCTAGGCAGTGCCATCTCAGAGGACCACTGTCATATGTATGGTCTGAAAGCAGAATAAGGTATCCAATTATTAGATACTGATTTATTGATTTGGTGGATTACTTAAAGCATTGCTTATTTGCCAAATATGACTTCACTTGCTACCTGAGGTAGAACGATCTGGAGAAATAGCTGAAACAATGGGCCGTTGCCCTTAACAACCTGCTGACTGCCATGTACACTTCTGTCAAATCTTTCTTGCTTGCTCACCCCATCTTGTGGCTTTAGAGTATAAAATGAGAAGACAAACTGGACCCAGGACCAAAGCTTTTCAGGCGATAGACTGTTTTGGGCCCCTCGGTGACATCTCTCTTCCTCTCTCTTTGGTGTCAGAGTGCTTATCCCAGACATTCCTGCAACAATCTGTCACTAACTGAAATGCCACTGTGCTGCACACATCAGTGTGCACACAGCACATATTTAACAATCACTTATTAAGCAAATTCTGTAGCTCTAACTTGAATAGCTATGTTATTTGTCAATGTAAACAGAAGGGTGTAGTGTAAGGGCGGGATGAAGGGGAGACCAGAATGGCATCTAGAATTAATAATAGAATGGTCTAGAAACAGTCACAAGGGAAGTCTTTATATAGCTATTAAAACCGAATGTTTCTATAAGAAGTGCGCAGCAAGAGCAGACCACTTCAGATATAAAATGAGCCTGGGTTGGGGGGATCTCAACTGAAATTTGGTGTAAGTTAAAAATGATGACCTCTGACTTAACATTTACATGTTTTTTAAAATGAGTTTTGCAGTGGAAGTTGGCACCAGTCGGCAGCTGAGCAAAATACGTTCCCACAATTCTTTCTATAAGAAGCTTAAATAAGGATACAGAAGGAGCAACGATCAATTAAGAGAAGTTCAGTCACACGACAGTTACAGCTTCAGACTCATCTTCAGGATGTGGATGCGATGGCCAGCCCAGGGGAAAGAGACAGCAGCCTCAAGGGCGATGGAGACACGGGGCGGGAACGATACGGTCACCTTCTGTGTGTCTTGAGTCTCTGGATAATTTTTGGTGATGTCTGGCTCTTCCAGCAGAGGGCAGGCAGGGATAGGAAAAACAAACCAGCCCCGCTAATGTGTTGATTGCACTGACTGGCAGCCCTGGCCCTGCACACAGGGTGGAAGGTGAAGATAACCGTGAGAGCTGGAATCATCCAACCATCCTAGGGATGGCAGTGAGGCAGCGAGTGTTCCGTGGCCTTTAGCATTTTTTCTGTGTAAACATTAAGACTTTAACATTTACCATCGATAACATTTACCGTTATAAATGTAAAGGCATTTACTTTAGGCCTTAGTTCATACAGTTTACGACTTTAGAAATAGGGACAATCGAGGTTTTCTTGGTAAATCAAAATTATAAAATGTAATTTTGGATAGCGCCTCGGGTCTTGTCCTTTGTGCCTTCCCTATTTGTCATACTCCTTCCTAAATTTGGGTCAGTGTATAAATGTTGTGAAATATCGCCATGATCTGCTGTAATGTGCACTTCTTTGCCAGTATCCCAGTTTTCCCTGGGACACCTCCATCTTGGCCGCTCTCCCGAATTAAACAGAGTGGGTATCTCGGCTTTTCCATGGTAATGATGTCATTGTACCCATGGTCAGCTCTTTCCTCTGTCACTCTGCTGATGCTGGAGTCAAATTTCCCCTCAACATCTTCTCTTTCTTTGCTGCAGTTTCCTCATTGCTCACTGGTTGCCTTAGCTTTAGTTACCTGGTGTTTGTTTGTTTGTTTGCAAAATGACACATGGGTTAATCAGAAAACAAAACGATGAATTTGACCGTCCTCGGCTGAAGGGATACACAGTGCTCGTTCAGCACAGACTTTGAAAAAGTGGCGTGACGAGCCACTGACAGTTCTGCACCTGTTATTTATACAGAGATTTGTAAACTGAGGTAGTAGTGAGGTGTGTACTTTATTCAATTTCTCGCGATTAATGTATGCTATATCTTAGCCTGCTGTGTATTGCGTGAGATTGGCTGTAGAAATTTATTATCTGTGTTTAGGAAACCAATGTCTTCAAGGCTGTTCCCCACTTTCTCTTCTATCAGGTTCAGTGTAACTACATTTATGTTGATATCTTTGATCCACTTGGACTTGAGTTTTGTACAGGGTGTTAGATATGGATCTATTTGCATTTTTCTACATGCTGACATCCAGTTCCCCAGCATCATTTGCTGATGACACTTTCTTTATCCCATTGTATAATTTTGGCTTCTTTGTCGAAAACCCAGAGTCTATAGGTATGCGGATTTATGTCAGGGTCTTCAATTCCATTGATCCACCTGTCTCTTTTCATGCCAGTACCATGCTGTTTTTATTACTATAGCTTTGTAGTAAAACTTGACATCAGGGATGGTGATATCTCCGGCAATTTTTTTTAATCTTACAGGATTGTTTTAGCTATCCTGGGGTTTTATTTTTCCAAATGAAGTTGAGTATTGTTCTTTCAAGGTCTGTAAAGAATTGTGTTGGGATTTTAACAGGGATTTCTTTGAATCTGGAGATTGCTTTTGGTAGGTAGGATGGTCATTTCACTGTTAATCCTACTGATTCATGAGCATGGAAGATCTTTCCATCTTCTGATGTCTTCTCCAATTTCTTTCTTCAAAGACTTGAAGTTCTTGTCATACAGGTCTTTTACTTGCTTGGTTAGAGTTACACCAAGATATTTTATATTATTTGTGGTTATTGTGAAGGGTGTTGTTTCCCTGATTTTTTTCCTCAGCCCTTTTATCATTTATATATAAGGGGGCTACTGATTATTTTTATTAATCTTGTATCCAGTCACTTCATCTCTGGGATGAAGCCCACTTTATTACAGTGAATGAGCTCCTACTGAAAATAGGGAGGAAGGCTTGTAGGAGCCAGAAGGGTCAAGGACATCACACACACACACACACACACACACACACACACACACACACACACACACACACAGAATCAACTATTCTGAACCACAGGAACTCACAGAGTCTGAACCAACAACCAGGAAGCCCACAAGAAACTGTCCTAGGCCCTCTGCATATATGGGCAGCTGTGTACCTTTGTCTACTTGCATGGCATCAAGCAATGGAAGCAAGGGCTGCCCCTAACACTTTGGCTGGCTCTTTGGAACCTATTCCTCATACTGGATTACCTTGCTCACCCTTAATACAAGGGGAGATGCTTAGTCTTATTGAAACTTGATATCCCATGCTTTGTGGGTACCCATGAGAGGCCTGCCCCTTTCTGAACATAAACAGAGGAGGAGTGGATTGGGAAGGAATGGGAGGAGAGGAGAGACAGGAAACTGCAGTTGGGATGTAAAATAAATAAATTAATTAAATTTTAAAAAGACAGCAGATCTGGGCAGAGCTCCTGGTAAGTAGTTGGGTTAGAGGGAAAACAGGTCTCAGCAATGATGGGATCCCAGTAAATCCCTCTGTCCTCAGGAACACTAAGGCAACATACCTTGGGTGGAATTGAATCCAAACAAGCCACCTCAGTTCTGGGTCGGCTCAATATTCACCCAGAGTTAATGGGTATCATTACTGCTTGAGCCTTCATCATTGCCCGGCATCAAATATAAATTTGTTCTGAAGGAAGATAGTACCCCCAGTGGAAATATTTCCAAAATGAAGATGCAACAACATGGTTAACAAGTGTGTGTGAAGGCTATTTGTCACCTTAGGATGCATTTTAAATGAAACTCCAAGGACACTCAGCCAAGCTAAGTGACCTCAGCTAGCACAGGCGCCTTCTCAGCAGATATTTCTAGATATAAGAACCCAGCTCACCAGAAACAAATCAGAGCTCTAACTTCGCATGTATGTGATAATACAGAGGGTAATGTCCTGAAGAAACTAAGCAGAAAATATCGTAAGTCACAATTGCCTGTGCACCCAACCAGCTTGTAATAATGTCAGAAGAGGTACACTGTAACACGTGTGGTTTCCCTTTGTGACTGGGGGCTTTACAAAAATTGTAAAGTTAAGCCATGGCCAATCAGGAAATGTCTGTCCCCAAAATAAGTAAACAGGTAGAAATAAAACTGGCAGTCTTGAAAAAAAAATTTTTTTTTTAAACTTAAACTGGTTAGCAGCTTATGGGGGCTTAAATCTGTTATCGCTTGGTTGGATTTAGAAACACTTAGGGCTTTAGTGAGGAACACACTTGGGGGTGCCAGAGAGGGCATTTCCAGAGAGGATAAACGCGGAAAAAGACCAAGATGGGGACATCGCCATTCCGCAGGCTGAGGTCCTGCGCTGAACAAAGAGGGGGAAAAGAGAAAGGCAGTTACATGACAGCTTCCTCCTTTACCTGCTTCTGGATCCGCTCAGAGAGAAGCAAGCAAACATGGTGATCGCTGTGGACAGCATCCTTTAACTTCCAGTCAACAACAACCCTCCCCCCACACACACACACATCTTTCTCCCATAGGTTCCTTTTTGTTGAGTTCATAACAGTGGGGAAAGTAACTAATACACAGTCTTTTAAACTAGGGGCCTCGAGGGATGGCGCAGTGGTTAAGAGCACTTACTGCTCTTGCAGAGGATCCAGATTTGGTTCCCAGAACCCATGTGGCAACTAACAACAGTCTTTGAGTCTGTAATTCCAGTTCCAACCGATCCATTCTGTCACCCTCTTCTGACCTACTAAGGCACCAGGCATGCGTGCAGGGCAAATACATACACGAAGACAAAGCTCATAGACATAAAATTAATAAAAAAAAAAAAAAAGAATCTTGTGCTGGGCTTTGTCTCCTGCTGTGATGGAGAGAGAAAACACAGAGCTGTGTGTGCTTGGTAGAAAACGGGCAATTACCCACGCATACCCACCTGTTGGCGACTCTAAACAGAACGCAACATTAAAGATGGATTTTCATTCACGCACATGGGTGCTTTGCCTGTGTGTACGTCCATGGACCATGTGTGTGCCTGTTTCCCACAGACAGATGTTGGAGCCCCTGGAACCGGAGTTACAGGTGGCTGTTAGCTGCCCCGCTGGTGTTTGGACCTGAATGAGGGTCCTCCGGAGAAACAGCTGGTGCTCTTCACTGCTGAGCCATCTCTGCAGTCCCCAGAGGGCAATATGAAATTGGTTTTAAATGCATTCCATATAGCTCTCCAAGGAGACACTGATGGCTTTTCTTCCCCCTCTACAATAAAAACGACGCTGTGGGCTGGAAGTCACTCTAGACAGAGATGGGGCCACGAATTGTATGCCAAGATTGTACTTCAGAAGAAACAAATGCTGAATTTTTTTTTTTTATCATTTTGTAGTTTCCAGCTCTTTGATGAGGTACTTCTGGTGGTTGCCATGGTGAGTCCTCTGGGCAGTAGTTTTAATTCTCTTCATTAGCAAGTAGCATATGGTGAGGTTACACTGTGCATTTTTTGTGCTAGAATAATAACTATGGGAAGTTGTCATGTGGGTGAGGGACAGGCGACTCCATTCCTGCTGTCTTGGAGGCAGAGCCTTAAAAGGGGGGGGCACTTCTCCCATCACATGGTCTCAGGAATGACACATGTTTATTGAAAGAGTGAGGTCATACTAATTGTTTAAGTATATTCCCCAATTTGGGGGCAAGGCCAATTTAATTGTTGAGGCCAATTAACAGCTCTAAATATTTCAGAAGACAGTACCTCAATTAGCGCATGAACTAGAGAGCATCGCAGCTTGGAATATTCTAGAGTAGGAGGACAGTTGTCTCATCCATCATGATTAACTTGATGGTATACCTGGGGTTATCTACCGCCATATAAAAATATTCTTGATGCAGCAGAGGCTGGGGAAGCTGTGTGGAAGCAGACGCTGGGGAAGGAGTCAGTAATGGCAGGAGTCTACCTAGGTCACCTGCGACAATCACAAGGATGTGAAAACATTTAGAATAATTTCAAATCAAGCATGGTGGCACACTCTTGTCAGCCTAGCCTTCAGGAGACTGAGAGTGAAGAACCATAACTTAGAGACTGACTTGGGCTAACCAGTGAGACCCTGTCTCAAAAAAAAAATCATATATTTTGAAGATATTGCAATATCGTGAATAAGTAGTCTTACTGGGAATATTGAGAAACCCTGCTGATCCTTTTTTTTAAGATTTATTTTTACGTGTGTGTGTGTGTGTGTGTGTCTGTGTGTGTCTGTGTGTACTTATAGGTACACGTCTGGAGGGCCTGCTTCAGTCCTTATGACGTCACAGCCGGCTCTCTTAACTACTGACCCATCTCTCCAGCCCCGAACAGCTCTTTATAAAAGATGTTCATTGGAAGAATTGCAGCAATACAATTTTTCTGGGAAAAGGAAGCAGAGATATATTACAGGTATGTAGAATGTGTTCTTGGAAAGCTTATTCACGGACGTCATCGTAGGAAGGCGTGTCACGAACAGTAAGTACTCCCCTTGCTGATCAGCCCTCTCCAGCAGATTATGAAAAGACAAGAATCCAAATGGCCCAGAGAGGTGTTCTATTACAGCACATTTTGCTGACCTTTTATATTCTATTAAATAGATTGGTTCATCCCTGAAAATATAAGATTAAAAGATACTATCTCTTGGGAATCTAGACAATGAGTTGTCTATCGTTGCACAATAAACAGCCGCAAAGTTCCTGGCAGAAAACAGCACGATTCCTTTAACCTCCCAGTTCTTTTGTGTCTGTTTAGGCTCAGCTGGGTTTTCTGCTTTGAGTCTCACAAACCTATAACCCGAGTCCCAGGCAGGCTGTGCGTTCTTCTGGGAGTTCAAATGGGGAAGGAACCTCTCCGAAGTTTACTCAGTTGTAGGATTTAGGGTCCTGGCTTCCAGGTGACTGAGAGCTGGCCGCAGCACCTAGTTCTAGCAGTAAGAGCCTGTTGGGCTTTGCCAACAGGATCACCTATGTCACTGAGCCAACCAAGTGGTAGCAGTTGGCCAGCAAGACAGAGTCATAGATGATGCAACATCTTCTTAGAAACTAGATACAGTGGCCAGTTTAACTGACACTACCAACACTGCTCCCAAAGAGAAGGAAAAGTTTGGTCAACACAGTCTCGACAATAGAGCTATCACTGTCTAGGCAACCACACGCCAGCCCCATAAACAAGCCAGACTTACTAAGCTTGCTGCCTGGTGGGGAAGATAGTAGCATTTCTTACCATCATACATATCTCCTCTGAGTAGCTTCACTATTTAACCAATGTGATTTAAGTACAGTTTAAGCAAAGTTGAGTCACTGAAACCAGAGGTCCTCACCAGAGCCTGAAGGCAATCCCAGATGCTTCTTATGTGGGCCAGTCCTCATTCTCCCAAACTGGAAGAATTGCTTACTGTGGAGATAGTCATCATCTAGTTGCCGCTGACGAGGGAGCTGTGGCTGACCACCAAATTCCTTTTTGTTTGTTTGGTGTTAAACTGTCAATGACTGTACACCAGTTTCAGAGACTGTGGTTCCAATAAAGTTAAAAAAAAAAAAAAAGTCTAATTCGCGTATCCTGCAAATATGAATTGGGCAAACACTCTGTCCAAACCCCCGAACATGGGGTATTCCAGGATTCAGTAATGAACAAAACAGAATGCCCCACCCCATGAGTGAGAGACGTTGGTGGGTAAATAGTTAAACGTGTATGCTATTGGGTAGAAGATGGCAACAGAGTGTCTGTGAGATACGTGAAGCTAGAACTTGACACATAAGCGTCTGGAAATACGAGGGTCAAAGAAGCTTCCACAACATGATACTAAGAGTTCTAACAGCCAACAGACCTTAGCAAAGCTGACTCCATGACTGATGTACCATTCAGGCCTTGGAACCCAGCATGTTGGCAGCCCCACCTGCCAAAAAAAAAAAAGAGAACAAAAAACCTAATCCATCAAAGTCCACAGTTCTGGGGAAGTCCCCAAATGTACTAATCTTGTTTTTTAACTGTTCTTCTAAGTGAGGTGTATCAACCCAGGGTGTGACTTCTGTGCTTAAAAGCCCACCTCGAGAAAGGCTTAGTGACAGGTGGTGGTGGTGGAGCACATCTTTAATCCCAACACTCTTGCAAAGGCAAGCAAGTCTCTGAGTTCGAGGCCAGCCCGGACTCCAGGGGAATTAAAAGAAAAGAAGAAAGGTTCAGGACTGCACTAAAGTCCTGAACACTGTGTAGTTGCTGCCCTACTTTCTCTGGGCTTGAACCCACCTCCGAGTGGTCTTCTCTGATGGATTCCTCACAGCAGAAGAATGGCCTCCTGCAAATGTCTCAAGCGTTGACAGACAAACAGCCTCAAATTAAGGACACCTTTCTCCTGTTTGTTTGTTGTTTGCTGTGGCACTTGTGTGTGTTTGTGGCAGAAACATCTCTCAAAGAAGGCCATGGCTACTAAGAGCACTGAGTTCCACCTGGCTTCCAAACACAGATCTGTGGTTTTACCGCTTTTCCTTCCCGCTCTCATTTTATTTTTCTTCCTCTCCCAGTAGTTTCCCCCTTAATGCCTGCAGCAGAGAGAACAGATATGTCGGGAAACAATAAGCCACAATTTCATCACCTGTTGGTCCCGTTCCCACAGCAAATGCCTGAGTAGCTCCTGGTGGTCCTTTCTGAGCCACGCCCTCCCAGTAAATAGAGTGCTTTTGGCTGTGAGAATGCTTTCCAAAAGAAAGTATTCCAGCCGTCATTTCACCCCCCCCCACACCCTCCCCCTTGTACAAAAGACAGGGAATACTTCTTTGAATATGCTAATTTGGGGAAGTTAGAAACCAAAGAGCACCAACTCAGCAGACATGACCAATAAGACACCAACTGGCATCATCCCTAAAGCCACGCATCACAGGCTGCTACTCCTGTGAGTTTAATTGCTATCTGTTTAGGTACCATCGTGGTAACGGGATCTCTGCAAGAATGCCCACATCTTTACGTTCTAAACTCAATAGTTAAATCTTCTAGTGCCATCTTCCTGCCCAGCATTCCTCGCAGAATTTCCTTCTGGTGGATCCCACTTAGGTAAACCAGCAAGCCAATACAATCTTTAAGTCTCATATGCCCAACCTGGTTTCTAGAAGTTTCTTTTGCCTTTAAAAATGTTGAATCTTGGGCTGGAGAGATGGCTCAGAGGTTAAGAGCATTGCTTGTTCTTCCAAAGGTCCTGAATTCAATTCCCGGCAACCACATGGTGGCTCACAACCATCTGTAATGAGGTCTGGTGCCCTCTTCTGGCCTGCAGACATATACACAGACAGAATATTGTATACATAACAAATAAATAAATAATTAATTTAAAAAAATGTTGAATCTTCCCCGCTTTTATTCGTGCAGAAACACTTAAAAAGCACCTACTTTTGTGCCAAGACTGGATTTCAGCCAGCTGAACCTTGGATGTACTCTGTCTACAGTTAGAGTTAGGCACTGCAGCAGCCATGGCCTCTGCCACAAGGCGCCCTCTGTCTTTCACCAGGGGAAGCACAGCAAGAAGGCCCCTAGCAGCTGCTGCCCTTCGTTCTTAGAACTACAACTTCTAGAAAGATGAGTCTAACAAACAACAAATATCTATCATAAATAAGAGAGCAGCATAAGACAGATTAAGGCAGGGAGGAAGGGAAAGCAATGGTGTATTCCTACACTAAGTAATAACCTTCCCAAACTTTTGTTCCTGTCTAACCAGTGGAACTGTGTGGTTCACAGTGACTGCAACACTTTTCACCACCTTAAAATCAAAGCAAATCGCGGCGGCGTCACCACAGCCTTTTCAGCACACGACCGGAAGTCACAGGTCCCTAGTAATTCTGCAAATGGGCTTGACATTCAGACTGAGGAGAGGCTAAGTGTTGAAACCGGAAGGTCTGCCATCCAGATAACGCTAGTGATTTGTGGCTAAAAATACAGCCACCAAACACGGAAAAGAGAGCTCTGTCTTAGCGGGAGACATCGCTCTGATGTATGATGCTAATTTTAAACCCTAGGCAGTCTGAAAGGGCAGAGTGTGATTCACAGACTAAGGAACCAGGCGTTCTGGGGAGGTCGGGAGTTTATCTTCCTCTCTGCAGACTCGCTCAGTGTTCCAAAAATGCTTTTCTCTTCCAAGATCAAGACGTTGGTTTGGATCACAACTCCCAAGACTTTCTATTTGTGGAGTAAATATCACTGAGGTACATCCTCCTCTGAATTTCCACCTACAGTGTATCGAGGCTTTTGTTCCGTTCTTGATTTCGATTTCCTTGGAACTGTGAAGATAGAATTTTCTTCTAAGACAGACATGTTGGGACTAGAGAGATGGCTCAGTGGTTAAGAGACCAGCTCTTCCAGAGGAGGAATTTCCCAGCATCCACAAGGTGACTCACAACTGTCTGTAACTCCAGTTCCAGAGGATCCAAAACTCTTTTATGGACTCCATAGGCACCAGGCATGTAGGTGGTACACAGACATACAGGCAGGCAAAATCCCATACATACATACATGCATACATAAAAAATTTAAAAAGACAGACATATTGTCTCTTTTCTCTGTCTTCTATAACATGTTTGACTATGGACACCAGGGGAAAAAAAGACACAGATTGGCCCTTTCTGCTAATCTATGACTTGATTTATGACGTGATCAGCATGTTCCATATTATGGATATCGTTATAGCAAATATAATCATGTAAACAACAATCTTGGAAGAGTTTTCATAACTGCTATTAGTTCAAGGTGTTCTTATAACAACCCCTTCCCTGACAAATAGAAGGAATATTAGACTTCTCAGTGGAAGTAACTGAGGCCCCAAAGCATTAAGGGCTTAAAAAGGCAAACATTAATTTAGAGGTATATTCCAATCTGTTCTGGCAATTTATCTTAAAAATTCTTAATGAGGCTCTCTGATCTCACCACTGTGTGATGGATGGAGAGTCCTAGCTTGAGCTTGAATAAAGGCTCTTTGCTTTCGCATATAAAAAAATCTTAATGAGGGCGGTGGTGGCGCACGCCTTTAATCCCAGCACTCGGGAGGCAGAGGCAGGCGGATCTCTGTGAGTTCGAGACCAGCCTGGTCTACAGAGCT
>NC_022011.1:81666067-81670527 GCF_000317375.1 Microtus ochrogaster | reverse complement strand
CAAAGCCACAGAGAAACCTTGTCTCGAAAAAACCAAAAAAAAAAAAAAAAAAAAACCAAAAAAAAACAAAACAAAAATCTTAATGAACAAAAATTATATAGCTACTTTTTACTGTTATTATTCAAATGTCAATTGTGTTTATAATAACTTATAATTCTATGGGATATTGGTATTTAAAGATGATCGTGGGAGAATATGAAGAATCCTGTGGTTTTTAGAATATATTTTACTTTTTCTACTTTGCTTGATGACATTGAAACTGGGAAGAAATTCTGTCCAAGAACTGCAATCATAAAGATTAGAATAATTTGGTTTTTACAATTAGTTAGGAGACATAAACAAGAGAGCAAGTGTAAGGACATTTACAAGTTATGTTTGGTTGAGGCATGCCTTTAACAAGTGGACAAGGGACATTAGCCTTCCCAGTGGGAGCAGCTAAGGCCCTAAAACATTAAGTGCTTAAAAAGGAAAACATTATTTTATAGGTATATTACAATCTATTCAAGCAATTTTCTCTTTAAAATTCTTAATGAACAAAAATGATGTAGTTACTTTTCATTAACCTTTCCCAAATGCCAACTTAAGTTGAGAAAGAGAGGCAAAAGGATCTCTGTGAGTTCAAGGCCAATCGGATCTACATAGGGAGTTTCAGGACAGCCAGGGCTACACAGAGAGACCATGTCTCTAACAATAATAATAAAAGTAATAATAAACAAATAAATAAATGAAACAAGTTGCCTATAAGCTATAAATGGCGAATACAACACACAATATTAGTTAACAAACTCTGATAATGTAAAATTGTAGAAACACTATTGGTTTGATTAGTTTGTCAATTTGACACAAGCTAGAATAATATGAGAAAATGCCTCTATCAGAATCACCTGTATGCAAACCTGCGGGGCATTTTCTTGAATAATGGTTGATGTGGGAGGACCCATCCCACTGTGGGCAGTGTCATCCCTAAGCAGATGGTTCTGGATTAAACAAGAAAGCAAAATAAAAATCATATTTGAAAAATGGAAATATAAATATCCATCTTTACTAAGGCATTGTTTTTAGGTCTCTGTCCAGAGTAGTATCGATGATCAATACTGAGATTGGTTGAGTCATTTCTTCTTTTACAATCCTCCTGCCTCAGCCTCCCAAGTGCTAAGGACACAGGCTTCAGGGTACCATGCCTAGAATAAACAATGTCTAGATGTCCATTAAAACATTTTTTCTATTCTCTTTTATTTTTTTTAAATATTTATTTATTTATTAGGTATACAATATTCTGTCTGTGTGTATGCATGCAGGACAGAAGAAGGCACCAGACCCCATTACAGATGGTTGTGAGCCACCATGTGGTTGCTGGGAATTGAACTCAGGACCTTTGGAAGAGCAGACAATGTTCTTAACCTCTGAGCCATCTCTCCAGCCCCCTCTATTCTCTTTTATATTCACAGTTCTTGTGAATACCTAGCCTGTTTCTCCAGGAGTCAGACAAGATGGGATGTAACCAGTGTGGGGTGGGAGTGTGGCACGATTATACCAGCTGTGGGAGGGAGCTGTGCACACCAGTGATGTGCACCTGCTAGGAGAGAAGAGAAGGAAGCAGAGAAGTGCTAATTTGGGAAGCTAGAAATCAGGGAGCAGAAGAAAAATTATAGTAGGTAAGCAGGGGGCTGCAAGGGTCAAAAGCCAAGTCTAAACTGAAAATAAGGCAAGCACAGGCGCAGGGTAGGGAAGACTCTGTCGGCTCTCTCACTTCTGTTAGCACATGACGGACCTCCACTCCACACTGGTGTGCTCAGTGGATACTTTCCTACAAAGAACTGACTGTGGACTGAGGCTACCTGGAAAAGTCACATCTGTCTGGAAGATTCTGCATACTGATTGACTTTGTGATTGTGGAAAGATACAACGCTGCAGACTAGCTCATGGTCTCTCTGTTTGGGGAACTGAAAAGAAGTTTAAGAGACCCAGAGAACACTTTAGTGCCACATCCTTATTGGTCCCCAGGTGCACTTCTTATGTCTCTGCTTCCTAGAGGAGAAAACACTAATTAGCTATTATAAATCTTATGATTCACATCTATGATTATTATTTTTTCCACGGTTAGATAAACCATACACACCCTTCATGGTTTAGTTGTGAACTCTTGCTGCTTAGCTACAAATAGAAACTTGGGTATTAATATGTCCAAAGTGTTGCTTTAATGAATATTTGAGTCTCTCATCTTACTCTTGCCTCATGAGAAATTACGGCCTCTCTGGATGGCTGCTCCCCAGGCTGCAATCAGGTGTCAGCCCAGTTTGGTGAGGATTGTATCATTGATTGGCCACCAGTCAGGCTAATGTTGTTTGTATTCCTGGCAGAAGGAGGAAAGTTTATTTTAAATCACTTATAGAGGAGCAGAACACACTTGAATTACGCTCCTTTGAATACAGATAGGTTCTTTCCCACTGCTGAAATCTAAACTACAATATACTGTCTCACTTGTAAGCTGCTTACATAAGTCTAACGGGTGTCATCAGATATCAGATCTACTTGCATAAATAGAAAATAAAACAAAATGTACATTACATAGTATTAATGGTGTATGGCCACTCCTTCTTTTAAAAAAAGCTGAGTAATTTTCCTTTAGCAGAAATAATCCTATATTGCACAGAGGAAACTTCTGCTTGTTTTGTCGTTGCTGTCAAAGAGAAAAGCCTCATTGTAAGAATGAACATTGAATTTATCAAAGTACGTGAAAGTCTTATAGCATTTTATAAGCACTTTCATAGCTATTATTTCATTTTGATTTGTAGAAACCAATATGAAAAATGAGGCAGGCATGACAATCTCCATCTTTAAGAGTTAAAGATGTATTGCAACACATACCTCGGATCCCGGCATTCTGGAAACAGATGCAGATAGATCTCTGTGAGTTTGAGGCCAGCCTGGTCTACATAGTGAAATCCAGGCCAGCCAGCGATTCACAGTGACATCAGATCTTTTTTTTTTTTTTAATTAAAAAAAGGAAGGTCCCGCTAGAAATGGAGAAGATTGCGTGGCGGATCTCTAGTCTCAGTGGCTGTAATGACAAACCGTTTAGAAGCACCGTCCTCTCAGATGGCCTACGCTATTCTTCCCGAAGCATTGGGGTCCCACCACGCCTAAAACACGCTTCTCTGCAGACTAAGGGCCGTTAACAACTGCAAGTATTGAACAGCGCCTGTTCTTATTCTGGGCTGGGCAATGCTGTCTCTTGAATGTTTCTCTAGTGTAACCACCACCGTGTTGGCAAATGGCCCTCTGGGAGAAAGGGGCCTGGCTTACAGTCATCGCCATTGCGGCTAATTTAAGGCTGTTCAGAGGTTTGACAGCTGGCTTGTGAAATCCTGAAAATGAAACAGTTGCGTCTGCCAGGGATACAAGCCGAGCCCCACCAACCTCCCAGCACCGTTCTTACAAACCATTTACGGCTCGTGTCCTGCCGTTGCGTCATTGCTGTCTCTGTATCACAGACATGAAAACCAAAGGCTCAGCGATCCAGGAAACTGTAGAGCCTGGATGTAGGCCTGGGTTCTGTGTGACTAAAGCACAACTGAAACAGTAAAATAAAACAAGTGTAGCAGGGTGTGGTGGCGCACGCCTTTAATTCCGGCACTCGGGAGGCAGAGGCAGGCGGATCTCTGAGGTCGAAGCCAGCCTGGTCTACAGAGTACCAGGTCAGCCAGGGCTACACAGAGAAACCCTGTCTTGAAACCCCACCCCATCCCCCAAAAGACTTAAGTGTAACCAATCAGAAACCCTCGGCTAACATCTTCCTATGGATTTCCCACTTTAACTGCTGCTGGGGCTCAAACCCAGAGCCTTGCACATTCTAGGCAAGCACTATAGACACACACACACACACACACACACACACACACACACACACACACACACTATTTAACTTGCTTCTGCAAACACCTAGGAAAGTTTTCCTCTCCCACAGATGGAGTGGAGCTCTGGGTCTCTTGTCACACTGCAGTCTCCTTTGTGGGTCACTTTAAATAAATGCTTCAGATTTTTAACGTGCTTAAATTTATCCCTTATTTATTTAAATGTTAGCGAACATTTTCATAATCATGTGTGTGCATATGAGTGTGTGTATACCTCTGTCTGTGTGTGAGCATCATTGGACTTTGCTCATATTTACCTCTGCCACTCTAACAGTTCTTACTGGTTCCCGTCCTTCCCTAAAAAAAGCCTTTCTGCTCTCTTGTCATATAGATATATAGATACAGATAGATAGATAGATAGATAGATAGATAGATAGATAGATAGATAGACAGATAGATAGATAGATAGATGATAGAGATGGATAGATAGATAGATAGATAGATAGATAGATAGAGAGATAGATAGATGATAGATAGATAGATAGATAGATAGATAGATGATAGATAGATAGATAGATAGATAGATAGATAGATAGATAGATAGAT
>NC_022011.1:81656044-81665967 GCF_000317375.1 Microtus ochrogaster | reverse complement strand
GATAGATAGATAGATAGATAGATAGATAGATAGATAGATGATAGATAGATATATAGATACAGATAGATAGATAGATAGATAGATAGATAGATAGATAGATAGATAGAGATAGATTGATAGATGGATAGATGATAGAGATGGATAGATGATAGATAGATGATAGATAGAGATAGATAAATGATAGAGATAGATATAGAGAGAGATATAGAGATACATAGATTCTGCATTTGAGGGAAACATCATGATATTGTCTTTCTTTTCTACTATTACTCTCTCCTCTTCCCACTTACCCTTCCCTTTAGAACACTCCTTCCCCACATATATAGTCCCCTTGCTACTTACCTCTCTCTCTCAAAAAAAAAAACCACACTTTTTTCACAAGAACTGGAAAAATTCGCAGGCAGCTGCTGAGCACTTACAACACGCAGGTATCCACACTTCCGTTGTAAGTAAACTTACAACACACAGGTACTCCACACTTTCGCTGTGAGTAAACTTACAACACACAGGCACTCCACACTTCCGTTGTAAGTAAACTTACAACACGCAGGTATCCACACTTCCGTTGTAAGTAAACTCACCACCTCCCTGGAGAACAGACCCCCGTTGCTATTCATTCTCTTTACGGACAAGAAACACCGGCTCAGACGTTAAATCACTGAAAGATTCCACAACTCGTGCCCAGGGTGTTCGTGACGGACACAGTCTCAGAGCCCAAACTCTTAACTGCTGTGTCACCCTATGCAGTCCCATGCCCCACGCCACCAAGCTTCATGATGCCACACACCAGCAGCTAACTCGTGTTGTATCTCTTGGACTTTGTTTCGGTTGTTGCCGTTGTTTGGGTTTTTCCTGGCACATTTTGTCTTTTCCTACCCTAACGATAGTCTCTCTATTTGTCTTATCTAAAGAAGGGTCTCTGCACTATCTCAGAGCTCATCCCCAAACTTGCCTCCCTGTAAACCTGTTTGAAACGAACCGCCCTTCACGGGTGACTCCCAGAGAACTGAGGAATGGGAGCTAAAGCCGCCTCCAGGTCCATGTAATTGGGAATAGAAACGTTTTCCATGTGTCTACGTGGGTGGCCAACTGACCTCTACCATTTATGGAGCCTGAAGCACGAACGCCGATGGAGGCTCATGAAACCATTTGTCTGCATGGAATTATCGATCAAAGCTAGGAAATGTTTGTAATAGAGTCTGTCTTTCCCGCCTTCTTTGGAGGCTAAGTTTGACTCTGGAATCACTGAACCCCTCAGAGTTCCTCTCCCTTAATGGGGCAAGGGAAATTGGTGGTAACCACCCTGAGTTCCTTTCCTCCCACCCCCAGCACAGTCTTGGCTTTCCAGGCATGAATGCAAACTTTCTACCCCACACAGTCAAGCTAGGTTCCCCTCCCGAGCAAACAGCTGCTCTGGCCACCTCTTGGGTAGACACACGGGGGCCATCACCTGTCCTTAGGAAGACAGACCTAATGAGGGGGACTTCAAGCCCTGCATGCAAACTAGGTATTTGGGCAGGAAATTCCGGGACCCAGAAGTGGGAAGGGATACCTTGGGACTGGAAGAGCAACATGGCTCAACCTTCCAAAGCACAGAGCTCGACACCCAGGCCCGTCTCATGCGGCACTCATGCCGTGGCGGTGGCGGTGGCAGGCACACAGCCCCGTGAGCAGGCACTCCAGGAGGCGCAACTTGGAACCCATTCATTTTAAATAATTCAAATAGTAGACAAATAGAGGAAAACTAAGCGAGGTAGCAATCTCACATTAATATTCAAATGACATCATTGTGCGGTGACCACTTCCTAATGACTGGAAGGTTCCTGCTAAGGCCCTGGTGACTAGACCAGTGTGAAAGCGAGCACAGTCGTTTGGCTAATGAGTTTTGATAAACGTGATATGAATCCCCAGTGTTCTCCTATCTATGATCTGAGTTACCTGGAGCTTTTTCAACCCAGAGATCCAATCTCAAATATGCAAAGTATTCAAATAGTTTTCTTTATTTAGTTCACCAAGTGTGAAAGCAGATGATTTCCTAAAATTTAAGCACCAGCCTGTGTGCTCAGGGCAGAGCCCCAAGGGATGCCTACCGACATCCGCAGAAGTTTTCTCTAGAGTTGCCTTAAGGAGAAATCTCAGGCCTAATCTGAACGCATGAACCCACGCTAGACTCCTCTGTCTCCAAAGCATCCTAGGAATCCTGCAATGCCATTTGTTACACGTACAATTTCTGTGCTGTAGACCGAGCTGGCGTTTCTGGAAAACCTAAGGCCTGGAGGGGGATGGAGACTTGCTTGTCATTATTTGTCCTTGGTTGTGTTTGGTTTTTGTGTGTTGGGGGGGGTTGGGGGGTCATTTTTATTTGATGAGCTATAGTATTCTTTCTTCTGCATGGCCCCTTTGTAGTCTCGGGATTTTAAACTGGGTAAGTGACAGAATGTCGACACAGAGAGGTCAACGCCTCTGAAAGAACTTGTCACTCAGTTTTCCCAACAGGGCTAAAGCCACCTTGTTAAGGATCAACAACTGTGGTGGCTGGATTATGAAATCTGCCCCATACACTTGGGATTTGAACACTCGGTCCCCAGGCGGGAACACTGTTTAGGGGAGTTATGGGAACCTTTGAGAGTTGTGGTCTTGCTGGAGGAAGCATGCCACTGAAGGAGGGCTTTGAAGACCCATAGCCTCAGCTTACACCCAGTCCACTCTCTCCTTCCTGCGTATGGATGGAAATGTGATCTCTAAACTTCCTGATCCTGTTCCCATGCCTCCCTTACCCCTGTGGAAACATAAGCCAAAGTCAACTTTTCCATAGCTGCTTTTGGGCCTGGTGTTTTATTACAACAACAGAAAAAGCAATTCACGCAACAGGGAAGCACCAGATTTGGGGAGAAAAAAACCTTGCCCCATGGCCTGGATAGTTTGAGTGGTTCTAGGAGTCGCTGGCATATCTGTAAGTCTCTGTGTAAGTCTCTGGGGGTCTCTCCTAGTCAGTACCTGTTTCTGAAGTGATCTAGGACAAGGACGATATAGGGTTGATGTGTGGGACTTAGATGAATGGAGATGCTTGGTCATATACAAAGATGCTCACTATACTGGAGCTAGTGAGACCTAGATGGACAGTCTCTTCCTAGATCTCTAAGGTCCTAAGTGTCAGGGCACCAAAAATACAGAAGACAGGAAAATAAGGTTAGTATAATTAGTTCTGTGATAAACAGATGCCAAGTAGACTAATACAGAATCTGAAAAAGTACAGTTGAAATAAGATGGCGGAAAGGTAATCAGTGCAATCAAATATGAAAAATATGCAGGTTTTATAAATTCTACTCTGTTGCTATGGAAATGGGTATAGTATAAATGTTCCGATAGACACTAGATTTACATATTGCATATTGAACATGTGGTGATATTACAGGCTTGAGCAATTACAAGATTTCAATAGTTTTGATATTGCAGCTATACAAGCCTACATTTGCCAAGGGAAACACAGCAAATGAAGACAGAAGACAGTTTGCCAGAGTTGTTCCCCCCCCCCCGCCCCCATAATGTGGGTTTCAGGGATCAAACACAGGATATCAGATTTGGCAGCAAGCTCCTTTACCCACTCAGCCATCCTGTTGGCCCGGAAGTGACATCCTTTTTATAGCCCAGCTTCAGACACCCACATCATACTCAAGAAACTCAGGATTCACAACCCCTTGTCTTATCTAAAGACAGTGAATCAGGATGCCTCTTGATGAGGGGAATGGGAACCATCCAGCAAGCACGTGGGAGCACCAAATCCAGCCCACAGCCTGTCAATCAGCACCCCGCTTTCACTCAGCAAATGAGTTCCAATCCAGCACAGCTGGATTACCTTCACAAACAAACGCAATGAGTGACTAAGTATTTAGTGCCATCTAGGCTGGAAATAAAGGCCTCATCTGACTTGGTGGTCTTGCTCTTTAAAGGTAGTTATCAGAGCATGTTCTAAGGATGAGCTATGTCTCTGCTGCTAGAGTTCATCAGGCGTGGCTAATTCACCAGGACTCTGGGCTGCAAGAAACAGCACTGGGCTCACGCTCACGTTAAATGGATAAGAGTGCGTTGTTTCCAGGAACCTGAAATATCCAGGGCTTCAGAGGGATCTGATGACAGCTAGATGCAGGCATTCAAAGATGCAGTCAGGCCCCTGTCATCCTGTCTCATCCCTTGGTTCTGTTTCCCTCTGCACTGGTGGAGTCCCGAGGATGCGCTCTCCCTGAGCCCCCAGCTTTTCTACTCACAAGGTGTGTCTCATTAAGTGTCTCACTCAGAAACTCAGAGTCACTCGTATGTGTCTGCGTTGCATCAAAGAAACCAGAGACTTCCTCCTGAAGTGGTTTAACCAAGAGCGAGCTGTTGGAATTCTCTCCTGAGTCTTCCACCTGTCTTCTGTCTGAGTCTGTGCCTGCCTGGATGCTGTCTTGTCTTAATCTGTACCGTCTGTCCCTAACAAAGGGCTTTTACTCTTTGTTTACTGAACATCACAGAAAGCATCCCGTGGGGAAGGAATGAGGAATAATTTACAGAAATCTTTAGGAGTTTTACAAGGGATTAAGTCGCTGGCTCCAATTGACCCCCTCTGACTCAAATAACAAACAAGCAAACACTATGAAGTCATATCTGTGTGTTGTTTTCAATATCTATGCCAGGTATTTGCTTTATAAGGTAGATTTCGCCCATTCGCTGTTTTCAGCAAATAATTTTGTTTGTTTGTTTTGTTTTGTTTTTGTTTTTTTGGTTTTTTTTTTTTTTTTTGGTCTTTCAGGACAGCATTTCTCTATAGCTTTGGAGCCTGTCCTGGAACTAGCTCTTGTAGACCAGACTGGCTTCAAACTCAGAGATCCGCCTGCCTTTGACTCCCAAGTGCTGGAATTAAAGGCATGCGCCACCACTGCCCAGCCAGCAAATGATTCTAACAAACATACATGGATTTCGCTCTGGGTCAGGAATATGGAAAAATGCATAATTTAAGATTAAAACTATGCATTAGTTTTGGTTGTAAACGTTCATTACATGGGCAATCCAAGACATAGTAAAAATGACTGTCGTATTGTTCTCTTAAAGGCAGCTTAAACAGGCTGGGTACGGAGCAGGATAGTGGTCCTAAGTGACCTCCACTTAGCTGGGCTGTGAGGTCCAACAAAGTCCCAGTCTCTTAGCCTGTAAGAGATGTCTCCATAATACTGCATCAGCAGCGTGTGTGTCGGTGGTGGGCCCAGGAGCGTGCTCCCTAACTTTCCTCCTCAGATCCCTAACAATCCCTGAAAAATGATTCTGACCTCGGAGGGTCAGGTGCCCTCTTTCAGTCCGCTGGCCAGTCGCTTCCCACAGGGAAACCGTGATTTGTCAGCCCCGAAGACAAGGATGGTGAGACCATGACAGGCTGCTGTGTGGCGTGGGAGCCGGGATCCCTGCGCGAGCACAGAGGGCTCCAGTGACGGAAGGCAGGGCAAGCGCTGCAAAGCCAGAGTCACACGCAGTCCTAACACAAGCTTTACGCCATCCAGTTTTTGGCTACTTCTTGGAAGAGTGAAAAGCAAGAGGACGCCATTGAACCTCAGACTAGACGCACCCAGTGGGCAGCTTCTGTGCTCCTCTTCTGCCACCAACTAGGGCAACACAACCATTTCTTTCTCTTTCCCACCCCTGCCGCCACCCCCAGACAGGGTTCTTTGTGCAGTCTCGGCTGTCCTAGAACTAGCTCCATAGACCAGGCTGGCCTCAAACTCACAGAGATCCCCCTGCCTCTGCCTCCTTAGTGTGGGGATTAAAGACGTGTGCCACCACTGCCCTACAACACAGGGCATCCCTATCCAACAATTTATACATCTTCATATGTGTCTTACACATATTTGTGTGTGAGCACGAGCCACGGTGCCTATGTAGAGCTTCAAAGGACTGCTTGTGTGAGGAGCTATGAGGATTCTGCAGGTGGATCACAGATCATCAGGCATGGAAGCAGGCACCTTTACCTGATGAGCCATCTCAGCTGCCCGAGGACGTCACATTGTTCATGCTAGTGTGTTAGCCTTGGCTGGTATTGTTACATCTTAGTCTGTAGCCTAAACTGAGATCTATAGTCTCCTGGGTGACAGCTAGTTTAAAGGCTTTTCTTTTTTCCTTAAGTCTGCTATCCCTTAAATCACGCAGGAAAAGTTAACTGCCTGTAACTGTTAGAATATGATTTAGGAGTGCTTGCTTCAGGTTTTTATTACTACAAAGAATACCTTTTATTAATGTTTTTTCCATTAATATTGCCAGCCATGAGCCATAAAATTGACTCTAAATATATTCACCAGCCTTTATAAAATTCTTTCTGAACCGCTAGTTTTTCTCTAAATCATGTAAAACATTTTGGTGACGGAAGTGACAACCGACTTGGGTTCAGTTCTTCGCTTCCCTTTCCCGACGATTAAGTTTTATGGTCAACTTGACAGGACTTAGAATCAGCTAGAAGACTTCCCTCTGAGAGCGGCTGTGAAGGTGGCCGCAGAGAGGTAGGATAGTGGAAGGAAGATCCATCTACGCATGCGTGCATCATCCTGTGGCTTGGGGTCCCCACGTGGGAAGAGGAAAGTGGTCTGAGCACCAGCACGCGGGTCTCTGCTTCCTGAGCGCAGGTGTGAGCTGCAGCCTCAAGCTGCAGCCCCCCCCCCCCCCCCGTGCCTTTCCACCGCGATGGGCCACGCCATTGAGACAAGTCCTTCCTTCCCTAACCTCATCTGTCTCGTGTTTTATCGCAGCAGTGAAAAAGCTATGAAAACACCTTCCCTGAGAGTAGACTCGTGGCTGCTCACAAGTGTGGGCATTCTTAGAACTTGCCTGGTCTCACTCCGTTCTGTGCATTTTAGTAGAAGAAATGACTGGTCCTGGTAAAACGATTGTCTCACAACAGACTGGAGGTGTCTGTTTACTTTTCAAACAAATTCCTGTTTTTCCCCCTTTGATTTTCCCCACAGAATTAGCCTAAATAAGGTGAGTCGTAAACTTGCTTCTCCCTCCTTTCCATAGGATTCCTGGGGCCTTTCTGCTCCAGGCTTCATGCTCCCTGTTCTGTCTGCCTTCCCGGAACGTCCTGAGTCTCCTCTCTCAACACCGCTCTAACCTAATTCCCGTTCCTTTTGGAGTGTCCGCTGTGACAGATACCCTCTTTTCTGGGTGCCGTTTTTACATCTTATTTCTAATGCTCTCAGAAGAGAGGCAAGCTGTGGGGCTGAAGTTCAGACACTGTGTTGCCAACCACTTTTATTTAGCGAAGAGAAACTCCAAAAAAAGGTAAACAGGATGAGTTTCTGGGAGAACTATGTTTTGGGTCGTCTGCCTGAAACCGAGATAGACGTTATGCCTGGCTGGGGACACGTCCCATACCCAGTGCTATAAAACGAAGGTGCATCAATCAGTGGGACTTGGGGTCATTATTAATAAGGCATGTTATATAGGAGTCTATAAAATTGCTGGAGCCTGCATGGCTTGTCCTTTTGAAAGCATATTTGGATAATTAAATTATTAAATACGGGTGAATTAAAAGAGAGCGGCATTTTCATGAAATGTTAGTGTTTTCATTGCTGTTTCCAGTCATGAACCACATTGAAAAACTTTTATGAAATTCTTTCTTTAATTAAAAGAACAAAATTCTTTGGAACTTGGGGCGTTGAGTGCTTTCAGCACAATCATGAGCGCTTGAGTCTGAATCCTTAGAACCCACATAAAAACCAGGCACGGTCACACGTGTGCTTGTAACCATGGAGACAAGAGGACTTCTGGGGTTGCTAGACCCTGTCTCAAGGGAATAATGCAGAGAGGGAAAGAGCAGGGCACCCGACATCATCTTCAGGTCTGTGGTTGTGAGAATCGGCACACATACTTGTGCACATACACTATACACATCACACACGCGCGTGCGCGCATACATACTCCTTTTAGAATATTATTTGTCCAAAAACCCTGTGTGGCCTACGAAAAAAAGCAAGTGGCCCAGAGAGCCCAACGCTGGATTAGCAAGGCTGGAGTAAGGAGGTGCTGCCCTGTAGCGTGAACTGTACCACATGTGGTTTCAACAGTGCAAATAGTGACAAGGTAAAAGAGACAAGGACTCAATGTTTCCAAAATAAATAGTATTTTCCCTGAATGTGATCTCATGAACAATTCCAAACAGCCTTCACGTGGAGAGAAACCCACCGTATTGCCACCTTTGTGATCGTGCACTATATTGAGGGTGTCATGACATCAGACACTCAGGAGCCAGCCAGGACCAGCTTAAATTGCAGTAATGCCACCAATGCCGGACAGAGCCTATGACACGGGGAAGAGCTGAGCCAGCACAATCACGAGTCAGTGGTACGGGGAAGGTAACTAATGCACAGGAAGGCGTTATCAGTCATGTCAAAGAAGTCAAGTTGCAGCTGATGCTTCCTTGTCGGGTCCCACTCCCCTGAGCCCCTGGGGTAGAGTTCCAGGAGCTTTCCGAATCCACTATACTGCACCTTCTCTAACCTCTTTGATTTCTGCTCCCCAGTTTTTGAGTCTTTTCCATAACTGTATTTCAGGAGCTACTCAGGTTATTTGCTGACATTCGGAGGCCTTATTTCAATAGCCTCTGTCCAAAGACAAACTATATATGAAAAAAAAAAAAAGAGGTAAGTTTTCTTTGGAGCTCTTCTCCCTGCCTGCAATTTGCAGCACCCTCTTTCTTTGTACTTGAAAAACGCTGAACCCTTTCGCTGTCTTTGATCATCTTCTCTTCTTCCATTTCCCTTGAGCCATCAAAGACCATTACAAGATTTCATTGCTCTCACCCCCAGGTACTGTTAGTGTCCTGGGATGGAACTGTGGCAGGATAATATTCTGAGATGCTATCTGAGACTCCTTCTCTGACTTCCTTTTACTCTTTGTCCTCAATTCATTTAATCTGTGCATCCATTGCCTTGGGGAAGGATGTTACAGCAGAAAAGCAAAGAAAATGATCTTTAAACATCTGAAGCATGAAACTTAGGACATTAAAAAAATATAACTTGGGCCTGGAGGGAAGTCAGGTCATAAAAATTATATGAGGGATAAATGGCTCTGGGTAGCATCGCCTGTTCCCTCTGATCCTGCTGCACCCCTGCCTCCCTTCATCTTCAACTCTGAACGTGAAATTTTACCATGTGCTGGAGGGAGATGCTCTATGTCTTTTTGGAGATCCAAGCACAGGCAAGAGCGCTCCTGAGAAAGAGAAAGGGTCAAGTCAAGGATTTCCTCTTGCCCAGGAAGAAGCATCTGCAGAATGACTTCCTGGGAGCCCGATAGTAGCATGGAAATCAGAGAGACCTTACAAAGATGGAGGCCCTCATACATCCCTGCGTTCTTTCTCCTAGTCAACACTGTGGTACTTCATTCATGACCAATGCAGTGAATCCCTGCCTGCTGGGGACATCCACTGAATTTTGTAATTATCTCACCCACACCTATGACCCTCCCGGGGCACGGCCGTGTTCTGTAACCGACTGCTGCAGGAATACAGTGGGCATGCTCCTCACCTTCACACAGGACTCTGTGGAGACAGCCAGCTCAGGAACTCTTAAGAGTGGCCAAGTCTTCAGTTACAGGCTAGTTGAGGAACTTCCTGCTCTCTCCCAGGCTGCCTTCTTCCAGGCCTTCCAAGGGTAGCTCTTGGGTGTGACTGTGAAGAATGCCCATGCCTGTGGGTGCCAGCTGAGGTCAGAGGCATCAGATCCCCTGAAGCCGGAGTTAAGGACATCTGTGAGTCAGAGGGCATAGGAGCTGGAAACAGAACTCAGGTCCTCTAGAAGAGCAGAAAGACGTCGTCGTCTTCTTCTTCTTCTTCTTCTTCTTCTTCTTCTTCTTCTTCTTCTTCTTCTTCTTCTTCTTCTTCTTCTTCTTCTTCTTTTTTTTTTTTT
>NC_022011.1:81653675-81655943 GCF_000317375.1 Microtus ochrogaster | reverse complement strand
CAGAGATCCGCCTGCCTCTGCTTCCCGAATGCTGGAATTAAAGGCATGCGCCACCACCGCCCGGTGCAGAAAGACTTCTTAACTGCTGAGCTGTCTCTGCAGGCGCAGACATCAACTGGAAGTGATGCACCATAAAGTTCACAGCATAGGATGTAATGAGGAAGGCCCACACCGCTGGAAAGAAGCTCATGTGCCCAGGGAAGCCTCCACCATGTCCGGAGGAACAACAAAGGGCTGACCGTTTAATCAGGGCAGAGAGAGTATCCACACACATGCGGAAAGCACATTGGCACTCTTGGTGCTGGGGAGGCAGCAGAGGAACTGGAGAGCAGCCGCAATTACTAAGGGAAGTCAGTCGCAAGCCAGCAGGCCCGTAGGCCTCTGCTGAGAAGGAAGAACTGGTCTTCAAGAATAAAGCGTGCTTTCTCTGTGTGCACCTGGCGGAGCTCCTGAAACAAACGTCACCTGGAAGGCTTTTGTTTGTAAGAAGCTCGTCACATGTGAGTGTGTGTATGAATGCACACTCCACATGTGTGTCAGGTCCCAAGGAGGCCAGCAAACATCTCTGATCTCATGGCGTTGTAGTGACAGGTGGTTAAGAGGCAGCCACTTGATGTGGGTGTTAAAGTCCCCTGGAAGAGCAGGAGGTGAGGGGTCCTAACTGTCAGGCCAGCTCTCCAGCTCCACTTTTAAAAAATAAATCCTAGATACTGCTTTAGATTGGGTGTGACAAGAACTGTAAGTGCCCATTTAGAGTCTATGCCCACCTATATGACCTAAGTCCACCTTAGTGCGTCCACCAAGATGGCTCTTAGGTGCAAAGGGGCACGGAGATTGAATGCCCAGTGTCCTGGTACACACAGATCTCCGCCTCAGGATTGACCGCAACCTGACTCGAATTCCCAGCGTGAGCTCACGACCTCAATGGAAATCCAAAAACAACAAAAATAAGTACGAATGGGTCCCCCCAAAACCCTATAGCATAGACAAGAAAAGGGACTCACCAAGATGCAGCCGCTGTAGCCCAGAAGCCGGTTTTAAGCGTGGCGTAGAGAGCTCGAAAGACAGACTAGGGGCCTTTCAACACGAGGCCTGCCACGTGGAAAGGGCCTGCCCTAGCTCGACGGGACCTCCAAATGTCAGGGATATTTCCTAAGCGAGCTCTCTGACGACGCAAAAATTTCCAGTCAAGCCAAATCAAAACAAGCCAAATTTAGAAATATCCAGGTTTAATGGGAGATCTGCGCTCTCGGGTGGCCCCGAGGGTAAAACCAGGAAGCCGCGGGAACGCGGTCAGGACCTGGCCTGCTGGGATTTGAAGTCCAGACCCGGCCTGGGGGCTGAGATAGATGCCAGGGACTGGGGCCTATGCTCCCAACCTAACAGTTTTTACTTGTATGTTCAGTTTTCAGACTTTCAACGTATCCTTTGGATTGTGTTTAATATGATATAATTATAGCATATACAATAATATAATGGCTCAAGAATGGAGATAAGAGAAAAGCATCATTAGATGATTTTATTTATTTATTTATTTTTGGTTTTTTTCGAGACAGGGTTTCTCTGTGGTTTTGGAGCCTGTCCTGGAACTAGCTCTTGTAGACTAGGCTGGTCTCGAACTCACACAGATCTGCCTGCCTCTGCCTCCCGAGTGCGCTACCACCGCCCGGCTCGTTAGATGATTTTATCATTGTAAACTACTTGCACAAACTACAATGGTTATGACATCACAGGCTTACTGGTTGGTACGATCAATCTCATGGGGCCATACTGACACTTTCTTTAATGATGCATGCCTGTACTGGGGAAAGGCCAGTTCGCATTGAGAGAGCAATAAAAGTTGTCACCTTATTAATTTAAAAGCACTTGGCCCAAAGCACCCAATAGTCCCCAAAGGCAAATCAGAGGATCTCTCATTTGAATGAGCCCAGTTTTCAGAATAATTTTCTAGAAGCTATGTATACTCATTCTGGCACTCACACAGAACACTGAGGTTATCAGAGGCCAGAGAGGGCAGAGAAAGGTTGGTGATGAGGTAAAACACGTGGGCAGAGGAAACAGTACCGGTGGGCAATGCTACAGGGTGACTTCAGACAGTAGTAACATATTATAGACTTCGAAATAGGATCTTGAGTGTTCCCAAAATAAAGAAATGATAGACGCTGGGGACCGTGGCTGTGCTGATGACTCTGACCTGATCAACTCTCAAATACACACACACACACACACACACACACACACACATACACATACACACACATACACACA
>NC_022011.1:81639984-81652484 GCF_000317375.1 Microtus ochrogaster | reverse complement strand
CAATGAGGTTCTGCTCCCTGTTCCAGCAGCCAAGCAGTCCTGGGGGAGCAAGTCACAGGGTTTTCTCAGGCATCAAAGGCCCCGTGAATACTGTGACCCCCTCAAAACAAGCGTTCAGTACCTCTTTCTAGGCCCTGTGGATACAGAGTAGGACTGTAAGTGTAATGTAACCGCGTGAGATTGTATGTGTACTGGGTGTGTGTGTGTGTGTATGTGTATGTGTGTACGTGGGTGTGCTCACCCATGCACGCACACACAGTTGCCAGACGTATCTGCCTCTATCACAGAGGTTCTCAGCCGGCGGGTCGTGACCCCTTTGGGATTACATATCAGCTACTTACATTATGATCCATAACAGCAGCAAAATTACAGCTATGAAGTAGCAAAGAAAAAAATTTATGGTTGGGGTCATTCCAACACGAGGAACTGTACTAAAGGGTCGCAGCACTAGGGAGGTTGAGGACCACTGTGCTCACCTCCTGTTTGTTGAGATGGGGTCTCTCACTCTGTGACAGCTGCAGGAACTTTCAGAATCTGAGAAAACAATTACTGGGCTTCTATTACTAAGGTAAAACTAAAAAATTCTTGCTCAAGAATCCCTAAGTTAATATAAAAGGACAGTTGTCACTACTCACTAATATAAGGTAACAGCCCCCCTTTTGAGATAGGATCTAAAATATCCCAGATTGACCTGGAATTCATTATGCAAACAGGATCACCTTGAATTTCTAATCTTCCAGCTTCCACTTCTACTGAAGCCACCATGATCACTTCTGCACATGCCACCTCTGCCTCCTCAGCCACCTCCACAGCCTCTGGGTTTATAGCCACCACTGCTTCAGTTGAGGGCAATTCTGACTTGAAAGTTTATAAAATAACAAGGGTGCCAACCCTGAGTACAGGAAGAAGAGCTGTTGGAGAACTTCAGAAGCCAAGCTAATATGGCCTCTCCCTGCAATCCTGTCTGTGCTCACCCCTGGAGTCCATCTTGCCAGGGCCAACACCTTTGTCAATATTTGGCACCAACGTGGACAACTAAATCCACTTAAAACCTGAGAGAGTTTGGGAAGGAATTCTAGACACAAAAAGAACAGAGTTAAGCACGGCTTCTTGGTAGCAGCAGTTTCTCAGGTGAGCTCTGTTTGCTAGAGGCAAACACGTTTCATTTTAAAAAGGCTTCCTGACTCAGGTTTAGCTGCAAAATCTTGCAGCCCTCTTAAGAGGCTCTGCCACAAAGCACTTGGGAGGCAGAGGCAGGTGGATCTCTGTGAGTTCAAGGACAGCCTGGTCTAAAAAGTGAGTTCCAGGGCAAAGATACACAGAAAAACCCTACCTCAAAAAAAGAAAAATACACACACACACACAAATATTAAAAAAAATTAAAAATAAAGCCAGGTAAAGATGGAAAATACACAGAGAATCTGGATACTGTATGCTATTTTGTTGTCTTTAAATTGTCTGACAGCTGAGGAAGGAGCAACAGTATCTGCTAAAAGACATTTGATTATAAAAGCTGCTGGATTAATCCAACATATTTTGAAAATGCTTGACTTCAAAATGTAAGCCAAAAATTTTACTTTGGAGGTTTTTTGTTTCCACAGGAAATGAGAGGCTGTGGATTCACTCTGGGTTAAGAAAAGTCAGGTTTGATCAAGACCCACTGAGAAATCTCTGGTAGGAGTGGACGACCCAGATGATCCAACATTTCAGAGGACCTCTGCTGGAGTTTTCTCTGAGTTCTACATCCAGAACAGCCTCAAGACTGCTGACTGAGATAATCAAGCCTCATAGAATATTCCAGTCAGGACTTGACCATAATCCTAAATTTTCTTTAGGTCCCTGTAAGATTATCAGCTCCCCCAATCAGAAGGAAGTAGCTTAGAAAACTCTACCCATATTCCCAAAAAATGGATTATAGATGTTTATCTTTGATTAAAGTGTTGGTTATAAGTTGTTATGGTGAAGAAAAAAGCTAGCCAAAAGAGATTGGATAGAGTTCTTGATTTGATTAAAAAAAAGGGGGGGGATGCTATGGGACAATGGTCTTGTATGCTGTAAAGATTTGTCACTTGTACTGGTTTAATAAAATGCTGATTGGCCAGTAGTCAATCAGGAAGTATAGGTGTGGTGACCAAAACAGGAGAGTTCTGAGAAGAGGGAGTCAGCCTGCAGTTGTCACCCAGACACAGAGGAAGCAAGATGAGAACGCCTCACTGATACAAGGTACCAAGCCACATGAATAACACAGACAAGAATTATGGGTTAATTTAAGATGTAAGAGTTAGCTAATAAGAAGCCTGAGCTAATAGGCCAACCCATTTATAATTAATATAGACCTGTGTGTTCCTTTGGGACTGAACAGTTATGGGACCAAGCGGGACAGAAACCTCTGTCAACGCACTTCCCCTGTAACCCAGAAACTATAGGCATGTGCCCCTAGATTAGCAGTGTATGCCACCTATATGGCGCTAGGGCTTAAACCAAGGGCCTCATGAATACAAGACAAACACTCTATGTCCCTAGCTGAGTAAAAACTTTTGGAAGCCGACAAAAATAGACAATCTTGTCTTTTCCTGTTAAAACCTATTATTAAAATTTGCTAAAGAAATAAGAAGACTACAGGGGGAAAAAGTGGGCAGTAAAATGTTTAATTCTTTCCAAACACAAAAGTAGACAAATGGTATGAACGGCAGTTTGCAAATGCCAGGACGAAGTAAAATAGGAATGCATTCATTTCTGACATTAAAAAACCTTCACAAAGCATTGTTCTTTGAGTGTCTTGGATTCGACTGTGAGAAAATTATTCGTAGTATGACCAAAAGTTAATCAGATATAATGATAAGTTCCTCCAGTAAAAACAACCAAATTTAACCTGGCCATCTATCCTCTGAAGCTTCACATTTCCTTGTAAAAACTGATGACGTAAACTCAAAGTGTATCAGCTGGGCTTCCTCCCTGATTGGCCATTCACAGAGCCACACCAGAGCCAAACCACTCTTTCCCCTCCCTCTGTAATTGCTCCAGACCTTATTGATTTTAAAACACACAAAAAGCACAGGGACTATGTAGAGTTGGCTGGCCCGAACTCCCTCTGCTGACCAGGCTGGTTCACACTGAAGAGATCCCTTCACACATGTGCCATCATGCTGACTGGAACTTACTAATTTTAACAGTGAGGGGGAGATGCGGTACTTCCGTGCTATCTGTGAGAACTAGGATGTGATCTGTCTTGACAATAAGAGTTTAGACACTCCATTAGTATTAGGTAGAAGGTAGTGCTGGTTAAATTAAGCCCTTTCCTACAACTGTCTGTACTATAGAAAGTTACTTGGATTTATTTATATAGTTTTTCAAACTTTACATCAGTTCTCCACTGATGCAGTAAACATCAATCATTGGCAGTGTATCAGATAATGAGAACCTAGAGTAACTCAAACCACACAAACTCTACTAACTGCTTCCCCACTAGACCATACACAGTGGAAACCTGCCTCAAACACCTCTTGATAGATAGGTAACAGAGTATAGGACACCTAGCTACAACTGGTTTCATTTTATTTTGTGTGGTATGCATAGGGGATGCCTGCTTTGCCACACACATGTAGAAGGCAGCTGATGGGTTAGTTGGTTCTCTACTCTACCATGTGTGTTCTGAGAAAAGAATTAGGTTGCCAGGCTTGGCGGCCACTGCTTTTACCTGCCGAGTCGGTGTGCTGACACCTACTTGCAATTTCTGGGATGTTTATAGAATGTTGAGTCTTGATGATGAGAGAGATCACTCTTTAAAAGACATGAGTGTATCCCGTAAGTGACTCAAATTTATTTAAAAAGGTCTGATCCAAGTTTTCAGCTCACTGCCACTGGGAAAGCCTCTTAAAATACAGTAAAATTCTGCTTCACTATCTCCATGTAGAAACTACACAGTGGAAGGCACTGACCATTTTTAAGTATAAAGACATGGAAACCAAGTAGCATTTTAAACTTCATTGTGGAATATTCTTACAATCCCTTTCCTACAATGCACTGGCACACTCATTAACTTCCCAGGTTATAAAAATCCCTTGCTATCAACTCTCCGACCATCAATCTATTTTTATACCTATACCACATAAAATTAATGCAGGCGGACAAAACAGCTCACCTTAAGAATCTAAAAGCCTTTTAGGTATCTTTAAAAGCCAGTCTGAGAAAGCACCCCCTTCCCAGAACATTTCCACACACGCTTTTCCATCCATCACCATGACAACAAAGGTGTGCTACGCCTTAAAAAGGGGGGCTGAAGTAAAATAATTCTACTTCTTGTCTGAAAACATTTCTTAGCTCTTAAGTCAGAGGGGGAACTTTTTAATTCCTTGGAGAGGGAAAAGTATTTCACAAGTAAAAATAGTACGTTTATTGACAGTTATACAAAAGATTCCAAAATACTTCAGCATTGCAGGAAAATGTAATTTAAAGCTAGTAAGTGTAACACATGGAGTAAACGTCACTCAGGAACGCAGTCTATTTCTTACAAAGTCCTCAATTAGAACAGTAGGAGGTGCGTCTTTTCCAACATTTGGTCACATTAGCTAAGCCCTGGGCCAACAGGACTGAGTTCAGGCCCTCACCCCTCCCATGAGGGTTCTGGGCTGACCACCATGGAGATCCTCAATGTACAACGTTTCTATCGTTTGGTACAAAAATCCTATTTTGTGCCGTGTTGCATGATTTGGCTTTTGTATTAAATTGTATATATTTATGGGACACAGTGAAATTTGATAAACCCTGTCATAGCATTTTCCAAACCAAATCCCCAAATCCCTCCAGCTTAAGTGGGAAAGCACATTCTCACAGTATTTTCTCATCACTCAGATCCAGTAAGGACATCCCGACAGGTGACAGTGATGAGCAGGGATAGCTCAGGCTGTGGCTCCGATCCTGTGTGACTTCGGGTCACTCTGAGTGAGAACCAAGGTGTCACTAACTTGCTCCACGGCTCTGTGTTGTAACACAAATAACGTCCTAATATTTCAAAGCATTCGCAAACTTTAAATGACCACACAGACGTGAAGGATTTTTGTAGCCAATCTAAGTTGACTTTTCTCTGATTAAAAAACAAAACAAAACAAACAAACAAACAAAAACAAACCTGGGCACTTTTTGAACAATACGTATCGGTAGTCACCACTTAACACCAAGGTGACTGGGGTCACCCTAGTCTCCCTGTTCATGATTCTGCTTTCAATTGTATCAGGCCTGAGGTTTGGATTATGTCCCCTAAAGTCCTGAAACAGGGAACCAAAGGTTATACCAATCCATTCTGTCACTTTGGCAACAGCAGTGGTGTCATTATTCACTCTGAAGTGTGGTTTTAGCCAGACCCGCCGTGAGCCTCACCTACTTGGAGAAGCTCATCTCTGGTCTTCAGCCCCTGGATGCCCTGGAGCAGGACCCAGAGAAACCAGTTCTTCAGAAGCTCCATCAGATAATAATAGCCCGTTGGCTCAGTCAGGGCACTTGGTGCCTTTGCCCTAGTTTATTCTCTCTGCTATTTTGCTTGCTTGGGAAATTTCTCTTATAAGCCAGACACACCCTTCTTGTTGCAGCGCTCAGGAGGCTAAGGAAGGGCATTATGTTCAAGGCCAGCTAGGGCTACATGGCGAGACACTGTTTTCAAAGGAAACCCTTGCACTGATCCTGAGCCCACTACCCATGATCCGGACTTAGCTCTGTGAGGAACCAGCCATTACCATGCACCGCAATAAAACTATGCCATGATCAGTTAATTTCAGTAGACAATGCATAAACGCCGAAAGGTCCTACTGGTACCACTGTGTTCTGCTTTCATGGGGGATGAGAAAACCATCTGACTAGGTGTTACCACTAACAGATGACAACTCCAAAGCAGGCGGCTAACCAGCTACTCCACATCCTTTAGATGTTTCTAGCAGACATAAATGAAAACTTGAAAAAAAAAATACTCAACTTCCTACAGAAACCCAGAGACTTCACACTCCATACGTCTACCGCACAGAGGGAAGTTGACCAAAACTATGAGTGTTTAAAAATATGTCCAATTAACCAAACATATCAGAATAAAGTTGGTGTAACTGATCCTTCGGGAGCTTTAGCAAACAGGAACTATGAAAATCACACGTGACACATTGGTACAATGTGGCTCCAAGCATATCTCTTCCAAACTCGGCATAAACCACATTTGGATTTTCCAGCCGTCCCATGTGCATCTAAGAGCTTCGGAATGTGGTCATGTCTTTCGGCTCTCTGCTGGGGACACACCAGTCGTCGGCCTCGTGGTTCGCTCTGTAATGCTTCCAAGCAGCTTTGTTATACACGGGGAGTCTCTCGATGGATTCTGTTGACAGGGCCTGGAGTCGAAAAGAAGTCCTCTAAGTTGGCCACTTTTAAGAATTCATTATCTGAGATAATATACGGCGGCAAACCATAACTACAAGTCCACAGCATTCTACTGGCGTCTAATCAACTAATTACTAACCACACATCGTCTTCAGGGCGGACATATTTGAAATGTGCTATTTGCTACATCTGTGTATGGCACCAATAGCACAGTGACTGGATTTGATGCTTCGGCCACCCCCCTAACCAGCCCGGAAATACTTACCAAGACAAAACAAATACCTCTTGCAAAGTACACACCCAGCCAGGAGTCAGCCGCTCAAAAAGCTGGCTAAGTGTAAGAGCATAAAAATCAGGTATCCACCCTAATGTGTGTACAGAGACTTAATTGGAGAACCCCAGTCTTCTTCACTGTACAGCAATGTATTACTGGAAACATTAGTGCACAGGGACAGAGATGGCTCAGAGTTAAGAGCCCTTGTTCTTGCAGAGGACCCAAGTTCAGGCCCAGCACCCACATGATGGCTCACCACCACCTGTGACTCTAAGAACGTAGTGCATTCTGCTGAGCGCCACTCATATCAAGCAGGCATGAAGTACTCAGGCATACATGCAGGCAAACACTCATACACATAAAATAATCTTTAAAAAAAATTAAAAACTGGACATGCCAATATTATCATCAATAAATATCAAGCTGAAGTTAAGACATGTTGGCTTTTACACGAGCAGTGCTTGGCCCTTGTGTGACCTCATGTCTTCCCCTCCCTGCACCCAGTCCTGGAGACTGAACACAGGGCCTCACTTGTAGGTGAAGCAAGCACTCTATCACTGAGTGAGCAACATTACAATCCAAATACCGTGTTTGCTTCTCCTGCTGGAAATGAATTTCTGCTTCCCGTACACATCGTTCACTGTTCTACAGCTTCCTGTAAACGGTGGACACTTTCTATTATTTTGACAACAGGCCACTGGTATTCCAAGATGTCGACAATCCAGAATTAGGAATTTCCTGATGATTCTGAATATGGTCTTTAAGGAACTAGGTGTGATGACCCCATTAAAATACTTGTATTCTAGGTTCTCCCAAATAGAAAAACCTTCCATCTCTGTGCTCTAAATAGTCTAAACATCTATCAGAATGCTCCATTTAGTGTTAAAAAGACTGCAATGGGAGGACTGGGAGAAGAGGAGGGAGGGGACTGTGGTCGGTTTGTAAAATAAATAAAAGATGTTATTTAAATAAAAAATACTGAACAAATATTGTCATATCTAAGTTCCTCACCAAGACATGTTAAAGAATAACATGGCTATAAAGCACTTAGTCTCTTCAGGCTAACTCACAACACTCTTAAGCATAGCCTATAAAGTGGGTGCCATCTAGTGGCCAGAACAAGAAACTAGCGCACCAACTACATAATCAGTGCTTTTAAAGTATTGCTATTTATTTATTTGGGTGTGTGCATGGTTCAAGCAGGTAAAGATGAATTTAATCTCCAAGACCTACATGGTCAGAGGAAGGAACTCCAGCATTGCCCTCTGACTCCCACACAGGTGTACCCCCACACAACACACTGTAAATAGTTTAGGTGGCTGGGGAGATGGCCCAGCAGTGAAGAGCATTTGCTGCTCTTGCAGAAGACCTGGGCTTATTCCCAGCACATACATGGTGGCCCACAATCATCTGTGGATCTGATGCTGTCTTCTCTGTGAGCACCAGACACATATGTGGTCCACATACACGCAGGCAAAACACTCATGCACATAAAATAAACATAAATGTCTTTATTAGAAACAGGATAATTATGTGCTGGCAGATGGGAAGCACTAGCCCAATATGTGTAAGCCACGGGTTCACACACACGAAGGCTGGGTGCTATTATTGCTTGGCAAAATGGCTTGGCAGTTAAAGGCAGCTGTCACCAAGCCCGACAACCATGGTCAAACTGCAGAACCCACATGGTGAAAGGGAAGAACTAGTTCTGGAAAGCTTTCCTCTGACCACCATGCATGCACAAACCCATGAACACACATGTAACAAGCAAACAAACAAATGTGGGCTTTTGTTTTTTAAAAAGCAGATCAATGACTGGTCATATGTTTCACATTAAAACTAAATTCACTTTTTTTCCTTTTTTACAGTGCTGTAGAGTGAACCCAGGGTCTTTCTATTACACTCAGGATTTTCTACTTTAACCTAATTTCTATTTCTTTCCCTACTGCCCTCAGCTACCCAAATGGGTGCATACCCGTGTAACTATCACTACATTTATTAACTAGTATGAGGTTTAGTAAATTCCCATTATACTTTTTCAAACTGGGCAAGGGGCTGAGGAAATAGCTCAGTTGTCCAGAGCACTGGCTGCTCTTACAGAGGACCTAGGTTAAGTTCCCAGCACCTACATGGTGACTTACAACTGTCTTGTCATTCAAGTTCAAGGGGATCCAATGCCCTCTTCTGGTTTCTGAGGGTACTAGGCAATCACTGTGCATAGATATACATGTAAAAATTAAATATATATACATACACACACACATATATACACACACATACACATATACAGTTAAACCAGGAAGCTTCAGTTATTACCTTAATATAAATAACAGCATCAGTCCCGTAGCCCTCCAAGGAATACAGTTTTAGGTCTCCCTGGAAGTACTGTGCATAGAGGCGTGATATGGGCAATCCATAACCAAAACCAGCCTGTTCAATGAAAAACAAAGTTCTGTTCAGAGCCCCACATCTTTAAACACTGTTCTGATTAAGGTAATGCCACCAAGTACTGCAGACCCACCAACCTACGCATCCAAGAGAGCTTGTAAAACTCAATCACAAGGAAGGATTAAGGTGGAGTTCAACTGAGCCCATTAGTGCATCAATTCTGTCTATAAAATGACTGTGGTATCTGGAGAAGGCACATTGCTTTCCTTCGCTGTCGTGCTCCAAGGCTCCCAATACAGCTCTTGGCAATTGCATATAAAGCACACTGCTTTGTTTAGGAGCCAGACGAAGAAATGCCTCGCTGCAGCTTTAATAGCAATAGACAGGAAGCTCGGGACTTCACACCATGGATGACCAGCCTTTGTTCTGAACCTGGAGATAATCTACAACAGTCCACTTTCTTAATGCTCACCGACAGATCACTTCCCTGCTCCAGAGTCTTCAAAGCAAGCCACTGCTCCACCACCCACCCCGCCCTAGAGACAGAAAACCAAGCTTCAGGAGCTTCCGAAACAAAATCAGGTCTCTGCCCACTGCTCTCCTGCCTAGTAGAACCAACCTCCCACCCTCAGTTCCTTAAACACAGAGCTCCTGGGTCTTTGTTCAACTCGTTTCCAGTATCTGGTCCTTCTTCACCTGGATAAAATCCACAAACACTTGGGAAGTTAAATGGCTTCCCTCTCCACATCACGCCTTCAATGGCGTTCCTCACACTGGGCTTGCTCTTCGGTGTTTGTGTGAACAGAAGAGTCACTGACTGTGCTCACACGCAGAGGCTCTGGCCTCTTCTCCCGCTGATTATTATATTGTTATTTGTGTGTCTACGAGTGCAGGCATGTGCGCACAATGTTGTATGTGTGGTGCTGAGGACAACTTCCAGGAGTTGGCTCTCTCCTGCCATATGGGATCTGGGGACCAAACGACATCATCAGGGTGCTAAGGCAAGCGTGTTTCCCCTGAGCCATCCCACTAGTGTGTGTCCCAAGTCAACTACCCAAGTTCCAACTTCCTCCCTGCCCAGGGCTGAGCTGCAACTGAGTTTTCAGCTCTCAGAGGGACCTGCACTGGGAGCCAGAGGACTGCAGGGGAAGTCAAGGCAGTCACCCCCACGTCTTCACTGGTAGGGCCCTTGTTCAAGGGGAGCCTCTGAGAGTAAACAGCACCTAAACAACTATAACTTGAGGTTCGGACCAGTGAAATTAAGAGATTAAACCCTGAATGCTGGGGAGATGGTGATCCAAGTTTGGTCCCCAGTCCCCAGTGAGTGACTAACAGCCATGTGTGACTCCAGTTCCAGGGGATCCAACACCCTTTTTTGTTCTCTGTAGGTGTTGTACACTGGTGCGCTTACATACATGCAACCAAAACATTCATACACATACAATCATAAAAATATTTTTTTAAAAAAATGTAAAACACTGGGTGGGCCTGGTGACTTAAGACTCTAACCCCAGAACACTGGAGGCAAAGGTAGGCAGCTCCCTGCGAACTGAAGGCCAGCCTGTGCCTCATAATGAGGTCTTTCTAAATACGAATACTTCAGGGTAAATATCAAAAAGTCGATGATGTTAAAATATCAAAAAAATCAACTATTACTACAATCCCTAGTTTAATTTTCATATTGAAATAGACTATCACATGGCTTACCACAGAGAAACTGCTGTGACTTCACTACTAAGAGTAGCAGGGAAAAAAAATTCTTAAACTATAATCTGTCTTGCACCTATTTCAATTAAAAACTAATCCCAGGGCTGTTTAAATTTAGACAGAAGTGTTTGTCTCTGAAGTTTCAGAGCCTTTTCCCTTCCCGTGAGCTCCTCTGAAATTGGCTCGACAGGTTTTGGGAAGCCACAGTCGGATGACAGCTGCCCAACTCACGGCCTTCCTGCCTCACGTACCAGCGGCACAGCACGGGACGTCTCAACACGAGGCCGGGGTGCAGTCGAGTACATGTAGTTGAAGAGTCTGTCAATCTTCCTCAGGGGAACACCGCCTCCCCGGTCACTCATCTGAGAGGAGAAAGATCACACACATCACAGTATCACGACTCAAGTGCTTCGGGGAGAAGGCTGCTTTCGGAAGTCAGTCCAGGCTGTGAGCGCAAATCCTGCCCTCAACGCTGCAGCTAACACAAGGTTAATCCTTCTTGGTGGGCAATATGATAATCAGGAGAAAAATAAATAAAAAAGGCAAGGACATGCTACACAGCAATGCCATCTCCTAAGCTTATCCCCTAAGAAACCAAAGTGTGCAAAGTATACATGAGAGACCACAAGGACGTGTGCTCAAACTATGTTCATAGCAGCAGTATTTGTCATAGCCAGAAACTGGAAGCAACCTATACGCCCCTTGGCCGAAGGACGGATAAAGAAAATGTGGCAGGCATATTTACACAATGGGGAACTACACAGGGGAAAAAAAAATTAATGACATTTTGAAATTTGCGGGCAAATGGATGGATCTAGAAAACATCTTATTGAATGAGGTAACCCAGACCCAGAAAGACAAATATCATATGCACTCACTCATAAGTGGCTTTTAGAAAGAAAGCAAAGAAAAACCAGCCTACAATCCACAATTCCAGAGAACCTAGACAACAAAGAGGACCCTAAGAGAGACATACATGGATCTAATACATGGGAAGTAAAAAAAGACAAGATCTCCTGAGTAAATAAATTGGGAGCGTGGGGACCATGGGAGAGGGTAGAGGGATGGGGAGCAGAGAAAAGCATATAGCTCAATAAAAACAATTTTTCAAAAAAAGTATACATGAGAGTATCCATTACAGTTTTAAGAAAAATCAGAGAGTACCCACATAGTGAATTAGGTAAAGTACATTCTAAAACAGAATACTACATAGTGGTTTAACTATTATGTAGAACTCTATGTGTTAGCAAGAGAGATCTCTACCAAAAAAAAAAAAAAAAAAAAAAAAAAAAAAAAAAAAAAAAAAAAAAAAGAAAGAAAGAAAGAAAGAAAAAAAAATTCAGGCAACAAAGAACAAGTTAGAAATGTTAATAATTCTAATTTTGTAAATATTATACAACAGAAGTTTGAAATGGGCTGGAGCGATGGCTTCACAGGTAAGGGCACTGACTGCTCTTCCAGAGGACCTGGTTGGTTTCCAGCTCCTACATAATAATTCTAAACAATAACTCCAGTTCCAAGGAATCCAGCACCTACTCCTGGCCTCCACGGGCACTGTACTTAATGCACATAACCTACAAACATGCACACATAAAAACTAAATTTTTTTGTTTTTCAGAAGTTGAGCATACACACCTGCAATCTCAGCATGTAGGAGGTTGAGGCAGAAGGATTGCCACAATTAGAGACCAGCTTGTGCTATAATATAATACCCTATCTCAAAAAAAAAAAAAAAACAAAAAAAAGAAAGGAAAAAGAAAAAGTATTTATATCAAGG
>NC_022011.1:81629452-81639884 GCF_000317375.1 Microtus ochrogaster | reverse complement strand
AAAAAAAAAAACAAAAAACCAAAAAGAAAAAAAAAAAGTACGGGCCAGTGAAAAGGCTCGGTGAGGGAAGACATTTGCCACCAAGCTCGATGGCCTGAATTCAACCCCTGGGTGCACATGGTGGAATGAGAATCACCTCCTGCAAGCTGTCCTGGACCTCCACACCTGTGTGCTCAACACATTCAGACAATAAATAAATAAATAAATAAATAAATAAATAAATAAATAAATAAATAAATAAATAAATAAATAAATAAATAAATGCAACTTTGTAACGCAGAATCCCAGACAACATTTCAGCGAGTTAAAGGATACAGAACTTTGTACTAGTCTATCATTTTTCAAGTCAAATAACCATCTGGCAGACTGAATTAGTAATTAACTTACAAATTATTTTTACTGTTTCCTTTATAGTCAATATGGATTATTTTCCCAGCCTATATTCTATTTACTATAAACATTCTCAAAAGATCAACAAGTACTCTTAGCCTCTGAGCCATCTCTGCAGCACCCCTCTTCCGTATCTGAATGTCTACTGTGATGTACCACTCACTTGGGGTTTTCAGATTATGGTCTTCTAGATTTCCAGGGTTGGAGCTTGCAAAGCCCCATGGCTGTCTTAGTTCCTTGCTGTCTTCTAAACTCTTTGGCTAGCCTGTTACTTGTTCTAGCTTACCCACGTCGTCAGAGCCCTCTGAGCATTACTTCTAATTGTTCCTGACAACTGTTTCCAACGGGACCTGAGAGACTAATAATCTGAGTGCTCAGCCACCATCCAAGAGAGCCTTCAGAAGGCCTAAGCTATCAACCATACCGGACTGAGATCAGCCCAAACACTGCGCTAAGTTACTTCATGTTGTGTAAAACAGTGGTTTTTCAGACTACCTTGCCCTGAGAAACTGCATTTTAAGGATGGAGGGCAAATGGCACCTGGGTGACATATAAATGAGAACTATGAAAACGATTATTTGCATTTTTTTCCAGTGTTGGTTTCATACATGGAATTGCAGGTTGCAAACAATTATCTTCAGAGTTCTGTAGGTGCCTGCTGGTCCTATCACAGGCGCTTGGGGCTGAGTAGGGAAGGCACAGTGTTCTACAGCTACATCCGAAAGAGCTAACGCCTCTAGCAGCCAGCACAGAAAGCCAGTGTGTGGTATTCATGGTGTAAAACCCTCAGAACTGGCAATGCCTGAACACTCCTCAGAAGTAAGTCCAGAACAGCTAAGACACGCTGCGAGCAGCCAGCACAAACGGCCAGATCAGACAGCTGACTGGTACACTCTGTATGTCAGCTGATTATAAAATGAAGCAAAGTTAATCTAAGCAAACTGCACTATCAGAGCAGGTAGGCAGGAAGGCTGAGCAGTAGACCAGAGGGCTGGATCTCAGGGCCTGTAGCTTTGACTCTGTGTGACCCTAAGCTCATCTCTGACCTTTGAGTTTCCACAACTAGAAAGTAAAAGTGCATGTGCTCCTGGGAAGCGGTGATGAAATGAAATAAAACAGATGAAAAGCACTGCTGGAAACGAAGTGAGATTAACGCTCCGTCACGCAGAAAGTGCACAGCATTTGAGACAGGCACTGATCAAAGTCTGCGTCCAGGTGTTCCTTCAACCAGAATCATCTGGATTAAGGACCAGAATAGAAACAGACTCAAAAGATAATTCTATAATTTGCCAGATAAACAAAGCAAAGAGGTTATTATCTAGCTGACTGAAATTCTTTCCCTTGAGAATAAATTAAGTATTATAGAAATTAGATTTATATTATTTTTGTATGCCTACACATCCATTAAAAAAATTACCTTCACGGTCAAGTCCTCCTCGCCCAGTGTGACATGAACTTGAATCGGGGGATAGACACCTTTGTCGGCATGGTGCTCCATGGTTGCCCTCATTGCATTCTGAAATACATTAGGATTACATTAAAGCACGGCTTATTAAAAAAACAATACACTTATAATTTTGAAACATATGTACATTATTTGAATCTTAAGTTTTCTTTGTCACTGGTTTGTCACGAGGGGAATTTACAGCACAATGTTTTGATCAGTTTCTCAAAGCTGGTGAGGCACACAAGGCCGGCACTCCTAAGCATGGACAGTAACGGGACAGGGGCACTGGAGTAGATCTGAGAGCGCCCAGAGGAAGCTGCGGCTGAACGCGGATTTAAGAGAGCCCTGGCCGCTAAGACTGAGCTGACCTGAGAGGAGACTGCGGTGTTTCTGTGGAACCAGGTTTCCAGACAAAAGCCACTGTCATGGGCATTATATAAACACGTCACAGCTTATATAAAGCTTTATTAAATATATCTTTACATGACTGAATTTTCAAGGGGAAAACACCATTCTAACACATTAAAGGGCCAACTGCTTTTAGCCACTAATGGATTTCTGTAGGTGTTAGGTGAATTCTTAATTTGTCAAAACAAAGCACATTCTTCCACACTTCCTCTCTTAGCTTTCTGTGTTTTAGATGTTGTGCTTTCTTATTTTCTTTCCTTTGGATTTTCCGCCAGGGTCTTGCCATGCAGCTCAGGGTGGCCTAGTGCTCACACCCTTCCTGCCTCCACTTTAAAGGCGCTGGGCTATGGAGCTACAGGTGTGTGCCGCTACACCTGGCCGGCCTGCTGATATTTTGCGTTATCCAATAGCCAGACATCTCTCTGCTCCTCTGGTCTGCCACTGGCTGGAGACTGGGCAGCTAAAGCAGGAGGCAGTACAGGCCTGAGCTAGGAGAGTCATGGTCAGCTGCAGGAACCAAACACAGTTACCAACCACTCTCTTTCCACTAACAAGTGGGGGGTCGGGGGTGAGGGACTGGATTCTCAACATAACCAGCATGCTTTTATTGAGTTTTCTGAATCTGTTACAATCAGCAGCTAGTTCTTTAAGTCCAATATAAACAACTTTCTAAAGAAAAGAAACAGAACAAAGGCATATAAGTGGGGATTGTCCAAGGGTAGAAAGTTGGGAATTACTGTTCCAAATATTCTGGCTTATGAAAATATGTATATAACTTTACTAAGCACCAATCGCATGCTCTGCTATTATGAGCATTTATATATAGTATGTCTTTCCCAATCTTCATAAGTTTCCCTGGGGAAAATTACCTTAGATTCAAAGAGGGCCAAAGTCACATGTTAAGCAACAGAATGAAAACTCAACCCCAGGACTGACTCTGGGGTCTATGAGCTCTATGTATGGAGGGCACCCCTGTGTGTAGACACAGGCTCACTTCCAGCCAAGCGGCACGATACTGACATGGAATGGCATATCTTAGTGAACTAGGAAGTCCACAGGAACATGGGTCTTAGAACAGATTCCTAAGATAAGGGACTGGCAAAGGTTACACGATACTATTTTACAAACCTTGAACAGTTCAAACACCATGTGATAGAGATGGGATGGTACATAAACCACGTGTATTGTCTGTCCTGGTGAAACCGCTACAGAGCAGAAGAGAAAAATGTGAAAGTACAGAGAGATGTGCTTACAGCATCCTTCAGAATAGACTGGAGTGAGGTGGGGAGACATTAGCTTTGGAGCACGGTACTGGGGGGCGGGGCTTTCACAGCACTTCTTCACTGAGAGTTTGAACCCTGTACACACTCACAGGGGACAAGGATAAGCGTCCTGCTGTGATTCCTCAATCCGGAATAAGAGCCACCCATCCGCCTACGCTTTCCTATGTCAGTCAGGGTTATACTTCCTAAGATGGACACCTTAGGAAAAAAAATGTTTCACCCATGTAGAACACTGTCTCAGAACTTTCTCAAGGGGTATAGGTAACACAGACCTCTGGAGAACAAAGGGGTAAGACACCATACTTTTAGAGTTCTTTGACCAGTAAGTAACTGGACTCTAATTCAAACAATAAGCCAACTCTCCTCTGAAAACCTCCCACTTGGAAACATGAATGGGCTATCTTGAAATTGCCTATACAGCTTAAGTTCCCAAGCTCTTGTCTGTAATGTGATTCTTCTTACTGGGTAGCACCCATCCGAATAATCAGCCTGGCAGGAAACCACAAGCAATTCTACCCTCAACTGGGTAGCTATGCCACTACTCCCCTTTCAGAGATCCAGAATGCGGCCTAAAGCCTATTAAAATGTATTTCCTCCCATCACCTTCCTGAATTTTCTTAACCCAGGAGAGGTTTTCCTTGTTAAACTACCATCATCAGTCTCCTTCCAAAACCCTGAACCCTTTCTCCAAAGGCAGGAAGAGCCCATCAGAGAGAACAGGACTCTCACACAGATGGGCAGCGGCTCCCATTGCCCTTCACAGGACCAGGTCTCTGATTTCAACAATAAAAACTGACTCACAATTCAGGAAGTAGAAAAAGGATAAACTTTGCAAGGAGGAATACACAAAAATTAAATATAATTTTCTTGGTATTATTTATTTTTCTCACTATCTCTGAAAAAAAAAATAGCAACAAATCAAAATTATCAGTTTAAAATAGAGCAAAACCAAAAACACCAAACTATCTGTCCTAAGAATCAAACTAAATTCGGTACGTGTAGGTGTGCATTGCACACGTGTATCTTCTGCCTCCACACTTAGTGAAGAAGTTGTTGGAAGAGTCCGTTACTGTTCGAGCCAATCTCAACTCACTCCTCGGTCGTCAGGACACCCACTACTGAGGACAGACACCACCAGGCAGGCTTACCATTTAGTTCTTCAAGTTCTAGTTCAGGAGAGTTAACATAATACAAATCACAAAGCCGCCTAGCATTTTCATAGCCATCTAGTGTGAATCAAACAAAACAAAGAAGCATTAAATAAATTTACTTCCGTCTTACGCAACAAGAGGCCAACAGCAATGACAAACGAAAATTTAAAATTCTCTGCAGAAGAAGATACACTTTAACAGTCTTAGTGAGGGGAAGGCTCTTTGTGTGACAAAGCCCTCTGAGCCATGAAAAAATAATGACCAAAAAAGGACCACAAAACTTGAAAACGTAGGCATGAAAAAAAATACCATATACAAAGCAAAAGAAAAACAGCAGGCTAAAGAGATTATTATTTATACATTAAATATATATTTACATTGTATGTTTGTTTTTGAGACATCTCAAAAACAGTTGGTAAGGGTTTAGGAAGTGGACACCTTTATTATTTGATACCTTTTTTGGGAACCATTAAAAATTTAAATACACAAAAATGTTGTTAATTCAGGATTTTTTATTGTTGTTGAGGTAATGGCCTTCATGTGTAACCCCAGCTGGTCTGATCTCGAATTCCTTGACTGGCCCTGAACTCAAGGAGATCCACCTGCCTCTATTCCTGAGTGCTGGGATTAAGGGTGTGCAGTTCTAAGAATCCTGCCTTATTCTAGCAAATCAACATATATTTAAGGATGTTCACTAAGATACTGTGAGTAACAGAAGGAGAAAAACGCACACAACCTAAGTGCATTAAAAGAAGCATAGGTTATAGCCCTGTGATACAGTCTACAGAGCCACTCAAAGCCGTGGGCTATGTCCATGTGGCTGGGAGTTTGTAGCAAAATGTCTGAAGCACTCCACTTTCTCAAAGCAACAAACATGGGGGCTGAAAAGATGACTCAACTGTAAGAACACAGGCTGCTAGCCAGGCGTGGTGGCGCACGCCTTTAAAACCAGCACTCAGGAGGCAGAGGCAGCTGGATCTCTGAGTTCCAGGACAGTTGGGGATACACAGAGAAACCCTGTCTCCAGTGAGAAAAAGAGCACAGGCTGACTTTGCAGAGGACCTGGGTTCAGTTCCCGTATCCACACGGCAGCTCATTGGTTCTAGTCCCAGGAGCTCACATGCCGCCTTCCAGCCCCCACTGGCACCAGACATACGCATGATGTATAGACAAAACTCTAGGCAAATCACCCATATACTTAAATTTTTTTTTTTGAAAATTTAAAAACAACAAAAACCATAAAAAACTTACACAATATGCATATGCACGTGATTTCAATAAAAATGCTTGGTAAGATGCAAATTAAACTGTTATGAACTTTCACTCCTACCACTGGAATATGACAGGCCAGGGTCAGAACCTGAATATTTTATCATACTGATTCACTGTGTGTGTACATCTGTGGGTGTGTGCACGCCAAGGGGCACATATGGAAGCCAACTTCCTGGAGTTAGTACTCTCTTTACAACTAGGGAATTCTGGGGATCAAAGTCAGGCTTTAAGACTTGGCAGCCAGTGTCTTTACACACTGAGACATCTCACTGGTCCTTTTTAAGGGTGGATGGAGAAAGACTTGAATTTTCTGAAGCAAAACAGAAAAATATACTTACTAACAGCACCAAACTTTACTAACAGAGGATTCTATCAGGAGGGCATCTACCTTACACACTGCATAATCCATGTCATGAAGTGATTTCCAAACCAAACGTGTTTGCTCCTAACATTTTTCTCTCATGACACATGCAGTGGTTATAAGGGAAGAGATGACACTCAATACTTTGGTGGTGTTCACATCCTTCTAGAAAAGACAAATGCACTTACCTTTAATAACTTCGACTACATCGCAGTTTGGATTTATGCTTCCAATGTGTTTTCGATGAGATGGGCTTCCTTTTCCACCAAACAATAAAGCTATCAAAAGTGAAAAGCCAAAGAAAGCACATTTCCAGATCTAAATGATGTTTCTCTAAACGGTACCAAACAGCAGAACATTTTTCTAACATGTAAAGATGACATTTTAAAGTCAGTAAAATGCCTTCTTTGTATAGCAGTGATGTTAGTGTTAAAGAGACACTGTCTAGGAAAATTTAAGAGGACTACACACATAACTAAGTACCTCTTTCAACCGTGGGACACTTACAGTGCTGGTTGAGTAACATTCTAATTGAAATTCGACTCATGTAGAATCGATCCAGAAAGTACTGGACATTTTGACTGGTGACAGGATCCACCCCGAAGCTCTCCTTGTATTCGGTCACACCCTGGGCCATGGTTGGGATGACGTCATTGTGCCGGTTTCTGATCCTTATCACTGTGTCTGTGAATCTAAACAAACCTCTCTGTCAAAACATCCAAGTATTTTGACAAGTGACTTTAAGATACAGGCTGCAGCTACAAAAAGTCCTAGTTCAGAGAAAGAAGCATCAGTGAAGGCTTTCCCATACTTGGTTAAATACATTTCAGATCATAAGGTACACGAATCTACAAGGTACAAGGATCTCCAAGTAAAACACCTGTATGGCAGCCACACTACTATTGAACAGTGAACAGGTTTCCCTTATCCACTGTTATCTAAGCATCTGAGGCTCACTAATGAGGCCAGCATTCCAGAGACACCTGCCAACGCTGCCAATGAAAAGGCCTTTGCTTCTAGAAAAACACTCCACAGTGAGGCAAGATGGGTAAGATCTGTGGATCTCCTCCCCAGAGTTCAGAAAGAAGAACCACTAGGTACAGAAAAGTGAGAAAAGAACTCTGACTTCACCTACCCTGAGTTTACAAAGTAGATGAGAAAAAAAAAAAAAAAACCTGTTGGATTAAAAGAGTTTTCAAATCATACTATCTTCTTATTTCTGTCAATTTAAGGAATAAGATAAAAGACAGAAGTCTTAATTGTGATATAACAAAACCAATCTCCTAACCTAGCCGTTAGGACTCACACTTCCAAAGGAGTGCTTTCCCAAGGACTATTTAACTTACTCCAATGATTTTTTTTTCATCACTTAAAAACACTTTTGAAATTCTTAGTTAGTAATAAACTTCAAAGGCAAGCTTTTAAGACAAATTATAATTTTAGAAAATTCCTCAAAAATAACAAACAACAAAAATTACAATCCCTTCCTTATTTCTCTCTTTAAAACAAAAACTGTTGAGTGGGGTATAGTAATTCACCTGTAGTCCCAGGCAGAGGCTGAAGCAGGCAAATCACTGTGGACTGGGCTACAAAGTGATTTCCAGGAAAGCCTGGGCCACATATTAAACCCTGTCTCGGAAAACAAAAACTGGTCTGGGGAGACAGCTCAGATGGTAAAGAGCTTGTTGTATAAGCATAATGACCCAAGTTCAGTCCGCATAAAGTTGTGTCAAACTGCCAAGCATGGTGGCACACGTTTGTAATCCCAGTGCTGGAGAAAAAGATAGGATTCCTGGAGTTCACTGGCCAACCAATCCAGCCAAACTGACTAAGCCATGGATCCCATTTCACAGCAGGCGGATGGCAAGCACTCTAGAGGCCAGCACCTGAGGTTGTCCTCTGGACTCACACACATGCATGGGAACCTGCATATGCATGAACATGCACACACAAACATAATTGTTAGAATACAGATGGCGCACGTCTTTAGCCCCAGCATTTGGGAGGCAGAGGCAGGCAGATCTCTCCAAGTTCAAGGCCAGCCTGGTCTACAAGTGAGTTCCAGGACAGCCAGAGCTGCAACACAGAGAAACTTCCACCAAAGGGGGGAAAAAATAGATGATAGATGTCTTCAAAAGTCTCCACAGTAGCATTTATAGGATATTCTATCGTTTCCCTTTGCCTTGTTCCTAGCCCACCATTTATACATTATATATATTCCACCATTTCCCTTTGCCTTGTTCCTAGCCCACCATTTATACATTATATATATTCCACCATTTCCCTTTGCCTTGTTCCTAGCCCACCATTTATACATTATATATATTCCACCATTTCCCTTTGCCTTGTTCCTAGTCCCGCCATTTACTGGCTACAAGACCCCAAGGCACAACCCTCTCTGTGCATAAATGCACGATCTCAGTAGAGTTGTTTCAAACACTAAATGACATCACTCACCCAGAGACTGATTTTTTTGATGAATATTACTTTCAAAACAAAAACAAGTTTGAGAACTGCAGTTACGCCACCCTTTTAAAAGACGGTCCAAAAAAAAAAAAAAAAAAAAAAGCATACAGATTCTGTGGACAATGGTCTTTATACTCTAATAACATTCATCACAAACAGATAATTGCATAAGTAACCAGTTGGGTTGACCAACTCTGCTGTCTGGGCTATGAGACTGAGCATAGGATTTATGCTATCTTATGAAGCACAGACCACAGGAATCTAGAGCTAGTTTTAACAGCTCCTCTATAAAGCAAAAGCAGCATTAGCAGCTGCCATGTTTCAAAACCAGAGATCTTACATGGAAAATAGACTTGTAAGCTTTCCTTTAAAAATAAATTTTTTGATTTTCTGGGTGGCATCTGCACACAACAGTGAACCCTGGGAGCAGAGGGTGACTGTCCCTTTGGAACTGGCATCCCCTCCCCAGGATAACAGACCAGGTGGCATGCACGTCACTCTAGATGGTCACTGCTTGTCACATTTGAACCGCCTCTTCTTACAGTGAAGAGGGATGTGGAGTGTGTTTTACATCTGGGCCAGCTCTGCGGCTTATACTGTCTCGCTGCCTTCAGTGCCTGTGTGGGTTGCTATAAATGAATACAGTAACTGTGCTGTAAGTAAAAGATGTTAATCCGTCTCCTTAAAGTGGGCCAAAGGCAAACTGAGCTAATCACATTTAAACTTTTATATGATGTTTAAAGAATATAAAATCAGGGCAGAGGCAGGTGGATTTTTTTCAAGTTTAAGACCAGCCTGGTCTACAAAATGAGCTCCAGGCTACACAGAAAAACCCTGCCTCAAAATACAAAAACAAACATACATAACAAATATATATTTTTTTATATTATATATTGTTTATATATATAATCTGTATATATGATGTATATTTGTTGTTTATGTTTGTGTATATATATATATATATATAATCTGTATTCAGAATAGGATCATACAATTATACTTACTCGTAAATAGTTTTAGCATCTTCAGCACTTTTGTCCTTAAAATCAAGCAGCTCCTGAAGACTCTGGATATACCTAAGACACAAATCAGAGCTGTTTATTCATACTGTAGAATTAACACAAAGGGTCTTTTCATATTTTATAGTCTTAATTTAGAATACTCCTATAAATTATGGTTGAAGTAGGATTATTGTTTTCGTTCTTTCTCTTTAGATAGAGTAGAATGCAAACCAGGCATACCACAAGCCCTGCGTCAAGTGCATGCTGAACAAGCGCTCTAGGAGCTGAGCTACACGCCGGTCCTGAAATAGGATTTTTACACCCATTAGCATTTGAGGTGGCTCAGTGTTTAAGGGCACTTCCTACTCTTCCAGACTACACAAGTTCAGTTCCCAGCACCCACAGAGGAGAGCTTACAATCATCAGTGCTTCAAGTGACCCAATACCCTCTTCTGGTCTCCATGGGCATTCACATACATTGCATACAATCATGTAGACATAAACATAACATACACACACAAATAAATCTTTTTTTAAAATATTTATTTATTTACTTATTTATTATGTATACTATATTCTCTGTGTGTATGTCTGCAGGCCAGAAGAGGGCACCAGACCTCATTACAGATGGTTGTGAGCCACCATGTGGTTGC
>NC_022011.1:81627014-81629352 GCF_000317375.1 Microtus ochrogaster | reverse complement strand
ACCTTTGGAAGAGCAGGCAATGCTCTTAACCACTGAGCCATTTCTCCAGCCCCCACAAATAAATCTTTAAAATAAAAGAAAGTACATGCATAGTTTTACCATTGAAATCACAAATAAGGGCTAGACATGGTAGCTCATGCTTTTGCCCCAGCACTTGGAAAGCAAATAGATCTCTGTGAGTTCAAAGCCAGTCTGGTCTACACTGAGAGTTCCAGGACAACAAGGGCTAAATAGTGAGACCCCCGTCCCCAAAACAAAAAACAAAAAACAGATGTTGTGAAATATTTGTTTATACTGTAAAGATGTGTCTCTGCCTAAGGCACCTTCTGATTGGTTTAACAAAGAGTTAAATGGCCAAATAGCTAGACAGGAGAGAAAAGGGGGGGCCTTCCAGGCAGAGAGAGAAACTGGAAGGAAGAATCTAGGTGCATGGATTCACCAGAAGACACAGGGAGAACGGGACGTCAGTAAGGAGAATAGATAGCACCACATGGCAGAATGTGGGTCAATATAAATGGTTAATTTAAGTTACAAGAGCTAGTTGAAAACAAGCCTAAGCTAAGGCTGAGCTTTCATAATTAATAAATCTCCGTGTTGTTATTTGTGACCAGGCGGCCCAAAGAAAAATCCAACTACAAACTGGCAAGAACTGGAGGGTGTCGTTTGGTGGTAAAGCATTTGCCCAGTATTTACCCCTCAACACACACAAACACAGATCAGTAGGCCAAATTTGAGTTAAGAGTTTAAGATTTACATTCTAGACCCTACAAGTTTTTAATCTTTTACATACCTTTGCACTTAGATTATAAAAACTTCATCATGGAAAACTGAACTGTCACTCTTGTGATCATGGGTACATGCTTGTCTTAGTCACAGCAAAAAGAGGGGTACACCTTGCTCTAAGAACTAACTTAAGTGTAAGTGTACTTTTAAAAACTTAATTGCAAATGGTTAGGTCAAACCAACAAGTACTTACACTTACTGAAAGCCTACAATCTACCATACACAAAACACAAAAGCAATTAAAATCTAAGTTTCTTAATTTACCCAACAATTCAAGGTAGGAGAACACTTATTTCAGACAAAATGAGAAAGTTCAAATGACTTTCTCAGCATCACACAGCTAAACACAATGGCACCAGAGGGCCAGGGCTGAAAACACCTCCAAAGCCATTCAGTTATCCTTACAGTATAAATCCTGCATGCCTGGAAGCGCAGTGCAGGGATGGGGCAAGGGAAGGACCGTCCACATCTGGAAATCCCCGTGGTAGCTTGACAGGTCTTGCTGCATTCAAAAGCCCAGCGATCGTCATAGCTACCACCCTGCTTTAGCCTCAAATTTCTCTGCACTAGCAAGAAAAAGTCTTTTAGACAAAAATGATTTTTAGAAGATATTTAAATCTCTGCCCCTTGTGAGGCAAAACCAGGTTTCAAAAAGCAGGATAAGCTAGTTTTCATGAGGAGCTGTAGGGAACCGGAAAGGCTGCCTCGGAAGATTAAATTGTCTCCTGTGTATCCCATGATTCTCTCTAAACCACTTTCTCACTCAATTACGTGAACTAACGGACCTCAGGGAACCTCACTCTCCTTTCTTTTATTTTTATTTTTTTCTTCGTGTGTGTGTGTGTGTGTGTGTGTGTGTGTGTGTGTGTGTGTGTGTGTGCCTTCAGAGGCAGGGTGACCTTGACAAATGCCCTGGAGAAGGAGTTACAGGCAGTTAGAAATGGCCTGACCTTGGTGCTCTGGAAGGGCTGTGAACACTTTTAACCACTGAGCCAACTTTCCATACTCCTGCTTATCTTTTGATAATGACTTATTTTTAATTATGTGTACACATAAGTTAGGGGAGTATGCGCACATGTGCGTACAGGGGTCCTCAGAGAAGGCGTTACAGGGAATCGGGGAACCCCCAGTGTGGGGACTGGGACCAGAGCTACAATACCTACAAATAGAAAATTAGCAACTCCATTAATCAAATTTGGCAACTGTTTTGAAGTTACTTTTTTTCCCGCTTAATACTTGACTCTGTCCATGCATACAAACAGAACTTTTGCTTAATATTTTTCCACCCTGGCATGGTGGCTCATAATTTTAATTCCAGCACTGGAGAGGCAGAGGCAGGAGGATCTCTGAGAGTTCAAGGTCAGCCTGGTAGTGAGTTCCATGTTAGCTAGGAATAGTGACCCTGTCTAAAAAAAAAAGAAAGAAACTGGCTTTTAGCTGGCCATGGTAGCATACACCCATAATTACATTTCCAAGGAGGTAGAGGCAAGAGAATCTCTGAAAGTTCAATGTCAGTCTGGTATGTACAGTGAACTCCAGGCTGCCCAGGACAGTG
>NC_022011.1:81622179-81626739 GCF_000317375.1 Microtus ochrogaster | reverse complement strand
AAAAAAAAAAAAAAAAAAAAAATTGGCTTTTAGCTGGCCATGGTAGCAAACACCCGTAATTCCATTTCCAAGGGCTCCACTGTCTGCGTTCACACCCGGACAAAGGACTGTATAGTATCTTAGCTTCCTCACCAGTAAAAGGAGTGAATCACACCTACCAGGCATGATTAAAAGAATAAAAAGAAATGTATATAAGTATGCAGCCATCGGCAAATGGTAGATATTTTTCTCGTTAGAACCTAACACTCCTGCAGAGACCGTAACATAAATCTTAAATTTAGTATCAGTATTTCTGGGCAGGTGTGACTGGTTTTCTCAAAGCCAAGGAATTTTAATCAAGTTCAGTGTTGAGAAGACAAGACACATGGAGATGAAGAATGCCTCGATTGCCTTAAGATTCTACTGAAGAGCAAGTGCAGGGCAAGAGAGGTGCCCAATAGTTAGGAGCATTTACTGCTCTACTAGAGACACAGATTGGGTTCCTACCCCCCACAGAAGGCAGTTTACAACTGCCTTTAACTCTAGTTCCTGGGGATCTTGTGCTTTCTTCTGGCCTCCACAGGTACCTGCACATGTGTGGTACATCTATACTCACACACACACACACATATACATACATACATACATACATACATACATACATACATACATACATACAGGCAGGGCACAGTGGTACAAACCTTCATTCCCAGCACATGGGAAGAAAAAAATCAAGCACATCTTTTTGAGTCTGAGACCAGCCTGACCTACATAAAGTTCCAGGCCATCAAGGACTACATAGTAGGACCCTATCTCAAATAAATAAATTAGTCTATAACACTTGGAAGAGAGATGACCTCTCTGAATGAGGCCATCCTAGTCAACATAATGAGTTCCAGGCCAGGCAGAGCTATATGAGATTCTGTCTCAAAAAATAAAAATAAAATAGTAAGTTAGAAGCATTTTCTTTAACCTTGAACCAAGTCCACAAGTCCACTGAAACTGCAAACACAAGATGGGACTCTTACCAACTTTGTACCAACTGTACGGATGGGGTCCGGAGAAGATTGTCTGGAAGGAGGCTTATTTCTTTCATTATATTTGCCAACCTAACAGGCAACTCTTGTCGCAGAAACATAAATGAGGTTTTTTCACAAGCATTTACTGATCCTGAAACCAAGCACAGTGGGAAAGGCAGTAAGTAGAAGGCAGAAGCTGCCAGGAGCCAGGAAGCAAGGGGAAAGGAGAAAGTCACCAGGTAAGGTCATGATGGTAGAATTATCACAGTGAGAGAAAGGGACTGGGAAGCAAACATATATCCCGGCAAGGTTGAGCTAAGTGGTCTACAAAGTAACCCTAACTCCAGAATGACCTTCCGATTCCTGATATTCCAATGGATCAGTACAACAACATAGGTACTTTGTTATAATTCACATTTACTATTCATTTTAGGATTAAGATAAACTAAGTGGGTCTGTTTTAAGGCTTGAGGTCTGTGAGAAAAGCCCATTCTATATGCCCCACTGCCGCTACCCTTTGGAAATTCTGATCCCTGACTCTGGCTAAATTTTGACCCAGGTATGTCAAGACTGACTAGATACAAATATGAATCACCAGGACAGAGTTAGTACACACAAGGTTTTCTGGCAACAGGAGGCAAAGACTACCAGAACCGTGTCAACAACCATCAAGAAGAACCTACTCAATTGTCTGATGCCTGGGAAATTCACCTGCCCCCTTTTCCACTCTTGTATTCAGATGTCTGGCAGAATAGTTGATGAGTATCCATCCCTTGACAAGTAGCTTCCCTTAAACTAAAATTTTATTTCAGCAATCCATTTGAAACGAATTCAACCTTGCAGATGAAACTTTAGTAGAAACTATCTTGTCAACAGTAGGTATATGATTAAGGAAAACATCTTGCAAAAGTTTAATAGAATATCCATGAACACTATAGTACAGGCATTTAAAAATAAAAGCAAATAAATAAATAAATAAATAAATAAATAAATAAATAAATAAATAAATAAAGCAAGCCACCGGGGCCTTTCACAGTCCCTTAAAAAGAAATACAAGGAAACCACACTGCAAAACACAATTTTAAGATAAAGTATCCAGCCACGCCACTTATCTCCTATGCCCTTTAACCATGTTATAATCTGACAACACGACACGGAGATAACTTTTTCTACTCCAGAACTTCTGGATTTCAATGTTAGAATATATATTAAGCATCCCCCCCCCCCCCCCGCATTACTCCTGATGATAAGTCGAAGGCCTAATTCTGCAGTTCCTTCTCCAATCTGTAACATACTGACAAGATCATGCACTTTACACGTGCTTGGGGCAGACAGCTCGTGAAACGAAGTTGCTCTCGGTGGAAACACTAGCGAGGAAGGAACTGGGCCAGTAGTAACTTGTTTTCCTGCCATCACGCCACTCTAGAGGATCATCGCTGTGCTGGCACTGATCTCGCCTCGGCAGAACGCCACCCTCGAAGCCGTGTGCGCTCTGGCCTTGAACCTGAGCAATGCTCCCCCAGAAGACACCGGGTCCCGAGCACGCACCTGCGCACGTGCGCGGAAGGCTGCAGCCCCTGCTTTGTTTTTCTCGCACACCCTGGTCTCAAGTCCCGGTTACGTGCCCGGCCTGCCAGAGCGCGCAACCTCCGGGGAGGAAGGAAACACCTAAGACAACAGGGGAGGCGACAAGAGGGAGGAGGGGGAGAGTCTGGGAGGACGGGGCCGGCACACGAAGGCCCGGCCGCCCTCACCGAAGTCCAGGAACTGCTTCATTGAGAGCGGCGACGGCGAGAAGCGCGCGTAGAAGTCCACCTGGCCCGGAACGCCACGCTCCGACTCCGGCCCGAAGCCCGAGGCCGAGCCCGAGGCCAGACTGCGGCTGGCACTGGGCACCGCGCAGCGGACGCCCCGGCCGCCTCGGAGCAGCCTCGCCAGCCTCATCCCGAGCCCCGCCGGAGGAGCCGGAGCCCCCGGCGCCAGCCTGCAGCTCTGTGCCGCCCGCCCGGTCGCTACGTGCGGGACGTGGCCGGCTGCGGGGGCGGGGAGCTGCTGTCAGCACCGCGGCCACCGCCCCCTCCATGTAGCCACGCCCACGGAGGCGGAGCCCCGAGAGGACGGAGGCGGGAGAAGAAAAAGGGGGCGGGTTAAACAGTGCCCCTCACTAAAGCCACACCCCCTTTGGGCGGATCCCCGGGAGGAGGACGGAGGCGGGGAAAGGGAAAAGAAGAAAGCAGCTCAGCCTAGAGGGATGGGGCCGCTGAAACCACCCGGAGCAAGCAGCCAGGGTCTTGGCTGGCACTCAGACAAGGCTCGGTGAAGATTTTGCTAATTCCCAGGAAGCCCGCGGGTGGCTAACCGGATCTTACAGTCCAGCTCGCCCTATGGTGTATCCCTTGCACGCCCACTTTCCTACTTCTCCGCCCTCCCAGTCTCAGCCGAAAGACTCTAGGACGTGCGGGGGTCACCGGCAGTGAGACTGTTCTAGAAACGCCCCTGCATCATGCAGGTCCCGCGATTAGTGTGTGAAGTCTCGGAGAGCTACAAGAGCTCACCCTTGCCAAACAGTGGAACAAGAGTTGAATTTGGGAACATGGCTCTAAAAAATATCACAACTACAGTCCCCGGAAGAGCACATTGGCAGCCCAACTTGCTCACTTTCTGCAAGCAATTTTGTACAGTGCTTAAAACCTCTCCACTCTATGCCTTTCTGCTAACTCATTGTCTTAAAGTCAGTGTGCCTGCTCCATCTTTTCAATGTCTAGAAGTAGTGAATATAGGCTTAGAGCATATTTAACATTTAATCCCACAAAACTGCATAGTCTACAGTTCCTCATTTAAAAAAAAAATCATTTCTGTCTTCTCCACGGCTACTTCCCCATACAATACCCCAACATTTTCTGTGTCTTAGGTGCAAGAAAATTACTCTGTCATGGATGTGTGTTGTAGGAATTTAGCAGAGTCGCTGTATCTGGGGTAGACGTTAGTTGTTTTCTGGAAGTACTTTGGCCTTGAAGAACCATTGTGGTAAACAGTAAAGAATATTGGTGGAAAACAGGGATCATTTTGGAGAATTGTTTTTCTGAAGGGGCGTTGCAGCCTTTGCATGACTTTGATGACAAAACCCCTCTGGCACACTTGAGGCCCTTGGATTACTGTACACTGCAAAGGATACACAGTACAGACTAATGTCATGAAGACGTGTGATGCTCTCCTTTATAAAGACATATAGATTAAATTAGGGACCTTGGTATGAGGAAATACTTTACCCCAAAACAACTTTGTGTAACAATCAATAAATACACCTTTGTACGACTGTTGGGGGATCAGTCCATCAGAGAGGCTGGGCCTTCCTGCTGCCACATAAGCCTTAAAATATCATCTTGGAGTGCCTTCTTTCATCAGCTAACTCATGCTACACAGAATCCCCTGACAGGAATGTGTTTAAATGGAAGCTTCACTCCAGGCCCTGGCATCCATATACCTGAAGAGTCTGGAATGTTTGAGTTACGACTTCACCGCAGCCCCTGGCATCCATATACCTGAAGAGTCTGGAATGTTT
>NC_022011.1:81616249-81622079 GCF_000317375.1 Microtus ochrogaster | reverse complement strand
CATCCATATACCTGAAGAGTCTGGAATGTTTGAGTTACGACTTCACCGCAGCCCCTGGCATCCATATACCTGAAGAGTCTGGAATGTTTGAGTTAAGACTTCACCGCAGGCCCTGGCATCCATATATCCAAAGAGTCTGGAATGTTTGGGTTCTGGAAGTTCCATCCCAAGCCCCTTCCCCTGGGAGTTGCTCATCCAGACTCCACCTCCGAGAAAGCTCACCGAATGATGACCCCTCCCTAGAGATGCTCAAGACCACTCCTCCAGGGTATTTAATGTGTCCCCACCAGAGAACAAACACATGGTTTTCCAGTCTTCCTTCACAGGCTCCTCTCTGGGGAATGGAAAGCCATCCGGGAGCATTGGTATCCATTAAGCCTGGGTTTTTTCTAATTCAGTTTGATTTGGTCTGATTCAGATTATTGTGCTGGCAGAGAGTCTTATGGGGCTGCAAAACCTTTTCAATATGAAGTTTATCAATTATGTAAAGTACATGTATGATGTGGGATTCCCCTCTGTACACTGTGAATGTGTTTTGTTACCGTGGCTAATGAATAAAGTTACTTTGACCTATGGCAGGGCAGAATAGAAAAAGGAGGGAATTCCAAGCAGAGATAGAGGAGAAAGCAGGCAAAGTCAAAGAGATACCATGTAGCTGCTGAAGGAGGCAGAAGCCATGTAGCAGTTCAAGAAGAAAGACTAAAAAAACCACAAACATTGTGGTAAAATATAAATTAATAGAAATGGGTTAATTTAAGATGTAAGAGTTACTTAATAAGCCTGAACTTTAGATTCTCTTTCATCTCTTGTAGTCTGCTGTTTATGCTTGTATTTGTGGTTCCTGACCATTTTCTCATAATTTCTGTTTCTATAATTCTCTTGGCTTGTATTTTCTCTATTGTCTCTATTTCAGTTTTCAAGTCTTGAATAGTTTTTTTTCATATGTTTGACTGCTTTTTCTTGGTTTTCTTTAAGGGATTTGTTGATGTCTTCCAATCTTTTGTTTGTCTTTTCCTCCATTTTTTTGAAGGAATTTTTCATTTCCTCTTTAAGGGCTTCAAATATTCTCCTAAAGTTATTTTTTAGGTCATTTTCTTCTGCTTCATCTATATTTAGTTGTTCAAGTCTTGCAGTTATAGGGTCACTAGTTTTTACTGGTGTTGTGTTGCTCTTTGTGGTGTGGCGTGTGTTTTAATCTACCGGTCTTTTCCTTTGGTTGGTGTAGTTGGGGCTGTGACTCTGCTGCTCAGTCTTCCAGGTGCCAGTGAATCCAAGGCTCAGATGGTTGCTCCTCATGGTGCATGACTGCCACAGTTCCAGTCACCCCGTTGGTCACTACGTGTTCCTGGACGCCTCTTGGCTCCCGGGAGTTTACTCTACACCCACAGAGATTGCTTGCTTAGGGCTCTTTTTGCCGAGATTGCTGCCTTGGGTCTGCTCTGGCAGAGGTCCTGGCTCAGGCCTACTCTCTCAGCGCTTCCAGATTTGTGCCCGGACCTGCAGAAGTCCTGGCCAGCATAAGCATTCTTAACAGGAAATGCAAGCATCGTGGTGTGGAGGCTATCCATTTATCAGGAATTGTTTCAGGGGAAGCATTGCTTTTGTTTTGTGACAGAATCTCTCTATGTATTTCAGTTGCCCTATAACTCACTATGTAGACCAGGCTGGCCTCACAGAGACTCACCTTCCTCTGCCTCCAGAGTGCTGGGATTAAAGGCGTGCCTTACCGCACCAGTTTTGGAAACATCGTTCTTTATTTGGAGAAAGCACTTTGATGCAGAGGGGAGATTCCTTACTCAGCCCCACGCACAACCCCTAGCTCCCACTCCTCCCCTCCCCTTAGCCTCCTCCCAGTAAGGTTCACCAGCAGCAGGCCTGCAGGAAGCCAGGAGAAGAATACACTTTGCTAAGCAAAGAGGAAAGAAAGGCGGCAGAAGGCTGCCAACAGGCTGGTTCACAGCTTAAGTCCTTTTGTTTTGTTTTTTTCTCTGTATAACCTTGGCTGACCTGAAACTAGCTACGTGAACTATGCTGACCTCGAACTCATAGAGGTCCCCCTGCCTCTGCTAAGATTAAAGGCATGTACCACCACGCTGGGTTGTAAGCAATCCTTTAATGCCAACATTCAATAGTTAATTTTTTTTTTAATTTTTAAAAAGCAGTTGTTAGGACTAGATCCTTCATGCCTTTGTAAAAATTGAGACAATTTTTAAAAAAATGAATTTTCCCCTAGGAGCTGATGCCAATAGGGACATCTGCACAGGCGTCTAAGTGAAGGTGTGGCAGGGGGGACAATAAAGAAAAGAATTGACAGCTGGCTACAGATCCAGAGCACTCTGCACTTAGACACATTGGGATAGGTGCTGGTAAAGGAGAAATCCGGGGAGCGAGTCAGACAACTCAGTGAGTGAAGGCGCCTGCTGCCACCTTTGCGCCTGAGTCCAAGCCCCAGGACCAACTTTGGAGGAAGGAGAGACTTGAGAGTTGTCCCTTTGGCCTCCTCGTAGCTGCTGAGGCACCTGCATGTGCGCACACACACACAAGTAAACAGGTAAATAAAGAAGCCAATTCAATTTAAAAAATGAAAATGAATAACCCACGAGCTTGGGCACATTAAAAATGTAAAGCTTTGACTCGAGCAGGTAACGGTTATGAACTGATTCTGAAACGATCGTGAGCTCCATTCTACATGCAGCTCCAGGCTCCACAGAAGGGACAGAAGGGAGAAAACATCGGTTGAAGAGGAACAGTGACGTATTTGGTTTACTCCAGTGGGAAGACCCGAGCTAGAGGTCAATCGGTAGTTTTTTATTGACTAGGCCCTATGCTTTGGGTTACTGTTTATCTTGGGTTGGGTTTGCTGGTTGACTTGGTTAGGGTTTCTATTGCTGTGATCAATCAGCATGACCAAGAGCAACTTAGGGAGGGAAGGGTTTATTTCATCTTACACGTCTGTCTCACAGTCTATCAGTGAGGAACTCAGGGCAGAAGCTGAAGCAGGGCAGGAAATGAGAGGCAGGAACTAATGTAGAGGCCATGGAGGGGTGCTGCTTATTGGTTTGTTCCTCGTGGATTGCTCAGCCTGCTTTCTTACAGCACCCAGGGCCACAAGCCCGCAGGGGTACTACCCACCGTGAGCTGGACCCTCTAACATCAACCATCAATCAAGAAAATGCATCACAGCCTTGCCCCTTAAGGGACCAAATGACCCTTTCACAGGGGTCACCTAAGACCATTGGAAAACATAGATGTTTACATTAGATTCATCAGTAGCAAAATTACAGCTATGAAGTATCAAGAAAATAATTTTATGGTTAAGGAACTGTATTAAAGGGTTGCAGCATTAGGAAAGTTGACAACCGCTGCTCAATATCAATGTAAAAATGCAGTTCTTACCTCAAAGAAAATAAAAGAGAGTTTATTCAAGAGCCAAATATTGAATTACCGTGGCCTATGAACACAGATTTTAAGTTACCCCAAATTCCATGTTCCAATATGATAACAAGTTTCTAAAATTTTTTACTGTCAAAAAAGAAAGCCAGAAGCCAGGTGGTAGGGGCGCACGCCTTTAATCCCAGCACTCAAGGCAGAGGCAGGTGGATCTCTGTGAGTTTGAGGCCAGCCTACAGAGCGAGTTCCTGGTCAGCTCCACTGACAAAAATAAAATAAAATAAAATATAAAAAAAGGAAAAGAAAGAAAATCATAAATCAATATTTTTAGAAAATGTTTTGGGGGCTAGAGAGATGGCTCAGAGGTTGAGAGCACTGACTGCTCTTCCAGAGGTCCTGAGTTCAATTCGCAGCAACTGCATGTTGGCTCACAACCACCTATAATGAGATCTGGTGCCCTCTTCTGGCCTGCAGGCATACATGCAGACAGAACACTGTAAACATAATAAATAAATAAATCTTTAAAAAAAATGTTTTGGTAGGGCTGGAGAGATGGCTCAGTAGTTAAAAGCACTGACTGTTCTTCCAGAGAACTGTTGGGAATATTATTTTAAGGTGTGTGACTTTTGTTTAAGCTGCATTTGCTCAACTCTGTGAAGCTTTATTACTGTGTCTGTCTAAAACACCTAATGGGCCTAATAAAGAGCTGAACAGCCAATAGCGAGACAGGAGCAAGGATAGGCAGGGCTGGCAGGCAGAGAGAATAAATAGGAGAACCCAGAAAGAGGAGAAGAAAGGAGAGAAGAAGAAGGGGAGGAAGCTAGGCGCTAGTCACCCAGCCGCCCAGCCAAGCACAGAGTAAGAAGGAAAATAAGGCATGCAGAAGTAAGAAAGATAAAAGCCCAAAGATAAGAAAAACTGGCTAGAAACAAGCCAAGATAAGGCTGGGCATTTATAACTAAGAATAAGCCTCTGTGTGTGATTTATCTGGGAGCTGGGTGGCGCCCCCCCCAAAAAAAACCAAAAGAGCAAAAGTAACAACATACAACAGAGAACCCAGGTTCAATTCCCAGTACCCACATGGCACCTCACAACTGTCTAACTCCATATCCAGGGGATCTGACATCCTCCCACGGACACAGATGCAGACAAAACACCAATGCACATGAAATAAAAATAAATTTAAGAAAACACATTGGTGGAGTCATCTGGAAGGTGGGTTATAGCAGAGATGGGAAACCTATGCTATCGGCTCCCTCAGATGCTGTGTGAGGACATTCCAGCTTTTGAGTTGGTGGAAGACAGGAGGTCTGTTCATAGATTCCAAAAGGATTGAAATTAATCACGGGATATTATGTGACTATGCCGCTCGGAGGTGGGAATTAAGTGGCTCTTTGGGTGCTAAAAATAGCCCAAGATATTTGGTTATGGACCTACAACTTTCCACCCTGTCCCCATCGTGGAAGTCAAATCAGTCAGTCAACTTTTTTCCTTTGTTGTTTTTGTTCTTTTCAAGATAGGGTTTCTTTGTGTAGCTTTGGAGCCTGTCCTTGAACTCGCTCTGTAGACCAGGCTGGCCTCAAACTCACAGAGATCCATCTGCCTCTGCCCCCCCGAGAGCTGGGATTAAAGATATGTGCAACCACTGCCTGGCTTTTTTTAAAAAAATAAATAAATTTTCAGGCTTACTTTATGTGCATTAGTGTTTTTCCATGGGAACTTTTGGGTCCTCTAAAACTGGATATAGATGCTGGGAGTTGAACCCAGGTTTTCTGGAAGATCAGACCGTGCTCTTAACCACTGAGCCATCTTTCTAGCCCCAATATATAGCATTCTTGGCTCTAGAGTAGTAGAAGCTAGAGAGGGGCTGTTTAATAACATTCTGGAGTTTTGCCTAGTACTATAAGGCTGTAAGGGCATATACAGAGGTATCCTGGGCAGGAGTCCTGGGGTATCTAAGAAAGCAGAGGGAGCAAGACATTAGGCAGCATTCCTCCATGGTCTCTACTTCAGTTCCTATCTCCAGGTTCCTGCTCTGTTTAAGTTCTTGCCTTAGCTTCACTCAGTGATGGACTGATCAGGACATGCAAGCCACATAAACCCTTTCCACCCCAAGTTGTTGATTGTAGTTTGGTTGTTTTTACTCTTTGGTTCTTTGGGGGGCCTGACACCCAATTCCCAAATAAATCACACAGAGGCTTATTCTTACTTATAAATGCTGGCCTTAGCATGGCTTGTTTCTAGCCAGCTTTTCTAAAATTATCCTATTTTGCCTCTGGACTCTTTTTTTTGTTTTGTTTTGTTTTTCGAGACAGGGTTTCTCTGTGGCTTTGGAGCCTGTCCTGGAACTCGCTAGACCAGGCTGGTCTCAAACTCACAGAGATCCGCCTGCCTCTGCCTCCCGAGTGCTGGGATTAAAGGCGTGTGCCACCATCGCCCG
>NC_022011.1:81587496-81616149 GCF_000317375.1 Microtus ochrogaster | reverse complement strand
TTTTTTTTTTTTTTTTTTTTTTTTTTACTCCATATCTGGCTGTATTTCTGGGTAGCTGGCCCCTGCCTTTCTCTTTGCCTCCTTTTCTTGCTCCTGGATCCTTCTTTCCCAGATTTCTCCTCCCATTTATTCTGTCTGCCTGCCAGCCCTGCCTATCCTTTCTCTTGCCCTGCTACTGGCCATTCAACTCTTTATTAGACTATCAGGTGTTTTAGACAGGCACAGTAACACAGCTTCAGAGTTAAACAAATGCAGCATAAAAGAGTGCAACACATCTTTGCAGCATTAAATAAATGTCCCACGGCATTAACAAATGTAACATATCTTAAAATAATATTCTAAAACAGCTGATGATTATTGTGTTTATCATAGCAACCAAAAGCACACTGGGCAGGTGTGGAGGTGGGAAGACCAAGAAGACACCAATATAAACTCTGGGCCACCATATGCACCCACACACATGTGAAAAGTTAAAAGGGCTAACTATCATCCAAGGTAACTAGCCCACGCTCTCTCCCCAGTCTGGATGTTCTAGCCACTTAGCCAGCCTGCCAAGCCTTCAAAACAGATGTGAATTCAAAAATAGCTTTGCAGTCTTACCAGTGTGGAGGTGGTACCAGAGGAATCTGTATTAACTTTACTAACTGGCTTTGATCTGTTACTCATTTGCTGTGCACAATAATGCTAGCCCTAGACTGGAAGTCTTTTCCCTGCATCCGACACTGCTTTCTGTTGACGACGCATTGTTTCAGGTCCCTAAGAATGCTGCAGCTTTCGTTTTGCTTATTGCAAGTACCGTGTGCGTGCATGTAGGTGCGAGAGAAAGAGAAAGAGAGAAAGAGAGAGCGAGAGCGAGCGAGAGAGAGAGAGAGAGAGAGAGAGAGAGAGAGAGAGAGAGAGAGAGTAAGTAAATGGCCAAACTGGACGAGTAAGATACAATACAAGCAAAAAGACTGCCCAAACATGTGGCTCCCGATCTTAACTGCCTTCTGGTCATATTACCCTCCAAACATTCCCCTACAGGAATGCAGAGGAAAGATATTATCCTATCCTAGAATGGATCCTTTTACCACATAAACAGAGTAAAAATTAAAATCTTATGTGGAAAAGGTCTCTGAATTAATTATAAGAGGAAAATTGAGACTTTGTCATTTAGCAGGAATAGACCCAGCAGAAATTATAGTACCTTTTACTAATGATGAAATTTAAAAACATTATGGGAAGACAATAAACCCTAGCAATGAACTTGTACTAATTTTTTGGGAGAGTTAAATAATAATTATTCCAAAAGTGATAGAATTAACCTTATAAAGAGAACTAATTAGACTCTTCCCTACATTGTACGTGACACACCAATAACTGGAGCCCCTACATTCTATACTGATGCAAATAAATCAGGAAAAACAGTTTGCAAATCAGAATATTTAAGTAGGGTGGAACAAGGCCCTTATGATACTGTCCAAAAGTCAGAATTATATGCTATTCTCATGGTACTAAGGAATTTTAAAGAACCTCTCAATATAGTTACTGATTTGCAATATGCAGAAAGAGTTGTTTTTGCATATTGAAACAGCTGAATTTATACCAGTTGATACAGAACCATCTTCAAAAAGTCGAGAGGTGGCTCCTGATATGAGACAGAAACACTGACTTTTTCTTTTAACCGCTTGCTTGGATTTAGAAGACAGCCACTGTCCAACTTCAAAGCCAACTTTGATTTTTTTTTCCAGCTTTGATTTTTAAGTGAGTTGTGACTGTAATTATACTGAGAAGTAGGGGAGATATGTGTGTTTAGGTAGTGAAATTTTACTCTGCAGAGGGTGTTGGTGCTATAAGTCAGATTTCTCTTTGCTTGGTGGTTCCCACAGTTAAGGTGGTGAGTGCAGCTCCTACCCAGCAGTCCAGAGCTGGTGGAAAATGTACCTCCACCATATTGAAAGGCCAAGAGGAGTGGAGCCAGCATCCAGGGCTGCCACAATCACACTGCTTACCATTTTAAAATGCTCCTTGTCATCCTCGTCAGAAAAGGATTTCAGAAACACAACAGGACAGATTCAGACATGAAAGACCTCCAAGCAAGACACAGTGTGTTTAAAAATGTTAGTAGGCTTGGGAGAGAGAGGAAAAAGGGTATAAATAGTTATAAGAAGTAAAGTTTTTAAAGAGATAGTAAAGTACTATAAAAGAGTACAGACAGTCATAGATTAAAGGAGTAAATAAAAATAAGCCACATAAAGATGGAAAGTACACAGAGAGTTCTTCAGGGTTCCTGTTTTATGAAATTACTGCCAGACATTTTGCAGGATACAGAAGAAAGCAACTGATGAACTCTGCCAGTACAAGGCATAAGAGATCTTCAAATTTCCTGGCAAACTTTCCCCTGAAGCAGGGTAGCGCATGGTGGAGAGAGAACAACAACCCCAAAATTTGTCCTCTGACCTCAGCATGTGCTCTGTGACACCTGTGTGAGCATGTGCACATTCACACACGAACACACCCTGCACGCACACACAGACACACATGCACACACGCACATGCACGCTCACACACACATTAAAGCAAATACATTTAAAAACCTTCAATCTCATTTCTATTGTACCGCTTCAGGTACCTTTGGCTGTTCTGAAATTATATGGGACACTAAAAAAGATTGCAAACTTTTACTTTGGCTTTGATAAAATACAAAGAAAGGCAACTCAGGTGGTCAATTATAATTTAGAGTTTGCTTCGCATACACAATGCTGGGTTAATAAGCATGAGCACTTTCATAAAAAATTTATTTCACACTTTTATACAAATATCCACAGGTATTTTCCAATTATGAAATAATCTTATAATGCTAGTTAGTCTAAAAACCTACCAAATGCTAACAGCCCAGTGACTTGACTTGAGATGACATTTTTTTTTAACAACTATAAATTTAAGCAACATGACATTCTTGTTTCTCTGTTGTCAAGCTCCCTCCCCACCCTCTTCTGGACATTCATTTCTATAACAGAGGTCTAAAAACACTATCAAGATATCAGCTTCTTTGTCGTGTCCTTCAAAGCCAGTATGTTGGGCTTCAAGTTACCCAAGCAAGAAACTGAGACTTTTAAATGCTATTAGGACCCGTGGTAGAGAACATTTGTAAACAAGGTATCATTTGTAAAATTATTTTATGAGTGAAAATGCCAAAGTAGAACCAGAATAAGAGTTTTTAATATCTTAAGGGTATAATGTTTTATGAAAGAAAGGGAAAAAAAAAGGCTTAAACCTCCAAAGCAACAACGGCACATTGAGCAATGCTTTGTTCTTTTAAAAGACTGAGAAACAGCTGGGATGTAGCTCAGTTGGCAGAGCACATGCACAAAGCCCTAGGTTCGGATGTAGCTCAGTTGGCAGACCACATGCACAGAGCCCCAGGTTCGGATGTAGCTCAGTTGGCAGACCGCTGGCCTAGCATGCACAGAGCCCCAGGTTTGGTTCCAAGCACTGCATAAAACCGAGTGTGGTGGCAAACACCTGTAATCCCAGCCCTGGGGATGGGGGTCAGGGCGGGAGGCAGGAGGGTCAGCAGTTCAAGACTATTCCTAGCTACCTAAGGAGCTCAAGGCCAGCCTGGGTTACTTGAGACCCAGCCTTAAAAAAAGACAGAGAACTGCTTTTTACAATCTCCAAACAAATTAGCACCTCTTTGCTGCTGCTTCATATAACTTAATTATTTTAAAGTACAATTAAAAAATCAGCTTTGATAATATATCCAATCTCTGTTGACTATATAGAAAAATAACTGGTTTCCCCCCTCCTATGACTTTAACAAACAAAACCCCAGGCATTGCTAGGCAAGCACTTTAGCAATGAGCTAACCCTCCTGCTCTAGGCCCAAAGGGCTTGTTAAAGAGTCACAAGTCATCTGGAGGAATTTAGATTGGGGTGAACAATTAAAAAAAAAAATCGAACATGGACTCGCTGGTTGAATGGTTCCGATGTATTTAAGAAGCTGAGCGCCACAGCTCTGCATCTGTCTTGGTGCGGCTGTTTTGGCGACAGATGCTCTTCAGTAGTCTCACACTGGATTGGTCTGGATCCACACGCACACTCACATCAAGTCCTGAATCCACTGTGCTGACAGCAGAGAGCAAGCACACAGACCCCAGAGTTCAAGGAGCAGACTCACTTCCTCTCAGAGTTCTGAAAGTTACAGCACGGAGTTCAGAAGTTCCACACAGGGCTCAACACCATGTAACACCCAAGGCCGGGCAAGGAGGAAACATCTTCCAGTTAATCCTTTGTTAAACTCTCTGGGTTGAGGGAGAGCCTGCCAGTGAGGAGATGGTGTCATTTACAGAAGAAGTTGAAGTTATTTTAAAAACAATCCTTGCGTGTTTATAAAGAACGTTCTCTTTGCGGTAAATACTCAAGGTCAGAAGAAATGACCTCCTAGGTTCTCACTCTGATTGCTTAAACCATCCTGAAGCATCTTTGGCTTATTAGTCAATAGCAAGATGGCTTGAAGGAAAAAAATAAATACATATAAAAAAGTGTAACTAGCATTCAAGTCTGCCGCGCCTGTGCTTAGTCACGGGGGAGGCGGGAACCTGCGTGAGTTGGCATCGGCAAGGACCCTCACTTGTGGGAAATGGAGAGAGAAGGCAAGATGGCAGCAGCACCTCCTATTGCACATTTAAGACAGAACTCTCAAGAGAGACACAGCTATCCAACGGCAGAGTCTTGAGCCAAGGGGCAAGTCACTTGCAGGTTCTCCAATCTTATGAGAAGGACGCTTGTCGGGGCAGGCGGGGATGGCCACTCTATTCGCATGGGTGACGGTGGGGGTCTTCTTCTTCTTCCTGCGCTATCAGGAGAGAATGTTCCAGGAGTGCGGGTGGGCAGGCCCTGCCCCAGCGCATGTATGTAATGTGTCAGTCACACCAAAAACAAAGGCAATCTGGAAAGTTAAATTAAGGCAGTTAAAGAAAATTCCCCTCTGAGAGTCTTAAATTTGGCTGTGCAAAACAGGAGCCTCAGGTGTAACAATATCCACAGTGGAAACCGCGGGTCCCCACTGTGTGCCGTCGGTCTGGAATCGTACTTCAGGTGCTGAGCAGCCTTCGGGCCCACCTGAATTTCTGAGTTGGGAAGAACAAGAGGGACTTTGGGTAGCGCGCAGCTCTCCTGGGTCTCTATGAGTAACTTTCATTTTCACTCCACCTTGTGATCCACTGTTTCTTTTCGAGGTTATCATTGTCTTTGATCTCTCGCTCTTCTTTCCGGATCCGAACAGCGTGGTATCGGGGGACGCTGTCATCGTACCTAGAGCGCTTAAAGAATCCACACTGGAGAAGGGGAGGGGGAACAGAAGAACAAGGCGGAAGTTAGTTAATCTGAAGACCAGAAGCACTAAACCAGAACATCTAAGCGTTCAGTTCAGCTAGGTCTACTTCCGGAATGCCGAGAACAAACACTATTTTCTTTAAGAAAACAACTGGTTGAAAAGAAACAAACAGTAGGGATAGACAAGGGGAACAGATGTGGAACTGGAAGAAAAGTCCATTTCATCTTCTTTACCTTTTACAACTTGAGCTATGTCTTGACTAGCGATTTAAGCATTTTGTAAAACAGTGCCTTTATGTAAAAAAAGTCATTATATAAATAAAAGATATAATTTTCATATTACTAGATCATCATAAAAACAACTTATATATGTGTGTAAGGAACAGGAACTTGCTATATAGCCAAGGATGGCCTCGAACTCAACAGCCTCCTGCTTGATCCTCCCTAGTTCTGGGTGACAGGCATGTGTACACCACACTCAGCTTAAGAGCATTTCTCTAAAGGCTTAGAAAAATTACTTTCTATCCCTCTCCCATTAATAAACTGTAAATCAGATCACAAGTCATTTTACAAATACTATTTGGCATGCCATGTTCTTATGGGTCCATTTTAGACTGTTCTCTTCTCTAGGGGCTTTGCATCACTGCACTGGCTAGACTCCCTGGGGTGCTTCCAATGTAACTGCTTCGTTAATAAGTTACAAAGTAATTAATTGTATTGTGTAATACTGTCAGTGAGTCAAGAACCTCCTAGGACTCAAGGGCGGCATCACCACACTGAATTCTGGAGCACTCGCCAATCTCTCCTCTTCATTTGAAAACAGAAAAGAGAAGAAAGAAGGGAGGGGCTGGGGGGGGAGGGAGAAGAGGAGAAGTCAAATTATCAAAGCTTATTTACTTAGAGAAAAATTTCAATTCGAATTGGAGTACATTTTAAAAATATAAGAGAAATTTTTGAACCAGATTAAAAAATATCTATAAATAAGAAAGACATTTTTCCTTCTTATTTTTTAAAAAGGAGTCTTTTCAAATGTAAAAATGCAGCTTAGGAGAAGGAGCTACATAGAACGGTTGGTTAATGTCCTTACTGTGTGACAGCGACAGGAATGGAGCGTTTATACTGAAGAATGTTGAGTTAAAACAATACATGAGGCAAGACAAAAATCACAAATCAATAGGCCAAATGGGCCAAGAAGTTTTGTTTTGGCCATTTCTATATGGACTCTTTTGCAATGCTAATTATAAAATATGACTGCGGTCTGCCCCATCTAAAAACAGAAGGCAATGAAGTCAAAGTCAAAATGGCCATGTTGGGATCACTGTGTCAACCCCACGGAAAGGAGCTGCGGCAGTCACTGCGCCCCTCTTGCCCACAGAAAAGAAGAGGGAATCACCAACTACTGATTCCTGTTTCCATGGATTTACAAATTGTAGGGGGAAACATGAACTCAAATCAATTGAGAACCAAGGTGGAGTAAAGTCTCTAGGATGTGAAACACGGGCAAACTCCATTACAACATACTGTAATACCCACGACACTTTGGACTAGATTTTTTTTTTTCACATCAAGGGTTACTGTTGTAATGGTCTTTGGCCCAGAAGAAATACAAGGGAAAAGGGGAAGCTGCATGCTCAGCTAGCAGAAATCACGTTCAAGCGGCAGTACGAAGCAACCCCAAGCCTGCCCCATCACTCCAGAGCCAGGACAACAAAATGATGACAGGTAGAAGGAAGCCTCTGCACAGGAGAAACCCAAGGTCTCTCTCCCACATGCAACAGGTTACGCAGGCAGTCCACAAAGCGTCTATCCCCGGGAAATTCCAAAATGAACAAGAAATCTGGACTGATTTCTCATGCACCTTTGAAATTCCCAGTGGGATACAATGTAACAACACACGGCAGACTGGGCTGCTACTGAGCTCTCGACCCCTAGTTAGACAAACAGTGTGCTTGTTTTCATTGCTGTGGGTGTTGCTTGACAAGAGCACAAAACAACTCACCTGCACGAAAGATTCTCTGTGCATTAACAGACAACCGAGCGTTCAAGTAAAATGACAAAATAAATAAATAAATAAATAAATAAATAAATAAATAAATAAATCAATCCAAGCAAGCAAGCCAGTGTGGACACTTGGAAACATCTGTTAATGGGACACACACAGCAAGCTGTCGCTCTTAAGTTAGCTACCACAACCACAGCAGGTCCCACAGCTAGAGAGGAAAAACACCAATCAATTACCAATTACGGAAGTAGATCAATACTATGCATCGGAAGTGAGCCTCTCTTTATCAGACGGCTGAGCATGGATCTCAGCCTTGTGATAGGTGGCATCGTAATGATCTTTCTTATTTCTCCTGAAGAAACCACACTACAAGGAAGCAAGGTATTCAGTCAATTGCACAGTTCTGTGTTTGTTCGGAAGCTAAAGAAAAGAACACCTCAGGCTTTAACCCAAGTGAGCAGCTGCTGCGCTGGCCACGTGGAGCCAGCATTTAACAGACTATCATGTGGCATCTCTACAAAGATGACACACACACTGGCTGACTGACTTTTCTATTTGTAGCGGAAGTCTTGAGGTCACCCTAAAAGGAAAATGCAGGCACATTGGACTGGAATGTCGGTGAATTTTTTTTTTCTTGCACAACAGACTTGAAAAGTCTACACATTCACTTCTGCAGGTTACTGAGACAAGGGATGGAAATATAAACCCTGCAAAATTCAGCCCGAGTCAAAATAAAACACAGATATAGTGTATCTATCTGCTGTTGCTTTAAGTTGTAAGAAACAATATTCTCTCCTGGAGGCCTCCGAGCAACTGGTAACGTCAATTACAGAATAAGTTCGAATGAAGGGGTACTTGCTGTCATTTCCCCTGAATTCTGAACCATCATGCAACCCCTAAATGGCAGGAACCCGTGCTCCTCAGCTCAGGTCACTCTAAAAGAGTGACAATGTGTAATCCCACTCTCTGCTCTTACTTCCTTCATTCAACTATGGCGAGCTGTCCCTATTTTCCTTCATGGGCTGTGGGAACTATCTTTTGAAATAAAATCGGATCAAATAAATCTCCTGGCAAAATTGTGCCTCCGAGTCTGGCAACTCATGAAGGAAGAAGAGCTAGATCCTCCCACCACAGGGTTGGGAGCACCGGCTACACACGGTTATTCAAGTTCAGACAAATTTCCATTGAAAACGCGACTGTTCCACTGTACTGGCCCCAGGTGACTCCTGGCTACCATGGGACAGTGCCACTCCAGCATATTTCCATATTACAGCGCCCTCTACCAGGTTTGCACTGAAACAGCCTACTTCATAAACACGGTGGCTATCGGGGTGACACGCAGTGAGTGCGCACAGCCAGGCTGCGGTCAATGAGAACTAGTAAACAGGGCAGGAAAAAAAGTTCACCAAAAATGAATAGTCTTAAATAAGAGTCTGAGGACTTCTCCTTTAATTCCAGAAGAACCCCTTTGTAAAAGCCACTGTTTAAAAAGCAGGTAAAGGCAGGGTTCCTCTGGTTAGAGTGGAACTCTCCGCTGCAGCTTTGACATGGCTATAGATGGACAAAGCTCAATTTAAAGATGGCTGAGCTAGATTCCATCTTTCCCTCCTTCCACGGTGCTGGAGACCGAATCTAGAGCCTCATCCATTCTAGAAAGCGGCTTGAGGACCCTAAACTCCTTTCTGATCCTAACATTCCGAGATTTTTAAATACCAATAATTTCATTTATAAAGAAGAATACGAAGTAATAAAGCTGAATTCCACATGGAGTTTGAGGGCCTGTTTAGAATCCACCTCAGACTATGAAAATGAAGAATGTCAAAGAACCCAATAATAATTTAATCTGACCTTATTATTGGCAGCTGAGCCCCAGGGAGCTGATATGATTTGCCCAATGTTATATACAGCTCAGGTATCTTAACACGGCCTCTCGCCATGATTCACAAGGATTCAGGACTGCCAATAAGACCTGCTCTGGGAAAGACTGACCTTGTGAACTCTTCCAGAGAATGCAAGCTCATCCTCAGGTCTCAAAACCGCAAATTAATTTTTTTTCCTGTCAGATAACTGTGGCAAGAGCTCTAATATCAACTGGCTGCATTTGTCAGATAAACCTTCTGCTTGCGATACACCTGAGGAAAGCTGACTAAAATCTGCATGTCGGGAACAACACTGGTAGAGACAGATACCACGTCTCCACCCCAGTCCTCGGCCTGGCAAAAGGAAGTGGTTCGGAAGAATGGGGGGGCACACTCAAAGTCACAACCCTTCATCTGTTGTACTCCAGGACACGATGGTAGGGGAAGGGTGGTTTGAGCCTAGCACATTCTGACTTACTTCACCCCAGACCCTCTGGAATGACATACTTGGCACTGTGGTAGGAATGCTAGTATTTCTGCAGTGAAACCCATGAACTAAAAGAGCAAGACTAAATATCCTCTCTCTACAGCACAGTTCTGCCAAGTCAGTCAAACTTTTCAGTTCCCAGAGATTTCTGCAGTCTGGAATTACAGATAAAGACTGCGGGACTCCCTTAGTCCCTGGGACTCACCTTGGACCTACAGAGGTTGTCCTCTGTTGACTAATGTTCATAACCATCTACCACCTGGTCATTTGATGACATGGCCTCTCTACAGGGAGGAGACAAGGCAAGGTATCACCCACTGTGCACAGTCAGAAGGCCAAAGTCTAATGGGAGCATTATACTGAACCCGGATGTTCATCACGCTTGCTACAGGCCGAGGACCCCTGAGATAGAGTATTCATTGTGCCCTGTTCTGCTCCCAGCCTAGCTATAAGGGCAATGCTTCCCAGTGGCTGTCATGAAGGCTTCTGTACAGAAGGGGGAATTAGTAGGAACTTACATTCAAAATAAACTGCGATCTGTCTACTTGGCTTAGATTTCGGGGTCGATCTTAGCTACAGAAAATGCTAAGCAAGGTAGTAATCTTCAGATTTATTATTTACTAAACATGCTGAATTATGTATAAGACCTCAAAATTACTTCTTAAGACACTTCATACATATCAACAAAGAACCTCTAAATATAAATTATTAGGTCGATAAACAGATAATTCCCTGTAAAATTCTCTCAGATTTGGTGCATACTGGAAAAGTTTCATGATAAAATATCGGGGGAAAAAGGATCAATGAAAAAGGAAAATGCAAATGTCGGTGTCAATCCTCAATTTTTTAAAAACATGAAGTAAAGCTTGTATGAGAAAACTCAATCGACAGATGAGACTTACCTTCCATAGTAAAAACACTAACAGAGCCAGCATCAGAATCCCAGCAAGGACAGCCAGGAGGATGATCCACCAAGCTATCCCCGAATACTGAGCTACAGTCTTGGAAGGAAACACTGTCACGCGAACCTACAGGGTACAAAAGAGAGACCATGATAAACCAGGTGCTGTCAGCCGGCATGGATGGCTTCAATTCTGCTCAGTTTTGCTTCTGAACACATTCTGAATGAAAAAGTGCATGGATGGACAAGTCACTTTCTGCTGAGAGAGACCCTTTTTCTCAATAACAGAACTCTACTTCAATGTTATTTTTTATCTGGAAACTGGAAAGGTCTAGGTTGTACTTTGTTGCTAATTGAACTCTTAAACTATGTTTTTTTTTTTTTGTTTTGCTTTTAAAGAAAATTGGAGAAAACTAAACAATGAATCACCAAGTATCCATCCTTCCCTTGTCAATCTGAACAGCAGCAGATAAATATGTTTCACCACAATTACACGATTTGTTTTGTTTGTTTTTTAACCTTGCTGTGCTGGGCTCAAGCCTTGTGCATGTGTAGTAAACATTGTACCTCCACGTTCCACTTCCAGCCTTCAACCTAGGTCCTTTTGAAAACGATCACACTATCTTTTAGTTAAATTTCCACAAGGTACAATTATTCTACAAGCCTCGGAGTCCAAAGACGCGGTGAAGTAGGGATGAGCTTCATCACAGACAGGTGCCGTTCATTCTTTTTCTTAACAATACGATTTCCTGAAATGGCTTGTGGCCATACTCTACAAGAAAGTGTAGCTTAGCTCAGAGCTTAAGCTGCAGCAATGAGAAGCCTAAACTGTAAGCACGTGATCGCTGCAAACAGCTGCCACCAAGTGCCTACTCCAAAACTTAAAAAGTTCCCTCCGCAACTTCTAACTACTCAGTAGAATGTCCATAGAACTTTACAATCCCTAAGACAAGGGTTTCCTTTCGGTGTCATTAAACTTCATGCATTTTCATGGAGGTGGCGGCTTTCCATAGGTACCTCATTCATCAGGCGGGAAAAAGCAGAAAGGGCTCCGGCTCGACAGGTACATTCAATTGCCTCACCTGTGACCAGCAGAGACCATAGCAGCTTGCCAACGGCCAAAACATCTGCCCCAAATTACTCTGCGTTATAAAGCCCACTCTTACTGAACAGCAGTATAAGTCACTCAGCAAAGGGGCCGTCACCTTTTATGAAACTCAGGATCAAAGGCACCACCCACCCGGTGAGTGCTCTGCACAGAAGAGTCATCTTCTAAAGGCACACACATCTCAAGGTCTCTGCATTTAGAGTCCCCAGACAGAAAAATCTCACTGCCCCAAAGAACGGGGTACTTATTTCTACCCATTATAATTTATCTTCAGCAGGCAAGAAACTTGGATAGTTACCTGCCTGACTCTTAGGACTAAGATGAGACATGTGCACACACATAACAACATTCCCTTCTTTCCTGAACTAATCGGAAATTCTTAATACTAAACTTTAGTCAGCTTCGCTTCCAGCACTGTAGCATGTGTGTGTTTGTGAGGGATCCATGTGTTTTATCAGGTGCTGGTTTACCATGTAGATTTAAATCACACCTCAATTGTGTGATTTCTGCTTTCACTTGTTCTGATGCAGTCTAAATTTAAAAGTGTCTTATTGAGTGCCAAACACTAAACTCTTGAAATTGGGCAATAAATAAACAGATAAATTTTTCTTAGCTGCTTTTTTTTTGTTTGTTTTTCGACACAGGGTTTCTCGGTGTAGTTTTCGAGCCTTGTTTTGGAACTCACTCTGTAGACCAGGCTGGCCGCAAACTCACAGAGATCCACCTGCCTCTGCCTCCCAAATGCTGGGATTAAGGGCGTATGCCACCACTACCTGGCTTTTACTTACTCTCTTTTCTGTTTTCCAAAAAAAAAAGTGAGGTTAGAGTTTTTTTTTTTTTTTTTAAAGGACTGTAAGCGTAAGTCACAAACAATGCCACACCAGTTTGGAATTATGATTAATAGGGTGGTATTTATTTAAAAGAGAAAAAACTTACATATCTCCGTCCCAGACAACAGCCCTCTGAGCAACCAGGAAGGGAGCCGGCGGAGCAGGAAGTGAAGAGAGAGAGGAGAGGGAAGTGGCTGCTTTTTTAAAGGGAGAGAGACCACGCCCCAATGGGCTGGTATCTCAGGGGCTATAGGCTGGAGGAGCGGGAAGACTGAATTGCACAATGTATTTTGCGTCTACTGCCAAAGAAAATGATCTTCAGACTAGAAAGGGGGAGCTGAGATGAAGATGAAAATGTAGCCCACAGTAAGGGAGGGAATCAAGACTCTCCAGTCTGACACTGAAATTAAGCTGCAGTCTTCAGGCTGAAACCCTGCGCCTTCAGATACCCAAGAAAAGTGCTGGCATGGGGTCCGAGCTATCAGAGAAACCACAGAAAATAGGAGGCGGTGGAAGACTAGCGGCAAGAAAATGCTTCCACTTTCAAAAGAAATGGGTTCCAGACAGCAGGCTAGAAACCATTCACCAGTCTACGAAGGATTAAGCAAAGCAGGATCAGGTGGAGACCCCAGCTCCATTAGGAGTCTGGATGAGACAGAACGCCCAAGATAAGGTGTTCCCTCCATGACCAGCAGTCAGACTTGCTATCAGGCCCTCAGGTCTACCACCTTCCAGAAAAAGAAGAGAACTTGAGATCTGGTCTCGGATCCACTGGCAAGTCACAGGACAGTTTAAGAGGAGACAACCTTCCTCCTGAAGGTATCCAAGGAGATAGGACAGTTCCTCTCTGTCATTGGAAAGGCTGCTACAAGGTCAATGCTTGTTCCAGGGATTTATTAAAAAAAAAAAATTCAATTCTAAGCAGAGCAGTGGTGGTGCATGCCTTTAATCCCAGCACTCAGAAGGCAGAGGCAGGCAGATCTCTGTGAGTTCGAGCCACCCTGGTTTACAAGAGCTAATTTCAGAACAGGCTCCAAAGCTACAGAGAAATCCTGTCTCGAAAAACAAAAACAAAGAAAGAAAATTCAATTCTAGACAGATAGATTGATGGATTCATTCATTCACAGGGATTTTGACATAGGGTCTCACTGTGGTCCATATTAACCTGGGGCTTACTATGTAGCTCAGTCAGCCTCAGACTTGCAGCAATCCTCCTGCTTCAGTCTCCCACTATGCTTGGCTCACATGGACATTCCAGATTTATAGAGAAATATCTCTTTTAGTAACTGCCATCGGCCACACACAGCAAGGCATCCTGAGAATGGCCGCCGTGTCAGGGGAGGGCTGGCTTCATTTTCTACCAGGCTGCACGCTATTCTCCTCCTGTGTGGCTTTTCATCCTGTCCACTGCCCTGCTGAATGGAGGGCTTTATCTAGGTTTCCTTTTCCTGGTGTGTATGCTGACTTTGGGATTGAACCTAGGGCCTTGTGCAGCAGGAGGAGGCATGAGCTACATAGCAGGCCTTTCAAACCTTTCCTTTCAGAGCACGGCCTCACTAGACTGCCCAGACAGGCCTTAAACTCACTCTGAAATCCAGACAGACTAAACCAGTGACCCCCTTCTTTCAGGTTCCAAAGTAATTAGCACCATCAACAGCCTGCATTACTAGGCCTGGCTCAGGGTCACTTTTTATCTTCAACAATTCTATTAAAATAGAGCTTTGTGTGGCAGGACCTAAACTGTCCTTTAAGGAACAACAGGGAAGAAGGTGACCTCAGGTTGTGGCACGGTGTAGTGGACAAGGCCAGCTCCGACTCTGGGGACCTAGAGCTCACCTGTGTGCCCGCATGAGGCAGCTTGATATTCTGAGCGGCAGCCGTCACGTCGATGGAGGCCCGCACGAGAATGTCCAAGTAGTTCAGTTTGGAATATTCCTGTGGAAGACAAGAGATGCGTCAGGAAAGTGGTGGGTGTCCCTGGCGTAGCCAATCCTTCCAGGGGGCAGAGTCACACCTCTAGAAATGTACTGTTCCACAGCCTGGAGCGCAGCACGAGGGAGGCCTTGCTGTCCAGCCCGCGCAGTGGACACTTGATGTTCACACACCTCACGTTGACGCTGCAGTTCTGGAGAGGAGACGGGTGGGGATGAGAACCCGCAGCTCCGGGAAGCCTGTTCTTGTTTATACAGACCCCACTCGCAGCCCAGAGAGATACTCACAAGGGTCTGGTATTTTCTTTCAGAAAATAAAGAAAACTTCCTGCTGTCGTCTATCTGTTTTTCAGAAATCTCCCGTTTCCTTCTTGAATTGTGCGACTCCTAAAAGTGACATCCAAAACAGACCCACTTTAGGCAAATGTCCATCGTTTGCTGCATAAGCCTCACAAATAAAGCCAAATTTACACTGTCAATTAATATCCACCTCTGTCCTAGCTTCTCTTCTTGCCCTGTGATAGCACAGCCCAACAGGAGAAAGGGCTTATTCTGGTTCTCAGTTCCAGGTTACAGTCTATCATGGTGAGGAAGTTAAGGAGCTGAAGGCAGCTGGTCACAGGGCACACACACTCAACAGAGCTGGTGCGCACCTCAGCTCACTTTCTCCTTCCTATAGAGACCCCAACCCAGGGACTGGTGCCACCTGCCTTTACTGTGGGTCTTCCCACCTAAAGAAATTTATCAAAATAATCTTTCACAGGTTTGCCCAGAGGCTAAGTAATCCCTCAAGGTGTGTGTAGTGTCTCAGAGATCCCAAATTCTGCCAAGGCTATAATCAGCCATCACATCTTCTTTCCCAGCCGCAAAGCAGAGAAAGTCTAAAACAGCAACCTTATGGCCATTTTAGGTTCACCAATAGACTCATAAGTCTGCTTATTTAAGTCGTTTATTTCTAGTGTGATGCTGAAACTTAGGGAAAGAAAAAGCTACCTCCTGTGTTCTTGTGTTGCGCTGAACTACGAACACACAGCATCAAACTGTTGGTCGACTGAGACCAGAGATCGATCCCAGCACCAGCTCAGTGTCTAACTCACAGGAGACAGTCAACACACAGGAATGATGACAAGACGGGAAGGACAAAAAGGAAGTGTAAGACCCTTTGTATTACCAACTCAGAGAGATGCACGGAAGACTAAGCCAGATAAAAACTTTTAACACAGGCTTTCCTTATACAGGTTGAGTCTCCCTTTGTAAACGAAGACTGTGCTTTCTAATTAGACAGAAAAGGGGAGATGATATGGGATGTACTTCTGTATAAGTGTTGCCTTAATTGGTTGACAAATAAAGCTGTTTGGGCCAATGGCTTAGCAGAGTAAAGTCAGGCAGGAAATCAGAACAGAGAGAAAGAGAGAAAGAAGGCGGAGTCAAAGAGACGATATGTAGCTGAGGAAGGAGACAGACACTGGAACCTTACTGGTAGGTCATAGCCTCATGGTGATACATAGATTAATAGAAATAGGTTAATTTAAGATATAAGCGCTAAGTAAGAATACACCTAAGTCATTGGCCAAGCAATGCTGTAATTAATATAGTTTTTGTGTTATTATTCCAGTCTGGGTGCCCGGGGAAACTAAAATACAGTCACTGTCTACATCCCTTCTTAGAAATGTGCTTACGATTTTAGAGCATTTTGGATTTAGGACTGTTGGAAAGGGACGATTGACTTATTTTAAGAGTAAGGATAACAGGTCATCATGTTTTCCAATGTTGATGAGTCATAGAGCACGTGAACAACCATGATACCCAGGTACTTTGGAACTGGAAATAAAAGAGGGCTGGGGATGTAGCTGGATCGGTAGAAGGCTTGCCTAGCATGCATGAAGTCCTGGGTGTGAGCTCTGGCATTGCATAGTATACACCAGACACGGTGGCACATGCTGTAATGGCAGCATTTGGGAGGCACACATGCCTTAGCCAGACTGAGTTACTCAGTTATGGATGAGAAAACCATAACAACCAAAGGAGAAGTCAACATGTCAGTGCGGCGGCTTCCCTAGCACAGTCAAGTTTACCCCTCAAAGGTCAGCAGCTCACACCTGGGAGGCAGCAAGAACCGCATCTACGTACCTTCAGTTTCAGGTAATTTATTTCATCATGTGGCTCGCAAATGATCTGCTCCAAACCTTTGGATTCGACTTTCACCAGATAAAGCAACCATTTGCCGTTGTTGATTTCCTTGGGCCACTGTATATTCAAAGTCGCCGTGCCAAGGTTTTTCAGAGGTTTACCTAAATTAATTACCTGTCAGGAAACAGCACATTTTGCTACAATATAATCCTTTAAAGATAAAATTAAGTAGCAGTTCCTACTGCCTATAGGCTAAATACCCAGCATAATCCCACCACAGCAGTGTAAGTCTCCAAAACGGATCAGGAATAGGGTGTGCAAAATAGCTGGGCTCTTTAAAAAGATTCTTGTCATAAAAAATAGAAGAAAAAAGTAAAGGTCAAAAAGAAAGGATCTCTAGCTCAATCCAGGAGTAACTACCATATGTAATAAACCCACAGCACAGGTATGACATGTTCCCAACAGCACAGGGGAAGTCCCGGGTGCACCGATGAACCACTCAGTGAGCGTCCTGCCTGGCAGACGACAAAGCCTCTGCTTCGGCAAGCAGTACCCATATCCTGCTTCTGGAAAACCTCCCTACTCTGAAAATGAAGCAGTCTCAGCCATCTGTACTTAGGGAGACTGCGGAGACCCACAGGACAGCTCAGAGTGAGCGCTGGGAGCAGAGTGACTTTGTACAACAGGGCCAAGAGTATTACGGTGCAGGGTTTTTACAGTGCACCGCTCCGGAACCTCATCCAACTGGCCGCACAGAGCTCAGACCAGCCGGCATTTCTGGAGAGAACTTGCCTCTTTAGTGTGCCAGATTTAGGCCACGCCCATTCTTGCCCTTTCAGGGTTTAGCCTCAATGCTCAAATTTCAGGACTTCAGCTTGCACCATGGAGACCAAATCCATATGCACAATACATAGGCAGACGTCACAGTCCGTGTTCAAGTCTGTTAAACTGCACCCAGAGTCACTGCAGTGTGCTCATTGCCGATATACCAGGTCTACTGTCACCACCCCCCGACTGGGCTTGAGGGAAGGAATAATGGGGACAGTCTTTCAGCCTGGCGAGGGCATTGGGAAAATGACTTCCTAACGGAGGGGAAACAAACTACACAGTCTATAAGGTCGACTACAGATTATGCAAGTCTGTTTTCTAGACTCTGAGGAAAAAAGTATTACTTTGTGTCTACGCTACATGCACACTACAGTTCCACGATAAGGGTAAAAAGATTGATTCTGAACCAAGTCTCTGCTAAGTGACAGTTGCTCTCTACTTGGGAGATAAAGTTTTCAGTCTTCACTCTTAAAAACCAGCAATCACATACAACTGAGCATTTCCTTACGATGCCTGCGACTGGTCACTGATGAAAACGACATATCAAGACTGCATCTCGGACAGACGGCTCCGACTCACCCTGAATTCATATTCTATTAAGCTTCCTACTTCATCTTCAGACTTCATAGCCTGCTCACCGACAACTGTACCTCCAAAATACACCTGCGAAGGTTTAGCGACTCTGTCAAATTAAAAAAAAACACCACGTTTTAATGCGAATTATAAATGGTTCTTTCAAACATTGATTTGTTATGCCAAATACAACACTTACCCGGAGACCGATAAAAGCAGTTCAATAACCACTTTTGCTTTCGCTGTAATTGGAGCCAAATTATCTTGATTGCTTGTTCTGAAAATGAAAGGGGAAACAATGGGGTTTTATTTAAACAGTCAGTTTTTTCATTACAATTACATCTCTTTTATGAATTGGATCAGTGCTAAATTCAGTGACTCCAGGGTTCTCACAAAATTAAGTATAAATGGGAAGGTTGAAGTAACTCTTACGTTTCCAACTTCAGATTAATATCCAGATCTGTGGTGTCAAAGGTGACCTCGGTTGTACTTAAAATCAGGTAAAAAGTAACCTAAAAGGTACACATAAATAGGTGTCACCAAGGGCCAGGCCTCAGGGCACAGCACCTCGCAGTACGACAGAGCATGCGGGGGTATCACCTACACTGGAATTCCTCTTGAAAGGGTTCCCGAGCTCACAGTCAGCTTGGGAGCCGTTCTGGTTGGCGACACAGCTCAGCTGCTTCTCCTGGGGGCAGAAAAGGCATGGGATCACGGTTTGTTCATGTGCTGAGCGGTCCTGTTCTTCCCCTCCCTGCTGGGTTCTCAAGAAACACTCACAGGGAAAGCCCTTAGTTCTCTGTACGCCGAGTATGTGAGCGTGTCAGGGAACGTCGCAACGAGTTTGGCCTCGTGAGCGTCATCACCATCTTTTCTGGGATTCCTTGGATCAGAAGGGCCGTTGGTCACTGTTATTTCCAGAGCTATATCCTTCTGATCTTTTAGAACTAATTCCGGGATGCCTTTTTGACTATTAAAAAAAGAAAGAAAGAAAAAGAGACTCTTAACATACATGCAATTCCCTTTCTAGTCAACTACCTGGAGGTCAGAGTGACTTCTCGCGATTCTTACATTGGAAGGTAAGAGAATTTGTCTTGACTGCCTTCTCGGGTACAGAATTTATACTCCAGCTTAAGGTTGCTGTTACAGACATTGTCATCTCCACAGCCCTCCTTTAAGAAGTGCACCTGTAAGGAATCAAAGGCAGAGCGGTAAGCTCCTAACGGTCTTCACAGTTCGCTTCCCTGTGGTGTTTTACCCTCCTCCGTCACACACCTGGCTCCTACTCTGTCCTCTGTCAAGACACTTTGACCAGGTCAAGGCAGTGGGATAGAATTCCAAACACCAAAACAGTAATCAAGGTAATAATAATAGCTGGGCGGCGGTGGTGCATGCTTCTCACCCCAGCACTCGGGAGGCAGAGGCAGGTGGATTGCTGAGTTTGAGGCCAGGCTGGTCTACACTGAGATCCAGGACAGCCAGGACTACACAGAGAAACCTCGTCTCAAAAAACCAACCAAACAAAATAATAATGACACTGATTCCAGATCAAGCAGTCATACTTCTCTAGGCTCACCTAGACTCTCCACCGTGTCCCAGCATACAGATCTCACCTTACATGACATGTCCAGCTGGCTACAGAATATTCATTTTCTTCCTACAATGACCTAGGCTGCATTAGACACTAAAGTTTGTCATCGTGAATAGCCTTTTGCTTTGCTAAGTGTTGCTATTCCTTGAGTTTAATGTTTCATTAAGACCTATTTCTCACACTGTGCTGTTCTCAGTAGTAAAATAAAGTATGTCAACTATAGGAGGAAATGATAGGAGAATAAAGGTTTGGCTAATTATATTCTCAGTAAGGTCTAGGGGACAAAAACAATGAACCCAAATACTTCTTGACCCCTAAATTCCATCTCATAGGTCAATTATGGATGCAGAAATAAGTAGTATTTTTGCTTGTTAGCTTGTTTTTTTCCTATATAGGGTCTCATCATGAACCCTGGTTGGCCAGGGACTTGCTGTGTAGACCAGGCTGGCCTTGATCTCAGAGATCCTCCTGCCTCTGCCTCCTGGATGCTGGGATTAAAGGCATATATGATACCACCACACCTGGCCATAAGTAAGTGGCCTGTAAAACAAATCCCTGTTTCTATTGCCTTCAGAGACACTTGGTTCCATATTAAGATATGGCAAACACTGGTAAACCAGAAGCCAGGAAGGCTCACATCTGTCTGGACGGTCTTGGCTTCATTCGAATTCAAGATGGGAAGAACTTCAGGAAGTGAATTGACCCGCCGGCGAGAGCTGGGCTCCTGGATCTCCACAGAAGCTGTAATGGGGATGGGGCGCAGCTTGTCTCTGATGTTTTCCTGCAAGGCAAGAAGTGACGCAAGTGAGTGTGGCCAAAGTGCAGACAGACCGCCAAGATGACAACGGCAGTGCTCTGATGAGCGGGCTCTAGTTCAGAAACCGAAGCGTTGTGAGCACACCCAAGTTCCGTCCTTTTCGACAGAGGCCACATGCTTGCTCACCTGCAGCCAGAGGGTCTCCTCCATGCACGCCCGCTGCTTCTGCCTGTTCAGGGTTAGCTCCTGAGTATACTTTGGCTCAGAACCTTGGTTTCGAAACTGAACTCGCGACGACAACCCAGACTTTCTTCTTTCTTTTTCAGCTTCAAGTATACCCAAAATCGCTAGGTTGAAATTAACAAACTTGGATTAATTTAAAAAGTGCATCTAATCACCGCCTGAATGACAAATAGAATGAGTTCTCCGGTAATTTAAAGTCCACACAACAGCGTTTGGCCCCTTTTGCCTCTGCATCTTTTTTTTACTTCCGGTAAGGGACCTTTAACCATGAAGTTTTAAATCCAATTGTTCTTCCCATTGCTGTTACTATTTTAAGTTGTATTTTCACTGGGCCACCTGGGGGAGCTCGAGAACAAGCTAGAACCTTCTACAGCAGCTGGGAATCAATCAGCTTCTGGCTGAATTTCAGAAACTCACAGAATACTAAAGATAGCCGGAAATACCCAAAGCTCTTGCCTCCTCAGACCTCTTTCAGCCTGTGCTTTGTGATGTAGGGTCTTTGTTATCTAAAAAGATGTCTGTCTGGGAAAGCAGTCTCAGCAGCTGAACCAGTATTTGGATATTAGTGCGGATAAGCAAGGGCTACACACGTTAAAGGGAGATAAGAAAGACTCGTAACCCTAGCATTTGGGAGCAAAAGGAAGAAGGGCTGACATGAATTCAAGGCTAGCTTCCACTACAGTGTGAGTCTGTCAGAAACACCAGGTAGATGGATGGACAGACGGATGGAAGGATGGATGGGCAGACGGATGGAAGGATGGATGGGCAGACAGATAGACAGATAGATAAATTTGACTGACATTCCTCTCCGTAGCTGGAAGCCAGTTTGCCAGCCTAAATAACAGCTTTTATACGGAAGTTTCCAGCCTGGACTATCTCTGCTAATGCTGCTTGGAGGCCGGCCAAGACCTGGACCATTAGAAGCTCACTTCTGGACTCTGGAATGCATTCTTCATTGGGTCACTGGATGAGGCTGCTAACTATGCTTTTCATGGGCCAATTCTTAAATTACTGACGTTCATTAAGTACACTCGGAGATCATCAGAGGAAAGCAAACACAGGGGCATGTACAGAGGGTCAGAAAACAGCCTACAGGGGAAAAACCCCACTCTAGAAAACGAGCACCTCACACTTCACTGTTCAAGCGAGGGTGAAAGAACTCTTTTAGAGAGTTTGTGGCTTGTTTGAGACAGATTACATGTAGCCAGGGTTGATGATGGGAACTGGCTATGAAGTAGAGATGACCCGGATGAATCTGCCTGCCTCCACTTCCCAAGCGCTAAGATTACAGGTATGCACCACCAGATCTGGTTCTATATGGTGCTATCATCGGACCAGCACTTTATGATGACACAGTGCTGGGACTGGACCAGGACTCTGTGCATACTCAGCAAGCACTGTACTAACTGAGCTACCTACACCCCTAGCCATGAGGATGTTTGTTCCATGTTCTCTTTGTAAATGAAGGAGGTTCAGAACCATACAGCAAGGGACAGAGGTATCCACAGCCCTAAGACTCTACCTAAGTAAAACACAAGAGCTGACTGCTTTATACAATGGCTTAAAAGACAAGTCTCACTGCCCCTCACCCTCAGCACTGGTTCTGTTCTTGCTCTCCTCTCTCTTCCCCAGCTCTGACCCTCTTATTCCCTCTTCAGAGCCTGACCCAGACATCACTTCATCCAGACTCGCTGTCCTAGCTCCTCCTGAGCCACTTGGAGGCCACCGCACGGGCACTGCCAGTCTTCCACAGGGTAGAGAGGAACTAAGGACAAAGACTGCATCACCCTCCTTCACCACTGTATCCCTAGCAACTACCACAACTCTTGAGAGACATACATCCTGCAGGAAGGATGAATGAAACGGGTAACCAGCTCCATGCTGCTGGATGCACGGCGCGATGCGTGTGCGCATGTACACAGTGTGATGTAACTTTTCCATGGAAATGGTCGGTAATTCAGAGACACGAGACCAGAACTTAGGAGCACTGACAGTTTCAATCGCAATTTCTCTGTCCATCTAAAATATTCTAAATGCCATAGCTGCCAAATGGAATGCTCTCTGCTGGCCTTCTGCAGCTTTGACATCTTCCATTTATCAGTGACCTGCTAGCTTCACAGTGGAGCGGAGGGAGGCTGCCGTGCTGAGTGCCCCTCACGGCAGAAGCACAGGAGGGTGTGGGTACATTAAAACCGTTTATCTACCAAACCCACGCTAACCTCCTGTAACCCTCCAGACAACTCACATCATCTTAAAATCCTCGCAGGTCACCTCTGCTGGCCTTCGGAGGGGCAAGCCAAGAAGACTCATTAATGCCCAATTATAAATACCCGTGTATATGTAACACTGCAAGTGAGGACTGCTGGGTTAAAACAGCCTGGCCCCACAGCCAGCTCACTTGTGGGATACTGGGAGACGAGTCTAAATGTATTAACTTCGGCAAGTTTGTGGAAATCATTTTATTTCATTTTAAAGTTTCGGGTACTGCAGAGGAATGAACAATGAAAGAGTTCTTCCAGGTGAGGAGGTCCCCGCATCAGAGGCCATCAAGAAACACTTCGGTAACGGAGGAGGCACATACTACAAAGGAGATGCATGGTGCATTCTCTCGACTCAAGGCAGGGCGTGGAAGGAGCAAGCCAGTGACACCTGACATCTACCTTAAACAGTTCAGACAGAGACAAAACGTCTTCGCATTTCTTCTCCAGGCTCAAGAATCCAGTCTACTCTCATTTCTCGAAGTCATTACAAATACAGATAAAAGGCCTGGCGTCCCAGTGAGGACAGTGTGTGCTTTCTTTTCATTAGAAACCGCGCAACAGCTGCGGTTTGGGCGCACGCCTTCAATCCCAGGTCTACGGAAGGCAGAGGCAGGTGGAGCTCTGTGAGTTCGAGGCCACCCAGGTTGCCAGCTAGCCAGGGTTACACAGAGAAAATATATTTAAAAAAAAAAAAAACCAAAAAACCAAAAAACAAAAAAAAAATAAAACAAAAACAGAAACAAACAACAACAAATAAAAGACATGCAACAAGGGGTTGGGTAAATGGCTCAGTTTGTAAAGTGCTGTGCACACATGAGAATGAGGACCAGCTCAACCTCTAGACTATTGACATGAAAAGCCAAGCCAGGTGTGGGGATACGCCTGCCATCCCAGAGGTGGAGACATGAAGAGATGGCTCAGTCGGTCCATAAAACATTAGCTGTACAATCTTGAGGGCAAGAGTTTGGATCCCAACAATCCACATGAAAAGCCAAGAAAGCAGGCAGCCTGTGCTAATAACCCTAGCCCTGGGGCTCACCGACCAGCCGGCTTTGCCAAAGCAACGAGCTTCATTTTCAACAAGAGACCTCTCTCAAGGACAGTGGGCAACCAAGGAGAACACCTGCAGCTGACTTCTGGGCACCACACACATAGAGACTTATACACATGTGCACATACTCATTTTGACAAGTATGTACACACACACACACACACACACACACACACACACACACACACACACACCACACGGAAATCCTGTTTCGGGTACCAGAGAAAGGAAGTAGAACAATTTAAAAGGCAAAGTGCCTTCCATCTGGTTTTGTCATCGATCAGAGTCACAACCCTAGACAATGACTTAGAGGCATTGTTTGAACAGACAGGAACAGTAAACTTAAAGGGCAAGGACCTGTCCTTTGCTGCAGGTCAACCAGAGCTGTGCTGAAGCCAGGAGCAGCAGCTAGGTGTCTGCCCTCTGGGTGAGCCTTCAGGGGCTCAGAGTCCTGTACCTGGGGGCACGGCTTGGGGGATGGGGCCAGAGCCTCTGTGTGTGTGGCGGTGGGGGGTAGTGAGGCTAGTTAACCTGGCCAGCGAGTGAGAGAGCCTGCCAGCTGCAGCTGTGCACTGGCTCCCAGCGCTGTCTCTCCACAACCGCCACCCACCACCTCAGAACTGCACAAGCAATTTTCCACAGTGCTTTTCAAAGACGGAACGGGAAGAAGCCATTGTGACAGGAGATAAGTGCTTTTCCAAGTCTTCCTGTCCCAAACCATCTGCTCTGGAAAATCCCAGTGGAGCCAAGTGTGCCCTCCTGATTAAAGGGGAGAACATGGATAAACTTCGTCCTCTAGACAAGAATTTACGAGCTCACTTTGGCCACACTGCGGTTTTGTTTTCCTGTTATTTATGCAAAACTTTCAACCTGGCAGAGAGAAAACTTTGTTTTTTTTAAAAGTATGAGGTACTTACATATTGAAGGATTATAACCAGAGGGTTTCGCAGTATATTCGAAACAGGCTTTAACCTTGAGGCTGCATAAAATCAAACACAAATTTCTTAAAAGATGCATTGTTGTGGGGGAAAACTCCCACCCTGTCCCCCAGCCCTCTAAGGTCCCCACTGCCTGCTGATGAGTAAATAACAGGGTCCCTTTGTCCAGCCCGCCCTTAGCCTTCTCTGTGGCCCATCAGGTCAAGTGGGTCATCACAAAGCTGAGAGCCGAGACTGCCCCCAGAATCACAAAGCCAACTCACCATATCCCGCTAGGTGACCCACACAGGGACTTCTGGCGCAGGTCAATTCTGTTAGGGGTCACTGTGACAGTCTTCAGAATGTTAATCACTGGCCGGGATCTGAGGACAAAACGAATGGAGAACCTAAGCCTTTTGCTATCTTGAGCATTGAGATCGTGCACACAGTAGGCAGCATTTGCAGGAGTCCAAAGCAGCTTTTTAAACACGGGAAAATGAATGTGTGTAGCTACAACTTCTTCCTCCACTGTGCAAACAAAGCACACAACTAATGGGTAGAAACTTAACGCCACTTAAATTACACAATATTTAAAACTATACTATATTAAAAACCAACAGACTTGCCGGGCAGTGATGGCACACATCTTTAATCCCAGCACTCCGGAAGGCAGAGGCAGGCTGATCTCTGTGAGTTCAAGGACAGCCAGGGCTACACAGAAAAACCCTGCCTCAAAAAAAAAAAAAAAAAAAAAAAAAAGACTTAGTGCATGCAATATCTTCAAGCAAATACTTTCTCCATTACAAAATACTCATAGCCAAGTAATCTTGCATGTTCTTTTCAGACACGTTATCTCTTTATGTTTCTGTTACAAGTATCAAACATAAAAATACAGTTTCCACTAAACAGTAGCTTTTTATGTCAACTGTTCTCTGGGGAGGTATGTCTCATTCCTGAACATTCGGAAGGCTCCTCCTCCTATCACAGAAATATGATTCATTACCCTCCACCTGTAGTGTTGCTGAACTGTGACAATGTTACGGCCTCCGTACACTCAGTCATCACCAGCAGCCATGCTGACAACACCACACAGAAATCTGTGTTGGCAGCTGAGCTTACTTATAATAAATCCCCAGCAGCAGAGCTTCAGAGTCTACGAACGTGTGCCTTCAAAGCACTGCGTTCAGGAAGCAGAGGCAGGGAGGTTGCTGTAAGCTCAAGTCTGTTCTGCTCAATACGTGTCTTTAATAAAAGGAAGGCTTTTTTCCCCTACAGTGTCTCTGTAAACTTGAATCCTTAACCATTCCCCAGCTGCTGTGCTCCAAGCCCACAAAAATAAATAAAGGAAGGAAGGAAGGAAGGAAGGAAGGAAGGAAGGAAGGAAGGAAGGAAGGAAGGAAGAAAGAAAGAAAGAAAGAAAAGTAAAAAATTTTAAGTCCTACCCTTTGGCTCTGCTCATTACATGAAAACATTTTTTTCTTCCCTGATGTGTTCCCTGGTTCTGGGTCAGACAAAGAAGACACCAGAGGCCTTTGGCCCGAGTCTGTCACAGCCACAAGAACACCAGTATACGGTGGCTATGCGCTGGGGGAGGGGCTGGGGGTGGGGAGGCACGGTGGGGCGATTCTGGCTCACCTCTCACCCCTGCTGCTCCCCTTCAGAACGGAGAGTGGGTATAGAGTTTCACGACCACGAGGATCCAGCCAGTACTTTGGGGGAGCTTATGGTAAACACTGGCATCTTGAAGAACATGCTTTTAATAGGAAACTGTCTTCCAGACCTCAGCCTTCTGGAACCAATCCACTAGTTGTTGGCGAGAATACAAGCCCCTCCATGGGGAAGGCGGGCACCAGTATCAGGGAAAATATCCCCACATCCCCCACTTTCTTATCATCCTGTTTCTAAGGTATATTTAGACAGCTGTGGATTTCTAGGACACTAAGTAGACACATTTTTAACTTGAGTTTTGACAACATACCCCCAAAGTTAAAAATTCGTATCTTTTCACTTATTGTACTTATTTATGCATTTTAAAATAAGTTGCCATATGGGGCTTCACATATTGTAGTATTAATCTGTTAATACATACATTTCAAAACATTTGAACACCCTTGGCTGTGTGTCTGCTTGAATTTCCATTTTTCGGCAGATAACACATACAGAGACACAGTATTGAGCAGGATGGGAAATGTCTTTCCGCGCACAAGGCAGTACTTACTGGCTTATCTGCTCATGGTTAAATTGGTCTTTTACTAGCTACTCTGAAGGTCTGTCATGACTCAGGGGGAAACCTAGGACTTGGGACCTAGCCTTAACAGCACAATTGGCCTCACTTTCCTCATCTGGAAAACAATGCCGAGTTGGTTTTCTTGTTACCAAGATTGTGAAATCTAAAGACATACTTAGAACAGAAAAGTCAAGGCATTAAAATAGCACTCACTTATTTAAAAGACAAAATTTCGGATATTTTAGTAGGGGCAGTCAAGCTTTCTTGATAATCGAGAGCTGTGTCTCAAACTAGAACCCCAACTCCCTTTTGATGGAAAGTTTGTAGCCTTTACAGATGGCCAACCACTTTCAACACCAAGGAGTTGAAACATATACAAAGGCAGTGTTTGTAGAAACCTCTCTGACTGTGCCACCTGGGAGGGTCACTGTGCGTCACAGTGGCCCCCTGCAGTGGCTCAGAAGGCAAGGGCTGTGCAGCCAAGAGCAAGAACCAGCACTAACGGGACACCAGTCCCTGAGCTCTGCCACATGCTCAACTACCAACTACCTGGTAAACTTAACCTGATATAAGTTTCTTCCTTCGGCCGCGTCAACAGCTCATCGCAGGCACTCTTCTCTGCTTACATCGCTATCTCCCTGTAACTAACTTCTGCGTGAGACGGCTTTCAGAGATCGAGCCCAATGTCCTGGGAGCCAGGGAAGTGGCGAGCAACTCTACTCAAAGGGCCTGGGAGGCCCAGGGCAGAGGACTGTTTGAGTGGAGGAGTTCAAGACCAGCCTGGGCAGCACCTGTGAGCACGGGTCACAACAGTGAGAGTCTCCTGCGATGGGTTTCCCTCCCACGGGCTCTGGAGGACAACTGAAGGTCAGATATAGAGTCCGTCTCTACCCCTGCCTCTCTTCTGAAGGTCAGAAATAGAGGCCATCTCTACACCGGCCTCTCTTCTGAAGGTCTAGGGCAATGGCAGGACCAAGCATACGGTTTCACTACACCTTATGAGCCATTTTAAGAAATAAAAATTACTCTAAAGCCAAATAATTTAAAAGACAGAAGAAAAAAAAAAACTCAAGACAAAGCCCAAACAGGTGTGGTGGCATACTCCTATAATCAAAGCACCTCGGACGAAGTCTCAGAAGGACTTCTGAGTGTCAGTGCTTACCACTGCTTTTTGTACCATGGGTTGGAGGGACAGAAGCGCTTAAAACTACCGACAATCGGGTAGCTGGTTAGATAAAACTCCAACCCTTTTATCCACAGCTAAGTACTGAGTGGCAGGCACAAGCCTCCTGAGACCACACACGGACCAAAGCAGGTTACAAACGCTCTGTATATTAGGAAGAATTTATAGTATGAACATGGGACAGGGATAAAAATCCATCTTTCGGAGCTAACGAGTGGAAGGTAAAACCAACTGAAACAAAAGGGGGAAAATATGGTAAATAACAAGAGGTTTTCTTCTTTAAGTGTTTTGCTTTTTCATCTGAACGAAGGTTGTTTTTTTTTAATATTTATTTATTTATTATGTATACAATATTCTGTCTGTATGCCTGAAGGCCAGAAGAGGGTGCCAGACCTCTTTACAGATGGTTGTGAGCCACCATGTGGTTGCTGGGAATTGAACTCAGGACCTTTGGAAGA
>NC_022011.1:81564620-81587396 GCF_000317375.1 Microtus ochrogaster | reverse complement strand
AGGCCAGAAGAGGGTGCCAGACCTCTTTACAGATGGTTGTGAGCCACCATGTGGTTGCTGGGAATTGAACTCAGGACCTTTGGAAGAACAGGCAATGCTCTTAACCACTGAGCCATCTCTCCAGCCCCCCAAAGGTTGTTTTTAAAAATACCATTTTGCTTTTTATGTGTGTGCGCGGATGACGTACGTGCGTGCGTGTGTGTGTGTGTGTGTGCGGATGACGTGCATGCGTGTGTGTGTGAGTGTGTGTGTGTGCGTGTGTGCAAGTGTGTGTGTGTGTGCGCGGATGACGTGCGTGCGTGCGTGCGTGCGTGTGTGTGTGTGTGTGTGTGTGTGCTGGTGTTCGTGCGTGGGGAGGACCACGGCTGACTCTGAGTGACTCCTGAGAGTCCCTGATCTCTCGTCCACCTCATTCACGGAGGCAGGGTCTTTGACTAAACCCAGAGCTACCGACAGGTAGTCTCACTAGCTAGCTGGCTCCGGGATTCCTTCCTGGGCTGGGATTCCAGGAGGATCGCCACACATGGCTGGTTCTGCTGGGCGAGTGCCATGAAGCCTCAGTCATCTCCCCAAGTCTCTCACAAAGGCTTAAAAAAGACAAAAGCTTCCATTAATTCTGACACATTGTTACTCCAAATTAGTTCAACATTAGCAAGATTACACAATTTTTATCATATAACCCATCAAAAGAAAAGTCTTCAAAATTCATATAATCCTTCGCCTTAAGAAGTCACAACATTAGTGTAAGATCATTTTGGAGCTTGCTTAACAGGAGTCAAAGATAGCAACACACCTGAATATCGTTACTGAGTCTGAGAGGGAACCGACAGCAACATCAGGGTAGGAATTCCTATCCAGGTCCATGTTTCCGGCGATCGAATAGCCAAAGTAAGGTGTGGTGCCCTCAAGAACCTGAAACACAGGGCATTAGCGTAAACACGGGGCCACTAAGTGAGCTGGCCACCTGCACTTTGGGTTAGGAATGAGGCTCAGTGGAGAGCATTTCCCCAGCATGGACAAAACGGTGAGTGAGAGCCCAAGCAGAGGAAAAGAAAATAAAACAAAGAAAAGTTTATTCTGAGTCAAAATTTCAGTTCTTATAAAAATTATAATATAGTATAAATGTATAGTATCTATTACTTCACACAATTCATAAAAGCCATCTGATTCACACAGTATTCCAAAGGATAAAAGCCGATTTTGTTTATTAAATTAATCAGTGTAGTTTAAAACCAATCTAACTGCCCCCCCCAAAAAGTCTTATTTTCAAAACCAGTCAGAACTTTTGGGGTCCCAATTCTCCGGGTAATTATGATATTCTACTTTGTTCGCCCAGTTCTAATTCCATTAAGCGTGCCGCTGAGGGAAGCGGAGCACAGGCCACCCCCTCCCGCTCCCAGCAGAGAAGAGTTGACTTCGCTCTGGTTTATGCGGATTTCCCAGCTTAGGATTTAAGACATTTTACAGTTGAAACAAGCAGGCCCCTGCATCTGTGTGAGTGTGTCAAAGCCATCTTCCAGTGATACTCTGCAATTCACTGGGCTTGAAAGATGGTTCAGTGGCTAAGAGCATGGACTGCTCTCCCAGAGGACCCTAGTACCATTCCCAACACCCATATCAAACGTCTCCTGTAACTCTAGTTCCAGGGGATCTGACACCTTTAGCTACCTGGAAGTATTATTGGTCACCTGTGCATGTGCATGCACACACACACACATTTTACAAACACACATAATTAAAAGTAAATGTTTTAAAATTCATACTATTGGACAGGGCTGGAGAGATGGCTCAGAGGTTAAGAGGACCCAGGTTCAATTCCCAGCACTCACATGGTGGCTCACAGCTGTCTGTAGCCCCTGTTCCAGGGGATCTGGTGCCCTGGAACCACACACAGACATACATGCAGGCAAAACACAAATGCACATAAAATAAAAATAATTAAATTATTAAAAGTTCATACTATTGTATACTTGGAACTGAAATATGCATGAAAACATACTTAAACCTACATATCACTCTACTAGGCAAAAAGCTGACAGTATTGTAGCGAGGGATCTGGTTACCTGTGTTGGCTTGGTATTTATGCCAGTTGGGGATCCATGATAGATAAAAACCTTCCCCAGATCATCATAGGGAGCTCCAACAGCAATATCTGTTGATATCACATTTAAAAAACAAAACAAAAAACCATCATTTAAAAACTCCAGTGTCTCAAAGATGCCACAAACACTCATTAGTCTATCCCTACCAACAGATCTATGATAGTAACAACCACATCACAATCACAAGCTCCTACCCACCTGGATAGCCATCTTGATTAATGTCTCCGATATTTTTTACCGAAATTCCAAACATAGAATCTTTGGTCCCATTAAGACGAACTGGCTTCACATTATTCCATCTGCCTTGCTGGTTAATGTAGACATATACTGCACCCCCAACTTCACCATCCCTGTCAAAATACTGGGGGGCTCCGATAACTATATCTTGCCACCTAAAAACACAATGAAGGAAAGAGGTGGGAACCTCTGCCGAAAATGCCAGCAGGCTGAGGGAAATGACCACCAGTCGGGGCTCAATACAAGCACAACACAAGGGGCCTCAAATCAAGAATTTGCATCTCGTCAATTAAAACACTTAACAGAAGATCCCTAATAAGCCAAGGAAAATAGTGAAGGTAGCAATTCAAAGGCAGTTTCTAGAGTCAGAGCCAAAGCCCAGGAGGATCGCCAGCAAGGGTCTGCTACTCCAGCACTATTTCCGGCTGGCACCAAGAGGTCTGAGTCCTCTATGCACTGATGAGGTCACTGCTTCCTACTTTTCATAAGACATTCTGGAGGCTCCAATAGCCCCCACCCTCAAGACACCACAGAACTGTCATGTAGCTAATGCCATTTTCTGAATGTTTTTGTTTTTCAAATTTAAATTTCCAAGAAACAGTGATCCCCAAACACGAGGGAAAAACATAACATTTACAAGGCAATCCTGTGTCACTGGGAGGATAACAAATGTCAGCTCTGAGGAAGACAACACCGGACAGTAAATTTCTGAATCAACTAACCTGTGGTTAGCGCTTCTCTAGACCTACAGAAGCCAGTCAACAGCAACATTAGCCGCACATGATAACCAAAGACTCGCTTACCCATCTGCGTTGAGGTCCACCACCGCCACGTCATAGCCAAACGAAGAAGCCAGGCCTTCTCCGTCGAATATATACTCGGGGAGAAGATGTGCGGACTTCATGTCTCTTTTGAGCAAGACTACAGCCCCGCTGTGATTGGCTCGTGGAGCACCAGACACAAAAGTGATGTCATCTTTAGACACAATACCCTTCCCTGAGTCCAATGAAAAGCCTAGGAAAACAAAACATAGTCTCGCACATCGATCCTGTACTGGGGGGATGACCCACCCACCTCTCCTCCTTCCCTCCTGTCTACTTGCATATTTGCCACAGGAGTCAGAGTGCTAGCGGAAAGACAGAAGGACAAAGTCACAGCTATTTTACCGCTTTCTATGGATATCAAGACTTTTAAAGAACAATTTATGCTATTTAGTGTTTGGATAGCTTGAACTATGGCGAAGCATTCAAACTATGGCCAAGGGAGAGCGAGCTAGACCCCAAAGTCATCTGGGAATGCCATATACGCTTGTTACTGAGTGCAAGTTACAGGGGTCTGCGCTGACCGTAGTTTACATGAAGAGCACCTACTCTTACCAGTCTATTGGCAATCAGGTAAGAACAAATGCCAATATTGCTACCACACCCTGGGGAGCATCTAATTATTCTGGATCAACTCAGTTCTCAGACACAAACATGCAAAAAAAAAATCCATGCATGGTGATTCACTGTTATTTGAGAATCTCACTTCAACAATAGAGGTGAGTCAGGTATCACTTGGATCAGTTACATACTGTTCAAAGGGTAGGCAACATTGGAATGTCCAATTGTCACGCATGAAGCAGCCCTTCGGGTTATAAACACTGGGATTTGCTAGAAAAGCAAACAGAATTACCCATTGCCAAAACTCCTCAAATGAGCCAGTATTTCTCTTTATAAAGCTCACCCCTTTTATTGGGTTTTATTAAAAAAAAAAAAAAAGCATCACCACTACTGTTGCAGTTCTCAAATCGTGAGGTGAATTGAAAATATGATGAGCCCCCAAGTTTAGAGCAAGGCAATATAAGTGAGCCCAGTGCTGAAAACCACCTAGAACCTGAGCTCGACCACAGCATGCTTTTTGTATGTGTTTCATTTGAAATGAAATAGAAAATAGGAAGATTTATGCTCTGTATGAATCAAAAAAAATTTTTTTAAATGACCATGACCAAGGCAATTTATTTGTCATCTCAGAGGTCACAAACCTAGGTAGCTATTCATCCTCACATCAGGGGATGTGTCAGGCTGCTCCCTGGGAGGCCGTGTTTTATAAACAAACTGATCGGGATCTGTATAGGAAATGCTGGTCAAAAACAGCAGGCCTGTACGCACGCACGGGACAGGAGAGATGGGAGAAAAAAACGATTACACTTAGTAAGAGGCAGGGCCGCGCCCCTCGCTGGCTTTCATAGGCATATCTTTTTAGACTCCACGCCCACTGATCTTCTCAAATGAGACCCTCACAGCACCGATCAGCAAAAACTAACAACACACATTTGACTTCTTTCGCAGACATCTACTTTTAAGGAAACCCATTCTGAAAGAGGTAAAGGTGTTTGAGGAAACAAACAAAACCCTTCCCAGCTCCCTGTGCTCTACCAGTGGTTGTGTTTATAGACCCCAAGGGCATCTAAAGGCCGAACTATTGGTGTATTGGCCAGAGCAATGAAATATATCCCATCATAAAATAATCCCTAAATAGCACATATGAGAAACAGAAGCTGCAGGTTAATATATATCCAAAGAAAATATTGGTTTGTTGCTGTTTTCCTTGCATGGAAATCCTTCCTTGTCCTGCAAGGCCACTAACAAACCGCATGCACCCAGCTGCTGTCCAGACCCTACCACTTCCATGAATATTTCTTTCTTGGTTGGGGAATTATTAACGGTGTGACCTTGAACTAGCAAATTAAGCTCCTTCGGTAAACACAGGGAGGAGTGACAACCTTTACCAATACACTGAACATAGTACCTGACTCACACACGACAGGTGTTTAATAAGTAGCTGCTCTAAATGTTCTGTTCCCTGCTGCCTTATCAAGTTTGTACAGGGGGTGGGCATGGTGCATGAATTGGAAAGGGTTGCTTTTTCTTAATAAACAGTACTGTTCATGTGTATTTACACAATTAGAATAACTTACATGTATAGTTTACTCTAGCCTACTATTTCGAATTATTTATTTATCCATATCTGCTTTTTTTCCTTTTTATTTAACCTTCCATTGTTCTAGTAATAACTCTCTAGTACACGCGTGTTTTGCCCCCACATCATTTTTAAAAATAGGTTACTATGTAGGTTTAGAAGATTTTTTACATTTTTCCAAGAAATGTACAGTAATTATTCTTTATGTCAACTCACACCAAGAATTAAAGCTTTTAAAAAGCCTTTGTGTAATTACCATAATGTGCAGGAATAATTTAGGACACCATTAGTAATGCAAACAAGCCTTGGGAGTTAAGGAACCGGCACTTAGATCCAATCCGGGTGTCCTCCAAGGCGTGTTAGCGGTCCTGGTTGGCCTCATCTGGGGAGCCCTGTGCCACCCACTGGGCCCTCTGACATGGAGCCCCAGTGCAGTCGCAGGGCCAGGCCTTAGAGAGTGGCAGTCGCCAAGGGAGGACCTGGAAGTCCTGACCTGCCACTTGAAAGTAACTTTGCAAGTGGAACTCTAAAGTGTGCGTCTAAAAGAAGCCCTGAAGGGAGAGGAAGGACCACTTAGCCAACAATGAACACCCAGGCATTTCCTCAGGGCTTCATGAAGGGCCTGCTGCAGGCTCCAATGGCTGCCACCAGCTCAGGAGACAGCGCCTTTGCAAAAGGGATAATTTCCAGGTGATGGCAGGTTCTCCCTGCCTTTGCGGAAGCTCAGGTCAGAGGAGCCAGACGGCAGGCAGTCTGCTGTCACTTCACCAGACTGTCCAGCTGAAGCATGCGCCGAGGCCCCTGGCTCCCAGCTGGCCTGCTCTCAGCCTGGGGGCCCTCGGGAGAGTCACGCAGTGCAGGGTCTGAGAGGGCAGGCGTGGGGCCTCTGCTGGCTCCTACCTAGGTAACTGTTAGCAGGAACAGGCACGAGACTTTCATCATGGTCAGTCTCTCCGCCAACTTCATAGGGCCCATCTTCAAAGATGTTCATGTCAAAAAAAGTGTTATTCTTTTGCTCTACACGAACAATCCCTAAAGGAATGAAATGGAAAACAACAACAACAACAAAAAAATGAAGATGAAACAAAATAAAATAGATGGCACCTAATAAATACCCCTCGTGTTACCAGGACAACAGAAGTCTAGATGAGACAGACATGGAAGAAGTGATGTTGAGATCGCTCAACATGGGCATGCAAGTTCTTAAGTGAAAGAGATTTGCTCTAGGAATCCTAAAAATGACCCACACATTTTATGAACTATCTTTAAAACACCAGGAAACTAGATGGAAAATGGAATGTTTGCTTAGTCAACAAAAATCTGCAGAAACCTAAATTTGAATGACATGAACTTGAAATAAATGATTATTTTGTTTCCTTTGATCCTATCAGGTTTCCTTTCCTGTAATGTACAGTGAAATTAATATAACCATCTGCTCTTCTAATTGCTTTAACCAAAATTTCATCTTTCGAAAATTCTATACCTCCTAAAAATATTTCTGTCCTGTTAAAACCCAAATAACAATATAACTTCAAAAGTGACATTTCGCCAGGCAGTGGTGACACACACCTTTAATCCCAGCACTTGGGAGGCAGAGGCAGGTGGATCTCTGAGTGTTTGAGGCCAGCCTGGTTTACAAGAGCTAGTTCCAGGGCGGTCATGACTGTTACACAGAGAAACCCTGCCTTGAAAAACTAAAAAGAAAAGTGACATTTTACTGGGTGATGGTGGTGCTTGCCTTGAATCCCAGCACTCAGGAGGCAGAGGCAGGCGGATCTCCATGAGGCCAGCCTGGTCTACAGAGCAAGTTGCAGGACAGCCAGGGCTATAACTGTTCTCCCTGTGTTTGGGAGAAAACAAACAACAAAAAACAAAACAACAAAACATGTCATTTCAAGTCAGTGTTGCTAAGAATAAAACTCTTTCTAAATACAAAATGTTCTTTCAGTGAGGTCGAAATAGTCTGATGTGTTTGGTTCTGCAGAGTGGAAACAAAGGAAATAACTTCCGGTGTCACAAGGACTGCCACACAGAAGGCTCTCAAGAACCATTTTCAATAACAGCTGAATTTGTGTGTGTGAGACACTGGAAAGGGATTGAGCCTGGCACCTCACACACACTATGCAAATGCAATATACTGGGCTACATCCCTGCTCTTTTCAAAATTAATATTTTAAAACAATTCTTTTCACACACACACACATGCAAGCATGCTCTCGCGCATGGTGCAGGCATGCATGCTCACACAACTGAAGGTGCCAGCAAGAGTCCAGAAGAGAACACTGGATCCCCTGTAGGAGAAGCTGCCCAGTGTGAGTGCTAAGAAAGTTCTCTGCAAGACATGGGCCTGGCCTGTATGTGCTCCTAAGCACCGGGCCATCCTCAGCTCCTACCCCACCTCCACCTCCATGCTTTCTCCTGAGACAGGCCCTTCATCAAGTGTCAAGGCTAGCCTTGAAATTTTGGTTTTCATGCCTCAACCTTCCATGTAGTCATCTTTCCCTGACTTATGGAAATAGAATTTATTTTTATTTCTCAAAAAGTTTTATTTCCAAATGATCATGGATTCTCCATCGTGGATCTGAGCTAGGTTACCCTGTGATAGAGCAGTTTGCCATATATCTCATTAATTTTTCAGAGAAACTTAGGTTTATTAAAGGAATTGACCAGACTCATCTGATCACGAAACGTGGGTCATTTTCCCTCTTCTTTCTCTGTCTCCTTTTCTCACAATAATACTGCCAACCAACCTTACCTCAAATTGCCTCTAATTTTTGTTTCAAAAACCCCAATCTGCCAGTCATCTGTTCTTTGAGCTTACTACGTTATTAGCAGAACATGGCCTTCTAAGATACTACACAATGGGATGTCCATGCTAACACAGTTCTTTGTATATACCATTTACACCAACTCAGTGTTCACATCACTGGCTTAAAACGAATAGTTTTTCAAGTAACAAACATAAAACAGAAAACAAATATTAATTACTATATTCTTAGCAAAAAACTCAACCCTAAAACATTTGCATTACTGTTAAATTCACAGTGGAGATTTTAATATCCCACCCACTTTCATAAACACCTTATAGCCCACTTAAAATGTACTAAATCATGGGGAATTTATCTGACATTTTAATATGTTTCTGTAAATACAGATGCCATACCTTTCCAGTTGTAAGTACCCGGGGCTCCAAACACAATGTAATGGAAGTCTTTAGTGAAAGTAGCAGCTACCCCTTGCTGACAAGAGCCGAATTTTTCATGGCCTCTCAGTCGGCCATCACAGAAACTCCAGTCTCCCCCATCCATGTCATCCTCGATCTTGAGATTCTGACTCAGGACGTAGCACCTCCCGAAGATGTCCCTGGACTCCTGCTTGGTGTTCACGTGCTGTCTCTTTTCATAGCGATGCGCGCATGTCTACAAACGGGTGCAAACGGCAAAGCCTTGCTGTTTAAACCTTCGCAAAATTGGGGCGCCGAGCAATATAGCGAAAATAAAGAGGCTGGTTCTTTTTTGTTTGTTTTTTTCAAGACAGGGTTTCTCTGTAGCTTTGGAGCCTGTCCTGGAACTAGCTCTTGTAGACCAGGCTCAGACTCACAGAGATCCACCTGCCTCTGCCTCCCAAGTGCTGGGATTAAAGGCAGAGACAATAATCTCCGTTTTCTATAGGATCTTCATGCTACCTCCCACGTAACCAAGTCTGGTGTCTGGAGACAGTACCTCCAAGTTCATTTCACTTACTGCCCCTATGTAAGAATCAGTGTTCATCAAGATTTTCGTTTTTTTCTAAGTTTGTGTATAAACTCTGTTATAGCAACTAGTCTGGGAAAGAGAGGCAAGAAAAGATGACCATATTCCAATCAAAAACGCTTCCAGGCCAGTCTACCCAACAAGCCGCCTCCTATCTGGAGGGGTGAATGAGAATAAAATTGATGTTACTGTCTATAATCATTCTTATGGTTGGCAATAACTTTGTCTATAAAAACCAAAAAGTTCCCAGAGCAAAAACAGTCCACTTGGCTTTGTTCTTTTTATCTGAGGAGCAGCTAGTGTCAGGGATATTCAAAACATGTTTATTAAGTTCTTTGGCTCTGGAAGTTTTAAAGACATCCGGGTTGCTGGACCAACTCACAGTCTAGCAGCCCTCACAGGAGAAGTGAAGGTTTGGCTTGTTCTCAGATGTAACCCGAGGCAGGGGTTCTGTGTTTTGTCCATTGCTGTAAGCCCATAACCAGCACCAAGGAGGGCGCCCCGTAACCGGCACCGAGGAGGGCACTCTGTAACCAGCACCCAGGAGGGTGCCCCGTAACCAGCATCCAAGAGGGCACCCTGTAACCGGCACAGAGGAGGGCGCCCCACAGCCAGCACCGAGGAGGACGCCCCGTAACAAGCACGGAGGAGGGAGCCCCGTAACTAGCACCGAGGAGGGCGCCCCACAACCAGCACCGAGGAGGGTGCCCCATAACCAGCACGGAGGAGGGTGCCCCATAACCAGCACGGAGGAGGACGCCCTTTCCCATACTCACCACCACTTTGCCTCCTGGACCCTGACTCTGGACGGTGACTCCCATCCACTGATCTTCCTTGCTTTCTGACATGGGATCAGCTGCGGGAAGTGACATGGGTTATGCAGACAGTTAGTATGCCTGAATGACTGACCGGCTATCCAAACCCACACGGTAACAACACCAAAACAAAAACCCAGTAAGAAGCCATTTTCAAATGGCATAGATCCCAAGCCTAGCTACTCAGGAAATTCAGTTACTCCAGATCAATTTCTTATCTCAAGGAAACAGAAACAGTTGCGTGAATCTTTTGTAAAAATTCTGTAATGAGACATTTGAAAATTGTGTAACTGAGATGGAGCCAACCCCACAGCCGCTCTTTGACGCAGCAGTGTGAGACAGGGAGTGGGCTCTCTCTGCCCCCCCCCCATTCATTGTGACAGTGCGAACTGTTCTCAGCAGGGAAAGAGGGAGAGAAGATGCACAGAGATACCATCATGCGCTCACTGCAGTATCAGCCGCAATCTATGCTAACCCCTTATTTTTGCCTTTCTAAACAAGAACCAAAATGCCAGGGGGATGTCCAGATACTAAGATTCCCAGAGACAGTTTGCCCTTTCTTTATTTATATATCTCTACTTTTAAGTTGTTTTTTTTTTTTAACTTCTCTGTGATTAACACGTAGTATTTCCTAATCGGAAGACCAGCACGCTATTCCTAAAGGATACAGACGAGAACGGAAGCATGAGCCTGTGTCTCTACTTAGGCCAATAATCAAATTTGGCTTCTCAGAAGCTTCTCGGAACACTAATGGCTCTGTTCAATCTATGGGAAACCAGGTAAATGAGCTGGTGACACACCCAGACTCCATGATGGCATCTTCTCGCTACGCGGAGGCTTCTAAAACGGTATATTAAAATAAGAGGGAAATAGCCCTGTCTTTCAGAGTCACTGGTTTTAGCTGGGTAAGAGCCTGGTGTTTCAAAGACCTGTCCGTGGAACAGCAACAGTGTATGGGACTCAACGGCAGGACATGTGACCCTTTCAACACCCCATGTGGGGAAACGGTCACATTACATGATTAGTAAGTATATCCATTTCCAGTTCTGGCCGCTCCTAAAGTTTTTTGAAAATTATTTTGACTGAACCCTATCTCATCAATGAATGCATCTCGGTCTTTAGGGAAGATATTATTCAAGCTGGTCAGTTCTCATTTTGGAGTTTTCTCATATTTAAATCCTTTCAGGACCAGAGATGCAATCTGAGGGTAGAGAACTCGCTTAGGACCCACAGGCACTGAGTTAGAGCCCTAGCATCACTAAAACAAACAAAATAAACACATGAATGATATTAATAATACATAAAAATAGACAAAACAGTCTTTCCCCTAAAAATTTAACAGCAGGTGATGTTTTGACTGCTTACATACATGATAGGCACGTTTAATTTTCTTCACAGCTGTGAACTGAATTTTGCAACCGTCTCAACATACCACTAGGTGGCAACATAAACACGTCAATTTAGTTAACCCAGATTAAACAAACGTAGCCAACTGGCCCACTTTAGTGTGGTTTAGAGAAGTATTTTCAGGGCAAATAAAACAGTCAAGACTGATAAAATTAAAAGTGGTCCTTTCTGTAAGAATAAATTCTTGTGACTCCTGTCCCAGCACAGTACAGATAGGCTGGCCAAATGAACAAGGGAGAGAGAACATACCGTCATTATCAAACTCAATCCGCGTGCAAGGTCCCCGAGAGGTGATGTCACAGCTGTACAGACCCCCTGTTCTGTTCGCCCTCTGCAGTGGAAGTGCTTCTGCCCGAGGGGCCCCCACAAGCAGCCTGGAGATAAAACAGAAAGAATTCAGAGACTCACACATACTATACTTTCAGCCAGAACCCAGAGCTACGGGCCTATCCTCTGCCGTGCAGCTGAGGAGTTGGGGACAAAAACGCTCTTGCAGAACAGGCAGCAAGGCCTCGCAACTGGGGCACAATGACACCCCATATTCACAAAGGAAGAGGGAGCCTGTCCCTCCCAGAATCAGCAGCAGTAGCTGGGTGCGATTCCAGTGTCCAAAGACACTCTTCACGGAACAAGCACGGAACATGGACCGCAGCCGAACAATTCACCCTCCCAATTTGGGTGGGAAGCAGCCATCACGTTGCATCTGTAAGTACACGTTGCTTTCCAACCTGAGCCGCGAGGTATCTCTGACTACACCTCGCTTTGCAGCGGCTGATCTACAGATTCAGAGTCCAACTTCTGACAAAAGCATAACTCAGTGACTCCTGCAACCTGTCTCTCCCCTTATTTTTCTTCCTCAGCTTTATTGATTGACATCCTGGGTCACTTAAAGGGCAATACTTTCGCCTCACGGGTGCCCGATACAAGCTCTGCCCTATCACCCAGGATGTGGGATGAAAATGCAGCTTCCTTTTCACCCCAGATTTCCCAAGGAGCAGCGCCTAAGCCAATCTCACATCCTCATTTCTGCTATCTCACCCCCAGAGGGACTGGCCCTGCATCAGGTTTACAACCTCTGGGGTCTGCTTGACAAAGGCACACCCAGTGCGAGAGATAGAGGGAAAGAACACACACCTGACCACAAGGAGAAGTAAAGGCTGGAAGTTGGGGGTACAAGGCTGGGAGTGGAAATCATGGCTGGGAACAGAAGCCAATACAAACAACAGACCCCCGTGAAGAGAGCGCAAGTCACACTTGGCCCAAGAAGCCTGCAGAGCCAGGTGCAGAAGGAACAAAACAAACACCCTCCGACTCCCCCCCCACACACACACCTCTTCCTAGCTGGGATGGATCCCAGAAAAGGAGCCAATGTGCTAGCGGATACACTGCTGCAGGTGCAATCAGAGTAAAGGGAATCACATCCGCCCAGGAGAATAATGGCGGCTTCCGTGGGGACAGCCGGCTGCCCTTCCTCAAATAGCCCCAGGCAGCTGGCACTGCCAGCTCCTACCTGCAAGTCTATCCTAGACCTGAAAAGGCGGAACAGCACACACCAAGGCACAGAACTGAAAGTAGAGACTTAGCAACTGTTCCAGGTTTCTAGAATTTCTCAATCAATAGGGAGTATGGGGAAGGCCAAGTTGCAGGGGTCTGTAAGGACCCACTGTGAGTCGTATCTATCTGAGTAATGTCCCAGCTCCTGGTGGTGAACATGCTTGCCAGATGGGATGGACCCCATGCTAGGGAGCAGGAGAAGTGAGCAATGAGCTGAGCTACAGGCCCAGATGAAGCTAGGAGCCTGCACTCTCGGATTAGATAGGAAAGAGAGGCCTTGGCAGGGGTTAATTATGAACCCTTTGGGTTTCGCAGCTAGGTGCCAGTCAGGACAAAACCACCCAGCCGTGTCACTGATCCTTCAGAACACTTCCCAAGAAGCAAAGCTCAACACCGGAGAAGTTTAAAAGTGGGCACACTGAGATAAAACCTGCTCCGTATACTGACAGAGTCAAGACCGATTCCCAACAGGCGGAGGGAGAAAGAACCCAGGCCCAATCACAGCTGGTGGGTAAAGGTAACCAACCGCCAAGCGGAGGATCTGAAGGGCAGCTCAGCCCACCTGGACTATTTTTCCCTCCTCTCTAACCACTTCCTCTTACACACACCCAAGGAGGCTAAGTGTGGCAGGTAGGCTGCTTCCTGTTTACCCCGTTCCTCCTTCACTGCAGTTCAGGGCTGACTCCTTCCAGGGCACATAAGCAATGACCTCCCGCTCACACTCAGGTGTGGGAGCGCCTGATCCATAACGTAAGCAGCTCATAAAAGGACATGGAGGCAGAGGCATCAAGTGGACAATTGCTCTGTGGAAGGAGTGCCACCAGGAAGTGACAGGGGAGGCAGAACAGCACAGGCAGACTAGCTTTGCTTCCAGGGATCTCATCCTGCCTGACACTGCGACCCTTTAATACGGTTCCTCACGTTATGGTGACCCCACCCACCCTTAAATTCCGTTATTTTCATTGCTACTTCATAACTGTAATGTTGCTACTGTTATGAATTATAATGTAAATACCTAATATTCAGGATATCTGATACACGACCCCTGTGAAACGGTCCTTGGAGCTCCCCCCCCTCAAAAGGGGTGGAAAAGGGGTGGTGATCCACAGGTTGAGAACCACTGGGCTAGAAGCTGTAGGGGAGTGCGGTCTGGATGTGAGTGAAGCTGGAGGAGAAGGTCCTGGGGAAGATTGGCTCAGGGGAGAGGTATCAGGAGACAGCCATCTCTTGAGCCTTTCTGGGCTCCGACAGGGAACAGGAACCCCAAGGTTTCCTGCAACGTGAAAAGCTGTAGCGAGGCTGGAGAGATGGCTCAGGGGCTAGCGCACTGTCCTTCCAGAAGAGCCAGAGTTCCGAGTCCAGCACCAAATCAACCGTCTCCAATTCCAGTTCCGGGGCACTCAAAGCCCTTCTCTGGCCTCCGTGGGCACCCGCACACACGAGGCTTATACACATATGACACACAGAGAAACAACAACACACTGCAGAGGCTGCCTTCAGCCACCAGCTTTCTCCAACCCTTCTCTCCTTCATCCCTGGAAGGGGACGCGTGGGACAGAGGAGGAAGTGGACTGCATAGAAGGAAGAAGGAAGGAAGGAACAGAGCTGTTGGGGGGGAGGGGAGAATTAAAGACGAATCTGAAGAGAAACCACAAAATAAGAGATGTGTGTCTATGAAGGCTAATGCCACCTGAAACGAAGCTCTGCCCGCATGGGTCCATAGCATTCTATCACCCGGGGAGAGATGGAAAGGGAGGGGCTGACCTTGCAATGATCATGGGAGGCTGCAGGAGGGAATGCTCGTCAGCAGAGGGCGCCCTCTGCATCGCTCTGTATTCCAGGCTGCAGTGTGCTAATCTCATGCAATGGTTCCCAAAAATTCATGAATATAATCACCCCAACTGGCTTCATTTTCACAGCCGCCTGCCTGGTTCAGAAATTAGCAAAGGAGGCTAATCTTAATCCCTCTTGGAATCAACTTTAAACGTAGAAGGTCACAGTTCATTAGCTAAGGCTATGTCCCAAAGAACAAATAAATGAACAAAACTAGACCAGTATGCAAACAATGACACCAGGGGACAACCGTCTACTGCTAAATCTAAGTCATTTTTAGGTCACAGTGTGGGTTAAATGCTAAGCACATGTTGATTCTTGAGCTGCCAGGTGCCTGTAGGTGTCAGAGGGATAGCCGGTTCCAATCAACCCTTCAACCTGTGCCAAAAATCTGGCTTTTGCAATAATCCCGGCTTCCTCCTGATTTCTCCCAGTAAGGGCTTGGGCACCAAGCTGCCCTGATGGTTCAACGAGAGAACCAAGTGCTCTTTGGGCACCACTACAATGACCAAGTCAACTCCAAGGGCCAGGGCTGAAGGACTGACCTATAGGAATAGCTCTGCCTTCAGACAGACAGGCTGAAGCTGGGGGTCGGGGTGGGGGTGGGGGTGGGGAAGTGAGTCAGCCTTGTAGGGAGGAGGGAAGTGGTGGAAACTGACAGACCAGCATCCAGAAGTCTATTCCTGTATCGGGTCCAAAGAAGGAAAGACTACAAACACTGTGCGAGAGTTTAGTTTGGCACTAGGAAGTCACTTTTCAAACTGCTTGCCCCAGAACCCATAGATGGCTAATTCTGCCGGGTTTTACTATTTTCCCCCTTTTCCGAGGGGAGGTAGGTGGGTGTGTAACATTTTTGAGACACAGTTGTCCTCTGCTTTACCATCTTCTTCCCTTAGCCTCCCAGGGATGGATCAGACTTGAGCCACCATGGTCCCCTTCCTCCAAAGTTCTAAAGTTGTGTTGAAATAACTCCCTGAAGATTTCATCATACTGGAAAACTTTGAAAGACAAGACTCAAGTAAAGAGATGGCCCAGTGGCTAATCACACTGGCTGCTTTTCCAAAGGACCCACGTTTGGTTTCCAGTACCCACATTGGTGGCTCACAACCATCCATAATGCCAGTTCCAGGGAATCCAATGCCTTCTTCTAACATCCAAAGACACCAGGCACACACATATTACACAGAGACACCAGGCACATACATATTGCAGAGGAAGACAAAATACTCATACACATAAAAATTAACTAATTTTTTTTAAAAAGCTTAAAATAAGATGTAAAAACCACAGCATCATCTTTAACAGTAAGAAATAAGCTTTGTCATAGTGAAAGGTAATGCCAAAAAGGATGGAGGTATCTCAGAATACGACATAAACCAAGGTCTCCAAAGGAGGTTCCAGGCAAAGGGCTCTGGACCCACTACCATGGTCTGAACAAGCTATTCTAAAACCCACCAAGTGAGCCACACGGCCACTCATATTCACAAGTCCCCCAACAACAGCTGGCCCACTTTGGTACGGCTATTTCAATCAAGTGTTCTAAACACTGGGGTTCTCTTTAAACTTTAAAGACAATTGGAGCTTTGCTTCATTGTCTTTGGCAATAATTCATTTCCTTGAGGATTGAAGATTGCGCCTCTAGCTACTCAGCTCTGTCTTGGGAAATGTGAACCTTCTGCGTCATTAGAACAAGGGCACTATTACTGCTTAATTGAAAACACAGCCTTCTCGGTTCGTTTCAATGAAGACCCGAAGAGTCAGGCAATGGCCGTTACCCAAGGACCTGTGTCACCAACATTTATGCCCATCTTCAAATTCAATGTCAAAGTAATAGTAAAGTAATAAATAACAATGATAAGAAATTAAAAAATAAAAGAACTTCGGGTCGTAGCAGATTCTAAATTCATCCCAAGCCCCCGAAACTGGGCAACTCTCTTACTTTTCTTATATTTAACTTCTCTTTAAATTTAGAATATGATGTTTCTTTCTTGAATAATCAACCAGCTCTGGGCTATGTTGGCCAGAAAGGGAATCTCATAAGCCTCTAAAATCTCAATTCCTCCAGTTAGAGCAATGAGGCTACGAGCCTACTGACCCTTCCTCCCAAATATCCTCTTCTCTCCCCGAGTCCCACCATCTGCTGTCTCTCACACCCAGGAAAGCCGAGCTACCTCTTATAGCCCCGATTCATTCACTTCTTTTCACATAGCCAGGTAAGTACCATCCAGTGCTGAACCAAACTACACACGGACGGAGGACCAGTATCACAAGCAGACGTCAGTTTCCTTAGTGGAAGTTGTGCCTAACACTGAGGTCAAACAGACTTGCTCTTCCCCTGCTTTCTCAGTGCAGTGTGCCTCGTGTTTAGACCACGACTCTGTTTTCGGTGCATTTTCTCAGCGCCTTTCTTTCTCCTGACATCATTTACCATTATTGGAGTCTTGATCTCTTAAACTCCCAATGGTGCTTTGTATTAAATCAAGACCTTGCCCTGGCTCAGACCCTCTTCCTGTTTTCCCATCACTGGTCCAGACGTGCTCCACAGGATATGCTGGACTCCCCATCACTGTTGCCTGGGGTGATGCACTCTGACCTGGGATCCCATGCTTTTCTCTTGGCTGGACTTTCTTGCTGTCCTAACAGTACATGACGGACAAGTCAAGACTATGGATACACAGTCTCTATTGGCCCTCACCTCAGATGGAGTCAGGGCATAGAACGCAGCTCTTGAAAACCTCAATGGCAGTGCTGACAACCAGATCTGCACCCCTTTGAGGGTGGCTTTTCAGCTCCCCAGTTTACCCCGGGCATTCCAGGATGCAGTAATCTGTAGAAAAGCCTTTATCAATGCCTAAATTCTTACAGCCTCGCTCACATTGTGGACAACATACTCACTCTCAGGACACGCCCCCTACCGTGCCCGAATCACTGCGCAGTCCACTCTTCCATCCTCTTTCTGGAATCCCTGCTACTTAGGTGTTAGGCATCAGGGGTAATCAACCTTTCCTCTCTGTGGTTAGACAGCTTCTAACCATTCTCCCTGAGTTTCTACTGACACCTGAAGATTTCTGCAGTCAGGCCTGTAACCCCTGGAAGCACCTTCTCTTTGAAGTGTGCTTTTTACTTAACTACTTTTTGTACATGTGTTATGTTCTCAAAATTCTGTGAGCTTCATCTGAGAGTTCTCCTGAAGCAGGTACCGTTGTGCTTCTAGACGGCATCTTTACCCTTTCCCTCGCTTTCCCGTAGCCACTGCTTTTCACGCTCCTAGCTCTCACTGTGTGCATCGTGAGAGCATGCAGGTTTTGTTGGTATTGTCTGGCCCTTCCTACCTACGGACACTTCTTTTGGCCACCTCCTACCCAGTATCAGTCACTGGTCACCTATACTCATGTAGGCTCCACCTGGCCCCTGTTGCATCATGGCTAACCCCCAGGTTCTCAGGAAGTTCATCCGGCACCAGACTGATAAATCGTAACTGTGATAGTACTCAAGAGGTACTGCCCACAGGGTGCAAGAAGCCTCGAGGGTCCTGTCCTGATGCTCAGTCCTGGTCCTGGGGCCAACAAGAAATCAAAGCTCACACTGCATGCACAGTAGCTTCCAGAAGGTCCAGCTGCATGGTGTCAAGGAGCAAGAGGTGCTCCTGACTGCAGCGAAGTTTTGCTGATACTGCTCACACCTCCTCTAGGACACACAAAGCCAGTATGGAAAGAACAGCCCATCTGTCACTAATGTCCACAGCAAGAGAAAATGAAGAGATGGCGCCTGGCAGAACCCATAGATGAATACTCTCCTGCTGCGCCCACTCTTAGCAAAGCAACAGGGGCCTTTGCTGTTAACCACGAGGAGCTAAACTTTGCAGAGTGAGTGGGAAGGACAATGGCATCTGGCACGCATGGACTCTGACTCCTCGTTCCCAGCTCCTCTCCTATAGCATCATTGCAGAGCAGACCATCCTCTAACCAGGCTCTGCATGACGGGTGCAAACTTAACCAGGCTCTTCCCTGTTAAGGTACTAGATGCCATCTGTTTCTGCCTTTTTAGTATTTGTGAGGCCTCGGCAGGGTTTGAGGAGCCCGGGACAAATCTGGACAACCAGTTAGCTACCAGACCACAGGTGATGATACACTCATATTGTAAGGATTCTGACCCTCCAGCCTTTTCCCAAGGTTAAAGGTCGGTTTCCGTCTCACAGTAAGTGCAAATCAAACATCTAAATGAACGCCAAGGGATGGGAAAAATACCAAGAATGGCATCTTGGCCAACACTGAATGTAGATACAATAATCAATGGAGACCATCTGATTGATCATTCAACTTAAACATTTAAAACCATATTCATTTATTGATACTTTCACTTGTATCTTTTTTTTTTTTTTCTTTTTGGTTTTTCGAGACAGGGTTTCTCTGTGGCTTTGGAGCCTGTCCTGGAACTAGCTCTTGTAGACCAGGCTGATCTCGAACTCACAGAGATCAGCCTGCCTCTGCCTCCCGAGTGCTGGGATTAAAGGCATGCGCCACCACCGCCCGGCTTTCACTTGTATCTTATGAATTAATTTTATTCAGAATCCATAAATTTCTTTGACATCACTTCAGAGAGTATTGTCTAGCTCAGTTTCCTAGAGCAGCTTATATCCAAGATTCACAATTATGGTGTCCAAACCCTGGGAATTAGTACGGATTGCAAACTAAATCTGAACATGAGTCTCCTCTGAGTCAATTCTGAGGCACTAATTTTTATTTAAAATTAACCTCTATACTATACACAATTAAAAATGATTGAGGTGTTTGGGAGCTAATGCGTTCATTACAAACAGAACTTCATGATTCAAAGTGAAGTAATCCAGACGACAGTCATGACACAGAAAAGTAATTCTTGCTCTTACAAAGTCGAGGCAGGAGGATCTTAATTATGATTTTTGTGGTCAGCCTGGACAATTCTCCTAAGAGAACAACTCTGTAAGCACTAGAGCAGATTTGGGAGTAAAATATAAATTCTATGTGCTATTCAATGGCAAAAGAAAGACACTTCCCAAGACCTTTCTAGAAGCTCTCCATGTGTGAGCAAGCATGTTAGGAAGGGGCCACATTGTACTGAGTTCCTTTGTGGTCACCAAGCTGTCCTGTGAAATAGTTCTATTCCTAGGCCTTACCAGGACTAGCTGTATGCTCAGGTCTTACCTGGGCTTGCCTTGATCACACCTGAAAGTTCAATACTTACCACTAAATGAAATGATGGAGCATAGGCGCATATCTATCTGTGAGCGCAGAGTTCTCAGGTGTACCTTCAGTACCTTCCCCCACTCCAAAAAGTACCAGGTCAAAGCCTAGCTACAGTCACGTCAGCCCAGCCTCAGACATAAAGCTGGCTGTGACACATGCCACCCCCCACATCTATTCTATAGTGAGCACCATGCCCAAGGCCAGGCACTGTGTGATAGCAATTGGCTGTGGGTTCACAGGCACTGGTCATGCTCTGCCAGGCTTTCCCATGACCAGACAACCCACCCAAGGTTTATCTAGTCAGTCACCAAAGTTCCACTGACCTGGTAGGTATCTGCCCTCCCACAGCTAGGTCTCCTCAGGAGTCCAGCACAAGAAGGACCAGGGGTTAACAAGGAAGACCCCACCTCTTCACCAACCCATGGCCACTGTCCGTCTGTATATACACTAGCCTAACCAGAGCAACGGGAAATTTTGCCGTTACTGACCCCTCTCTAGTATTAATTTAGTCCGTAATGCCAGAGTCTTTCTCACCTAGGGAGAGGTAAAGGAGCCACTAAAGCCTGCCCTGGCCAAGCCACACACAGTAGGTTTCCCAGCTATCACACATATTTTAATTAAACTTTTACTTTTGAATTATTTTTAACTTTAAGAACTTGTCTCATGTTGACATTTTCACACATATGTCATTTTATCTTGTCATATTTTTCCCCCGTACTTCCCTATTCCTAGGTCCCTTTCCACTGACAAAATAGTCCCCTTCCTGCTTATATGTATTTGTGCATGTGTGCATATACACACACACATCCATCTACATCCATGTATATATTCACATATTTACTTTAAATCTAAATCCCACATTTCTTATTTTTGAAAGGGCCACAGAATCACGATTACCCCCATATTTTTGGTGACTGTCTATTGGAGGTCTTAAGGTACACCTGAGAACTCTGCGCTCACAGAGAGATATGCGCCTATGCTCCATCATTTCATTTAGTTCGCCTTATTTCATCAGTCTGAAGAAATCATTTCAAAACCGCTTAAAGGAGACTAACCGCATGTGCATTTGCAAACCTCGAGCTTTCCTGCCAGGGAAAAGTCACAGCTGTTCTCAGCTATGGCGCAGTGACTTCTGTTAGTGTGGCATGCAGACCTGGACCTACCCCCTTGCCGCCCTTGGGATGAGTCAGATGACCACGCATATTCAAGGAGACACCGAGTTTGTTTTCTGTGGAGCTGCGTGGCTTAGGACACACTGGCTTGTCCTTTCCATTTTCTAAGCCGCCCGCGCTCTTTGCCTATTTTCAGGGCCAGCAGGACAGTTTCAAATCTCTTTGACCCCTTCTTCCCATTATGACGGTCCTTCCCTGCAATCACTGAGTCTGTCTGGGTCATTGTCCTAACTGAAGGCAGCTAATCCGAAGGCATTAACCAAGCACATTCGCTGTCTTGGCTGAGTCAGGACACGGACACTGTGGGAATCAGCCTACCTCTCCTAAATTTCTAAAATGGCCCCTTTCTCAGATCCACACTGATGTCCACTCTGATACCAAGAACTTGAATTTTGATAATGATCTTAATAGAAGACATTTCAGGTTCAGTACCTCTAAAGGGCATGCTAGGGTTGTGGTCCTGGCCCTCACCCTCCAACCACACTGGGCTCCTGCGGCCATCAGCTCTCTGCTAGCCCTGGACTCTGCACTGGCTCCCCTTCCTCCTGCATCCTCCTGCATCCTCCAGTTCTCTCTCCCCGCCTCTTGTTTCTCATTTCCCTTCCCTTCCCAGCAATTACCAGGGACAACTCTTGCCGGCTGTCCTTCCTCCCTCCCCACAAGGCCACGCCCACGGGCCACAGGCCATCTATGCTGCTCACTCCGGGGTCCCCAGCACAGCTGAGTGTCTGGTACACCAAGGACACTCAGTAAGCAAGCAAACCAATTAAGTTAAACAATTTTTTTAAAAGTTGTTTTAATAATTCACAGACTTAAAATTCTGAGAGATCTTTACAAGAATATCCCTCTTTTCACAAGGATGGAAATCCCACCTCAAAACCTACTGACTTTAGGTCTAGACTATATAACTGGTTATGTGAATATGTTCAAATACTGGGCCGGGGTGGGGTGGGGAGTCCCCTTCACTGTCTCAGAATTGGGCAAAGCCGGCCTGCTACAGGCAGTGGTTCAGCGAAGACGAAGCAATGCCTACTCTCTATTTTTGGTTTTAATTTTCCGTATCTAATACGCTGCCTTTTACTTACAGAAAGGCATTTGTGTAGTTTATGTACAAGTCAATTAAAAAAATTAATCCCTAAAAAATAAAAGAAAAGTTTAGCATATTATGCATTTGCTGACACTCACAGCAGTGGCAAGCCCCCTGGAACAAACAAGGTAAGCCGGGTTGAAGAGGGTACTGGGAACAAGGGTCAGGGTGTGGCTTCACTGCTGGTGTTCCAAGTGGTGACACACAGTACCCTTTCCATTCTCTGTCCCCTTCTCCAATGCAAAGCCCAACTAGCTGTCATGAGAATACCCTGTCCCCTTTGATTATTCCCACTGAACCCCACGAGAAGAGCTTTAGTCCACGCTGGAGAGGGAATAGACCTCCAGGTTTAACCTTGTGTTTCCTATCGAGTTCAACTGGACCTCACAATACAATTCAATTAGGAACTAGACTGGGCAGGGGCTGGAGAGACGGCTCTCGGGTTAAGAGCATTGGCTGCTCTTCCAGATGTCCCGAGTTTGCTTCCCAGCACCCACATGATGGCTCACAACCATCTATAGTGGGATCTGATGCTCTCTACTGGAAGAAAGGTGTATGTGCAGGCAGAGGACTCATAAATCTTAAAAAAAAAAAAAAGTTGAACTTGAAATTTTTTTTTTTTTTTTTTTTT